>NC_092141.1:8946669-9246669 GCF_043159975.1 Macaca nemestrina | reverse complement strand
CAAAAAAAAAAAAAAAAGAGAGAGAGATGGAGAGAGAATTAGAAGATGACAGGAAGGCATGAAAAAATAAGCAGCAGTCTGGAATAGCAGATAAAAGAACCCGCTTTGAAAGCTGACAGATCCTTTTTAATTCCAGCCCTGGGTTTTGCAGCTCTGCGACTCTGGGCTAAATTTCTTAACTACTCAACTATATGTAAAATGGGAATAATGTTGCTCAATTCACAGTGTGGTAGATTTTTTAAATTAGAAAGTGCGTCCAAAGTATTTAGCATAGGGTCTAGCACACAGTGAGTGTTCGTTAAATGTGATCAAAAGTTATTATTATAACTTTCACAAATGTACAAAAAGCAAACAAACCTAGGCAACGAGAGAGTGAGGAAAAAATGTTTGCTAATAGAAATTAGAAAGGTGATATAGCCATATATGAACATTAAAAAATATTTTAGTGATTATTATATACAATGCTTATGCTTGAAAAAGGAAAATCTGGGTAAATGAGTTTTTTTAAAAAACAAATTACCAGGCCGGGCGCGGTGGCTCACGCCTGCAATCCTAGCACTTTAGGAGGCCGAGGCGGGCAGATTACGAGGTCAGGAGATCGAGACCATCCTGGCTAACATGGTGAAACCCCGTCTCTACTAAAAATAGAAAAAATTAGCCAGGCGAGGTGGCGGGCACCTGTAGTCCCTGCTACTTGGGAGGCTGAGACAGGAGAATCGCTTGAACCCAGGAGGCAGAGGTTGCAGTGAGCCGAGATCACGCCACTGTACTCCAGTACTCCAGCCTGGGCAACAGAGCGAGACTTCATCTCCCCAAAAAAAAAAAAAAAAAAAAAAAAAAAAAAAAAAAAAAAACAGATTTGGCTCAAAAAAATTGCCAGATTTGTCTCAAAAAACAGTTGAAAAATTTCTGAATAAACACATAAGTATGGAGGAAATAAAAATGGTTGTCAAATAACTACTTTCAAAAATGACACAGGGCCCAGGTGGGCTAACTCTAGCAAACCTTCAAGGACCAGCTATTTCTCATGTTACTTAAACTATTCCAGAGCATAAAATAGAATGGAAACTTCCCACTTCATTTTATAAGGTTAAAACAGCCTTAATACAAAAGGCAATAGAAAGTGAGAAAAGTTCAGATAAATCTCACTTTTTTTTTTTTTTTTTTTTGAGACGGAGTCTTGCACTGTCACCCAGGCTAGAGTGCAGTGGCACGATCTCGCCTCACTGCAACCTCCGCCTCCTGGATTCAAGTGATTCTCCTGCCTCAGCCTCCTGAGTAGCTGGGACCACAGGCACACGCCATCACACCCAGCTAATTTTTGTATTTTTACGGAGATGGGGTTTCACCATGGTGGTCAGGATGGTCTTGAACTCCTGACCTTGTGATCTGCCCACCTCGGCCTCCCAAAGTGCTGGGATTACAGGCGTGAGCCACCAAGCCCGGCCTCACATTTTTTTTTGAGGGACAGAGTTTCACTATGTTGTGGAGTACAGTGGCTATTCACAGGTGCAATCATAGTGCATTACAGCCTCAAACCCCTCACTCATGCAATCCTCCTGCTTCAGCCTCTCAAGAACTGAGACTAATGAGGCGTGCCATCACACCCAGCCCAAATCTCACTTTTGAATACAGGCATAAAAATCCAAAATAAAATGTTAGTAAAGAATAACACATCACCAAATAGATACATTCCAAGAATACTGGAACATTTCAAACTTAGGAAATCACACAACCACAAGAAGATACTCCTTCACACCCTCCAGAATGGCTATAATCAAAGTGATAGATAGTAAGTGTTTTCAAGGGTGTGCAGAAACTAGGATCCTCATATGTTGCTGGTGGGTTCTAGGGTCCTAGGATATATTAAATAAAACAGTACAACTGCCGGAAAACCAATCTGGCAGTTCTTCAAAAAGTTAAACACAGAGTTAGTTTTTTTTTTTTTTTTTTTTTTTTTTTTGAGACAGAGTCCCACTCTGTCGCCCAGGCTGTAGTACAGTGGCCTGATCTCAGCTCACAGCAACCTCCACCTCCCGCGTTCAAGCGATTCTTGTGCCTCAGCCTCCCAAGTGGCTGGGACTACAGGTGTGTACCACCACACCCGGCTAATTTTTATATTTTTAGTAGAGATGAGGTTTCACCACGTTGGCTAGGCTGGTCTCGAACTCCTGACCTCAAGTGATCCACCGGCCTCGGCCTCCCAAAGTGCTGGGATTACAGGCATGAGCCACCACAGCTGGCTGAGTTAGTTGTCTTATAACCCAGCAATTCTACTGCTAGGTGGATACCCCAGAGAAAGCAGATGTCCACACAAAAACCTGTACACCAATGCTCATTGCAGCATTATTCATAAGAGCCAAAAAATGGACACAACTCAAATGTCCATCAACTGACGAATGAATCAAAATTTGATATGTTTACATAATGGAATTCAGCTATTAAAAGGAAATGAAATACTGATATAACATGGATGAACCACGAAAACATTACGTTAATTGAAAGACGTCAGTCACAAAAGGCCATATATTACATGATTCTATTTATATGAAATGTCCAGAATAGGCAAATCTGTAAAGATCAAAAGCCTACTTAGGGTGTGGGTGCAGATCAGGGTGAGGGATGGGAAGTGACTGCTAATTGGTAGAAAGCTCCTTTTGGGGATGACAGAAATGTTCTAGGATTAATTTTAGTTATGGTTGTACCATCGATGAACATACTAAAAACCACTTTCCATGGGTGAATTGTATGGCATGTGAATTGTATCTCAGAAATCAATTAAAGAAATTCATTACATTAATAGTCAAGGTAGAAAAATGATATGATCATTTTGATTAATATCTAAACAATTAACATTCCACATATTCTTGAATTATTTTTTAAAAAAGAGCATACTTTGGGAGGCTCAGGCAGGAGGATCACTTGGACCTAGGAGTTTAAGATCAGCCTGGGCAACATAGCAAGACCTTGTCTCTACAAAAATTTCTTTAAAAAATTAGCTGGGGCTGGGCACAGTGGCTCACGCCTGTAATCCTAGCACTTTGGGAGGCTGAGGCAGGCAGATCATGAGGTCAGAAGATCGAGACCATCCTGGCTAACACGGTGAAACCCCATCTCTACTAAAAATACAGAAAATTAGGCAGGCGTGGTGGCGGGCACCTGTGGTCCCCGCCACTTGGGAGGCTGAGGCAGGAGAATGGCATGAACCCGGGAGGCAGAGCTTGCAGTGAGCCAAGATCGTGCCACTGCACTCCAGGCTGGGCGACAGAGTGAGACTCTGTCTCAAAAAATAAAAATAAAAATAAAAATAAATAAAAAATTAGCTAGGCATGGTGCACACCCATAGTCCCAGCTACTCAAGAGTCTGAGGTAGGAGGATTGCTTTAGCCCAGGAGGTTGAGGCTGCAATGAGCTATGATTGATCATGCTACTGCACTCCAGCCTGGGCAACCAATCAAGATCCTATCTCTCCAAAAAAAAAAAAAAAAAAAAAAAGGTAAGAAAGAGCAACCCTCGCAATAAATCAGGAATAGAGGTCTCTCCATTGAGTACAATAAAGAACATCCATATGAAACTAGCAACAAACAACATATTTAACAATGAAACTCTAGAAATGTGCTCACTTAAATCAGTAGCAATACAAGAGTACATCTTACCATTATTATATATACGATTACTTTGAAGTTCTATCCAATGCAGTAAGACAAGAAAAATAGACAGTACAAGTATTGGAAAAGAAGGGCTAAAATATTCATATATACAGGTGAAGTCAAGAGAAACTGAAACAATGTGAGAACGAATCTAAAAAGAGTTCAGTAAAGCTGAAGGTTGCAAAATACTTACATAAAAATGTATATATAGTGCTTAACTTTTCTATACATTGTAATACCCACTTAGAAAATAAAATGAGAAGGAAAAAATTCCTTTCATAATAGTAATCAAAATTATAAATATATAGAAGTAAACTGTTCTGAAAAAATGTGTGATGCCAATATAAAGAAATTTATAAACCTTACTGAATAGCATAAAAGAAGACATAAAGAAATGTAGATGTTCTATACTTCCGAATTGTAAGACTTAAAATTGGAAGGGTATCTACCACACATCTATTGGAATGGCTAAAATTTATAAAAGATCAGCCACATCAAATGCTAATGAGGAAGTTGACTAGAGAAACTAGAACTCTCATACACTGCAGATATAAATGTAAAGTGGTACAACCATTTTGGAAAACAGTTTGACAGTTTATTAAAAAGTTAGACCTACACCTACTGTATCATCCAGCCAATCCACTCTTAGGTATTTGCCCAAGACAGATGAAAGTGTATGTCTACGCAAAGACTTCTAAAAGAACGTTCACAGATGCTTTATCTGTAATAGCCAAAAACCAGAAACAAGCTAAATGTCCATCAGCAGGTGAATGGACAAATTGTGGTATAGCCATAAAATGAATACTCCCCAGAAATAAAAAGGATTGAACTATTAATGCACTTAACATGACGGATGAATAAATAACCCAACTAAGCATGGAAGGTGAAAGAAACCAGACCATACATACTGTATGATTCCATTTATACAAAACTCTAGAAAGGGCAAACAGATATATAATGACAGAAGGCACCATGATAGAAAGGGGCAAGAGGGATTACCAAGAAACAGTAGGAAACATTTTGGGCTGATGGATATGTTATTTGTCTTTATTGTGGTGATGGTTTCATAGGTGTATACATAAGTCAAACTTATCAAATTCTACTTTTTATATATGTGCAATTTATTGAACCACAATTATATCTCAATAAATCTGTAAAAAAAATCATCTGGAAGAATCAAAGAGAAACACATATGTACAATTCATGATTTTGACCAGACTTAGAACCTACTTTTTTGATATCCTAAAAGCCCTAATGGGTACATTTAAATAATTGAATCACTACATACAACAGATATGTTGATACAGTTACAATGTTTTCAACTATCACCAAGTTCATTTTAATAACGTTGTCAAATTACTAATGGCATTTGTACTGAAACTTGACAAACTCATCTAAAGCAATAAATAAATATATAAACAAACAAGCAAGCAAGAATAGCAATGAGAATAAGTGAAAATGAACAGATGAATAATGAGTGAATACTGAACCTACCAGATACTGAAATATCCAAATAGATAGGAAGTGGCAGGAAAACAGATTTGTGAAACAAAATGGAAAAATCCAGAGAACAGATCCAAGTTTACATAATACTTAAGCATTTAATAAATATGGCATCTCAAATCAGTGACAAAAAATTATGTTTCTCAATAGTTGTCACTGAATAACTGGCTAAATATTTGATGAAAAAAACGGATATCCTTACCTCACACCATATGTCACGATTAATTCCAGATGTGTGAAAGATTAAAATATATGACTTCGAGTTCTGGCAACAAGGTGGACTGAGGTAATGCAGAACCCCTACCCCTGCAAGCATCTAGAAATACTAGATGAAATGTAAGTTTAAAAAATATTTAATGAATAGCAGATCTCATAAGAAATAAAAGGAAATCCCCAGGTGCTAGAGGAAAGAAAAATCTGAAAGCCAAAGTGTTAAGAGAAACCCTGAGACCCCAGTGATCGTGAAGTGTGTGGGAGGAGGGAGGGAACAGCAGGGAGGACAGAGAAAGGGAAAAGACAGACTGATTATTAGACCTGGAAACAAGCTTTAATGCCCTGAGCTTAGGTTTTAGCACCCACACACAGACTGGAGATGAGGCCTCAGGTCTTACAAGCCCAGGAGTTGCAAATGGGACCCCTGCTTTCTTTATCAAATATTTAATGAGCACCTACTTATGCCAGGCCCCCTGTGAACAAAAGAGAATTCTTGGTCTTATGTACCTTAACATTCCAACAAGTGATAGAAAGGAACAAATGGGAGGAGGGGAAAACAGTTAATAACATAATAAATAAGTAAATTAAATAGTGTGTTAGGTGGTATGAGTGTTATGGGGAAAAGCAGTTAGTAGGGGAGGATAAGGGTGATCTCGGGGTGTGTGTGTGTGTGTGTGTGTGAGAGAGAGAGAGAGACAGAGGAGAGAGAGAGAGGAGAGAGAAAGAAAGAGACAGAGAGAGAGAGAATCAGATAGACACAAATAGGGGAGCTGTTTGCATTATAATTAGAATAGTCTGGGTAAGCCTCACTGAAATGATATTTGACCAAAGACTTGAAGGAACCTATGGAGTCATCTATTTGCATATCTGGCCCAGATTTGCATATCTCAAGCCCAGAGTCAGCTGCTGTACCAGGGCTACAAGATGTGTACCCACTAACAGCAAGGAGGCCTGGGTGCTGGAACGGAGTGAGTGAGCAGGAAAGTGCTAGGAGATGAGAATAGACAGGAAGCAGGGGCCAGACCACACAGGGCTTTGCAACCATTGTAAGTGTTCTGGGTGTTCCTCTGGGTGAACAGGGAACTAATACACAGGCAGTTACCTCTGGTTGCTGTGTTAAGAAGAGACCAGGGAGGTTGAGGGACAAAGATAAAGGAAAGGAGACCAGTCAGGAAACTGCGGCTGTAATTGCAGTGGCAAAAAAACCTGGACCTTCCAAATGCCCCCTGGGTCAAAAGGGGACGAAGAATCTTTGTCCATCAGGCTAAGGTGACAGCAAAAGTTTGTCTCTACCCAGAGCTCTGGGTAAAGGGAGAAAAAGCCCTCAGTGAGGGAGAAAAATAAACTCCAGGCCTGGGAAGGTTTAAAGGCCAAGTACATACTCCTCATTTGGTAAAATAATTTTCAAGATGATTAATTAATGGAAAATTTGGTCCTAGTCCAGTGATACCTCTAGAATGTCTGGCAGAATTAATGCAAAATCATATGGATAGGGGCATTTCCATAACTAACAGCAGTGGGATTTCCACGAAATCCCAAATAAAGATAAGCTCACAGTCAGAAAGTACAAAACACATAAGCAAATCATTCACCATGAGCAAAGGTCAGCAGACAAAACAAGCGAGAGGATCAGTATCCCCAAGAAGTTGAGATCATCCATCAAACTAACAAAGACTACAGGATAAGTTATGTTTAAGACTATTTACAAGGAAATAAAGCTGAGCAAAAGAAACCAGATATTGAAGAGAATATACAGTATGATTTCAATTATATAAAGTTCAAAAATAGGCATATTAAATCTATTGTGTTAGAAGTCAAATGGTGGTTACCCTGGGGGCTTGGTGGTTGGGAGGAGCCTTCTGGAAATATTGTATTTCTTCATGTTAGTGCTAGACACAGAGGTGAGCTCACTTTGTGAAAATTCATACACCTGAGCATTCATGATTTAAAGAGAGAAGACCAGCTAGCCAACACACTGGAAGGAAAAGAAGGGATAGTCCCATGTCCCCATCCCTGCAAGTGGAAGAGCTGGAGAGTGGGAGGTGGGGAAATTGTCAGTAGGGTTGGAGGGTAGGTCCAAGTGAGGTCCTCCAGTTAGAGCCTGAGCAGTCTTTTGAGGGAACCCCAGTGGAGGGGTAGGGTTGGAAAATGTATAATTCAAGTTACAGAGTTGCTTCTGGTTCTGCAGGGAATGGGGTTAGGTGGTTAAGGAAAGACTGAAGAAGTCCTCAGGAAAGCAGTATATTCCACTTGACCTATAGAATATCATTACATGACCTTTGTAACCCAACCCCTCGTTTTACAGGAGAGAACTGAGGCCCAGAGAAATAAAGAGACTTGTACAAAGTCACCTTTGCTTCCCCGTATTATTAGTTTTCCTGACAGGGAGTATGTAGATTAAAGATAAGTGGCAGGCCAAGCAGGTGACTCATGCCTGTAATCTAAGCATTCTGAGAGGCTGAGGCAGGAGGATTGCTTGTGCCCAGGAGTTCAAGGCTGCAGTGAGACGTGATCGCACCACTGTACTCTAACCTGGATGACAGAACGAGACCCTGTCTCTACAAAAAAAAAAAAAAGATAAGAGACGACCTGGCCCAGTGGTGAAAAGCAAGCTTCGAGAGCTGCACTGCCTGGATTCTAATTACAGTTCTGCCATCTGCTAGCTGTGTGACCTCAGACACCTTACCTAACCTCCATGTGACACAGTTTCTTTGCCTGTAAAATTGTATACAGATATAAATTTGTACAACCACTTTCCACTAAATAGCGAATTTAACCACTGTCTATCAAAGCTGAACAGGTCAGCCATGGTGGCTCACACCTGTAATCCCAACACTCGGGGAGTCTGAGAGGGAAGGATCCCTTGAGCCCAAGAATTCAAGACCAGCCTGGGTAACATAGCGAGACCCCCGTCTCTACAAATAGTTTTTTTCTTTTTTGAGACAGAGTCTTGCTCCATTGCTCAGGCTGGAGTGGAGTGGCACCATCTTGGCTCACTGCAAACTCCGCCTCCCAGGTTCAAGCAATTCTCATGCCTCAGCCTCCTAAGTAGCTGGAATTATAGGTGCACGGCACCATACCCGGCTAATTTTTGTATTTTTAGTAGAGATGGGGTTTCAACATGTTGGCCAGGCTGGTCTTGAACTCCTGACCTCAGTGATCCGCCTGTCTCAGCCTCCCAAAGTCCTGGAATTACAGGCATGATCCACCATGCCCAACCCTCTACAAATAATGTTTTAAAAATAGCCAAGTGTGGTGATGTGCACCTGTGATCCCAACTACCCAGGAGGCTGAGGCAGGAGGATCACCTGAGCTCAGGAAGCTGGATGACAGGAGGCTGGGTGACAGAGATCTTGTCTCAAAAAATGTTATAAATAAAAGTGGGCCGGGCACGGTGGCTCAGCCCTGTAATCTCAGCACTTTGGGAGGCCGAAGCGGGTGGATCACAAGGTCAGGAGATCGAGACCATCCTGGCTAACATGGTGAAATCCTGTCTCTACTAAAAATACAAAAAACAAAAATTAGCCAGGCATGGTGGCGGGCGCCTGTAGTCCCAGCTACTCGGGAGGCTGAGGCAGGAGAATGGTGTGAACCCGGGAGGCGGAGCTTGCAGTGAGCCAAGATCGCGCTACTGCACTCCAGCCTGGACGACAGAGCAAGACTCCATCTCAAAATAAATAAATAAATAAATAAATAAATAAATATTAAAAAAAATAAAAGTGAAACTGAACAGATGCCCAAACCCTAGGACCCAGCAATTCCCCTTCTTGACACACACCCAGTAGAAGTGCATTCAGATGTGCATCAAAAGACATGGACAAGTATGGTCACAGCAGTGCTACTGTTAATAGCCAAAACCTGGGAACAGCCCAAATGCCTGCCCTAAGTGCAGTGGAGAAATGCCCTGTGATACATTTATATCACACAATACAGACCAGCAATGGAAGCTAAGAAACTACTACTACACATGGATGAAGACCACAAATGTAACATGGAGCAAAAGAAGCCGGAATATGATTCCATTTATACCAAGTTCAAAAATAATCAAAATCCATGTACGGTGGGCAGGGGGCATGGTAACTGGATGGAAGCACAGGTCAGCTTCTGGGTTGCTGGTATGCTCTTGACGGGGGTGCTGGTTATGCAAGTGTGTACATATCATGAATAGTCTTTGCACTGGACACATAATTCATGGGATTTTCTTTACATGTGTTACACTACAATAAAGAAGTTTACTTAAGAATAACAAGGCCAGGCGCCGGTGGCTCACGCCTGTAATCCCAGCACTTTGGGAGGCCGAGGCGGGCGGATCACCTGAGGTCAGGAGTTCGAGACCAGCCTGGCCAACATGGCGAAACCCCGTCTCTACTAAAAATACAAAAATCAGCTGGGCATGGTGGTGCACGCCTGTAATCTCAGCTACTCGGGAGGCTGAGGCAGGAGAATCTCTTGAACCTGGGAGGCGGAGGTTGTAGTGAGCTGAGATCGTACCACTGCACTCCAGCCTGGGTGACAGAGCAAGACTCCGATTAAAAAAAAAAAAAAAAGAATAACGAGCCCTGATAGAGCTATTATGAGGATTAAATGAGGTAATACGTATAAACAGCTTAGAACTGTGCATAAATCTCACTAATAAAGGCTATCTCACTTCGATGAAGGCTATCGAAATGTGTGCTGATAAAATCCCAAGGTGTAAGATCAGAACCCTACCTCTGGGTCTCCTTCCTGTAACCCTCCTCTGAGCCCTCTTTCAAGGCAGAACACCAGGCTCCTCACAATCCCCACCCCACCCAATCTATCAAGGTAGTCTTGAGGTGAGCCCCAGGACACCAAGGCATCAAAGGCATAGACAGCTTAAGTAACTTACCCAAATCCACACTCCTGGTGGAACTGGAATTTAAACCCAGCCAGT
The DNA here is from genome assembly GCF_043159975.1 of Macaca nemestrina. NCBI lineage: Eukaryota > Metazoa > Chordata > Mammalia > Primates > Cercopithecidae > Macaca > Macaca nemestrina. The sequence goes on along the minus strand of NC_092141.1, from coordinate 9,236,391 downwards.
CTGAAGTTCTCTCACCATTGCCCTAATACATGTATCTTGGTATTTCACACTTTAGTAGATAGAATGTTCTGCTCTCTGATCTTGACTTAAAACTAAGTAACTTTCTTTTTTTTTTTTTTTGAGCCAGAGTTTCACTCTTGTTGCCCAGGCTGGAGTGCAATGGTGTGATCTCTGCTCACTGCAATCTCCGCCTCCCGGATTCAAGTAATTCTCCTGCCTCAGCCTCCCGAGTAGCTGGGATTACAGGCATGTGCTACCATGCCCAGCTAATTTTGTATTTTTAGTAGAGATGGGGTTTCTCCATGTTGGTCAGGCTGGTCTCAAACTCCCAACCTCAGGTGATCCGCCTGCCTGAGCCTCCCAAAGTGCTGGGATTACAGGAGTGAACCACCATGCCCGGCCAACTAAGTATTTTCTTTTTTTATTTTTGTAGAGACGGGAGTCTCACTATGCTGCCCAGTCAAACTCCCAGGCTCAAGCAATCCTCCTGCCTCAGCCTCCCAAAGTGCTGGGATTACTGGTGTGAGCTACGGTGCCTGGCCAGAACTAAGTACTTTCTACAGATCAGGAAAATCGCAACTTGACTTTCACTTACACGTGGCTCATTTCTTCTGCAGACATCTTCAATTAAAACAAACAAACAAAAAAAACAGCTCTCTACCCCTCGCTCAAACAATAAACTGAGGTAAGAAATAGGACTGCTCAGCCCCATTCTTCTCTAGCATTTCCGGGTACCAGGATGCAAGTCTGCCCAAAAACATGGTTTAAGAAGGATTGGGCCGGGTGCAGTGGCTCATGCCTATAATCCCAGCACTTTGGGAGGCTGAGGTGGATCACCTAAGGTCAGGAGTTCGAGACCAGCCTGGGTAACATGGTGAAACCCGTTCTACTAAAAAAAAAAAAAAAAAAAAAAAAACTAGCCAGGCGTGATGGTGGGCACCTGTAATCCCAGCTACTCAGGAGGCTGAGGCAGAAGAATCACTCGAACCCAGGAGACGGAGGTTGCAGTGAGCTGACACAGTGCCACTGCACTCCAGCCTTGACGATAGAGTGAGATTCTGACAAAAAAAGAAAAAAAAAAAGAAGGAGTGATTTCTGTGGATTGGAGCGAGAAGCAATTTCCTTTCTCATGGCAGCTCAGAAGGCCAAGCACTTTCTCACCGTGAATTCTCTCCCGGTTCTGAACTACAGAGTGAGACAGGGCTGGGTGTGGGAATAAAGAGTTGGCTGAGATCGACCTGCCCACCTCTGAGGTCTGGCTTCGGGAAGAGGAAAACAAGCTGGCCAAAGGGCTGAGGGCAGGGGGGACGGCCGTGTCCAACAGCTCTGCGCTGGGGCCGCCCAATCCAAAGGTACTTTCATGTTTCAGATGCCAAATTCTGTATCTGTAAACACAATGTGTTTTCTTTTTCATGCTGGGATTGGAACTATTCTTGTTCGGCACTTTCTGCACCAGCCCAAACGTAAGCAGAGCACTGAGGGCAGTGGTTTGTGACAGAGATGAGTCCTTGTCCCGCAATACCACACAGACGTGGTTCTGAGTGGAAGGAAGGACCTTCAGGTGTGAGAAGCCCCAGGAAGCCTCAGGCACCAGGGTCCTGGCCCAGGTTGGGGCATAATTTCTTTTGAGTGTAGGGGTAGTGATAAGCTTTTGTTTCAAAATCCAAGGCAGTTCTGGAGGCCTTGCCCAGAAACGTCAGGGCGGACATTCCAGGGGGCACCCCTCTTTTCAGGGAACCATGGTCTCTCCAATTCTTGGCATGGGAGAAAACAAAAACACTACAACAGAACAAATGCAGAAGGAAAATGTGATGTGGACTAAAATCCAATCCTTCCATGGTACAGGAGCCAAATCCAAAATGCGCTTCCTCTCAAGACCCTCGGCCCCTCCCTGCGCCCCAGACACTCAGCAAAATGCCTCACTCGGGGCACCCACCCGCGTTCAGGGTTAGCGCAAGTGGACACATCTTCACCTTCTCACGTGCACAGCCTCCTCGACGGAAACATATTTCACCTGCAGGGAGGGCATCCCCTTTACATTTCTTTTCTTTTTTTTTGTTTTGTTTTTGAGATACCGTATCGCCCAGGCTGGAGTGCAGTGGCATGATCTCGACTCACTGCAATCTCAGCCTCCCGGGTTCAAGAGATTCTCCTGCCTCAGCCTCCGAGTAGCTAGGATTACAGGTGTGGGCCATCATGCCAGGCTAGTTTTGTTTTTGTGTTTGTATTTTTAGTAGAGATGGAGTTTCACCATGTTGGCCAGGCTGGTCTCGAACTCCCAACCTCCAATGATCTGCCTGCTTCAACCTCCCAAAGTGCTAGGATTACAGATGTGAGCCACTGCGCCTGGTCTACTTTACATTTCCTTACATGCCCAGACCAAACAGAGCCACCTGAACAGTAAACGCTCCAGAAATGTCCATGTATACAAAGCACTTCTCTGTCTGCAGGTTGGAGAAGGGAAAGGGGAAGGTCTTCAGAAGGGGACCAAAAATGGCTGGCAAATAGCTTTCAGTTCATGGGCTAATTCTGCCTAATGAGTTAGTTATATTGAGGAGTCTAATATTATAAGATCATTTCTGGACTTCGGAGGAAAGCATGCTGCAATTGATTGCCAACGTCTGCCCTGGTTTTAGAATGCGGGAGTGGTGGTGCATTTATTTGCTGGGTAGTCACCACGGCCACCCCAAGCAGAAACAGACGAAATCAGAAGCCCTGACAATGGCAATCAAGCAGGCAGGAAGTGTCCCTCACTTGGGGACTTCAAATATGGAATGCAGCACAGCATACAGGCCCTCAGGAAACTCAGAGGTCTATCTCATTTCCTTATATAGGACTCAGTTATTTAAAGCCAGCCCCTTTACAGGTCCCTGTAGTCCTCCAGATTGTCTTACTTAAGTGTGGAGTCTCTGGAATGTGTGAAAATTGGACACGACAACCAATAATCTCTCTTATCTTTAGGCAGAAAAAGACGCGGGAAAAATCTAGGAAATCTAGCAATAGCACCAGCCAGGAGGGGGCACGGATGGGCCCCCAACTAAAATATGACCATGTGCACAGAGAGCTGAGACCTCACATAGGCCAGTCCTGAATCCTCCAGGGAGACAGACTTCTAGCACCTTCCTCATCAAGGCACTAGCTGAGTTGGGAAGTGAACTGGAGTGTTACTTTCTGCTTTTAAAGTTCTCACCCAACAAATCTACTTGAACCCTTTAAATAACCCAGAGGTCTACTATGCTTACAGAACCATCTTTCTTCTTTTTTTTTCTTTTCTTTTTTTTCTGAGTCTTGCTCTGTCACCCAGGCTGGAGTGCAGTGGTGCGATCTCGGCTCACTGCAACCTCTGCCTCTCGGGTTCAAGCAATTCTCCTGCCTCAGCCTCCCAAGTAGCTGGGATTACAGGCACACACCACCACGCCTAATTTTTGTATTTTTAGTAGAGAAGCGGTTTCACCATGTTGGTCAGGCTGGTCTCGAACTTCTGATCTCATGATCCACCCGCCTCGGCCTCCCAAAGTGCTGGGTTTACAGGTGTGAGCTACTGCACCCAACCACAGAATCATCTTTCCTCTAGGTCTTCTTCACATGCACCAGTGCACTGCAGTGTGAATTCATTTCACCCTAACTGTAGTTAGTACACTAATCCCAATGACAGAAGGACGGGGGATTGCTGGGGGTGGCCCAGACACAGGCAAGGATGGAGCACAGCTTTCTATTGCTTGGCAGTACTCCTAAACCATAGGTACCCTTTTCCCCCTTGGAGGGTATCTTCCTTCGTGCTCTGAGTGCCAGCAGCTGCCTCTGATAGAACTGTCCATTGTGGAAGAGGCTTGGGGCAGGAACTTAAGCTCTGGGAGAAAAAGAAACGGGTCTGATGGGAGACATTCTGCCTCTCATCAATCACATGACCACAGTCCCTTCTCTCCATCAGAGGGGAGAACTGGCACAAAATAATGTATTTGAGGCTGAATACACACCTAGCCAAGGCCTCCCGGGAGCTGGGGATGAAGAGGGAGCCATATCTCCATAGGCAAAGACTGACAATTGGAATGGGTCTCTGCCTTTTGACAAGGGGGGAAATTCACATAAATTGTGTAACTTTTTTTTTTTTTTTTTTTTTTTGAGACGGAATCTCGCTCTGTTGCCAGGCTAGAGTGCAGTGGGGCAATCTCAGCTCATCGCAACCTCCGAGTCCCTGGTTCAAGCGATTCTCCTGACTCAGCCTCCCCAAGTAGCTGGGATTACAGGCACGCGCCACCACACCCAGCTAATTTTTGTATTTTTAGTAGATACGGGATTTCACCATGTTGGCCAGGATGGCCTCCATCTTCTGATCTCACAATCTGCCCATCTCGGCCTCCCAAAGTGTGGGATTACAGGCGTGAGCCACCGTGCCCAACCAATGATGTAACTTTTAAAAGGCAAATTAAAATCTACTTCTTACTTTACAACAGAGATCCATTTTTGGAGTAAGGAGGCAAGAATGCAATACTGAACTCACTAAGTTGTGCTACACAAGTCAAACCTCATGAGAGCAGATAGCTTTGAGGTAAACGTTCATGTCCAGAGGACTGGCCCAGGCAGCTCACTTTCTTTCAAGCACTATTCAGAACAACCGTCCCTCCGAGTTGGCTATAATAGGACACGGCTTTTATGTGATCAGGCTTCCAAACAAACGCTCCCAATACCCCCTGCTCTCTCTGTATGCAACAGTGTCACAGAATAAGCCAAGATGTGCCCTGCAGACTTATCCACACTTAGTCCCGTTTGTGTAAAAGCTGCCCTTTGGTGGCCAGGACGTCTGTTTTTGAAAAGCTTCCATTCCTTGTGGCAATCTGATTAATTGAAACAAAGCACAGATAAAGCACCTAGGACAATGCCTGGCACTCAGTAGGAGTTTGTGGTCTGTCTTCAGGACGCAACCCCACAACCACCTTCGACGGACATTTTAAACTCCGCAGCTCCCAGGCCACCCAGACCAACACCATGCCTTCTGAGCCTGCAGAGACCACAAGGGCTTCCAGACGACAGGCAAAATGCTGTGGGCTGCTCTACAAGTATTAGGCTTAAGTCCTGAGCATTTCAAAAGCCCTCCGAGACCTCCCGTCTCCCTATAATGAAAGGCACTGCAGAAACCCAAGGTATGATTAACACTTTTGAAAGGATGAAAAAAAAAAAATCCTGGCTCACAAAATATCCGTATTTGTGCATCCGTAGATAAGGCTGTTTTATAATCCAGTTCCCCAGAGAGTCATTTATTTTGGTAAAGGCGGTGTGCATCGCAGACATGGTAGAAGCCATCAAGATAACATGAGCAACAATCCAGTGGACTTTTGAAGTGTAAACATAAAAGTCTATTAAGAATACAATGTTGGTTTAATCCCAAGACAAAAAATTTACTTAATGAAAAGCACAACTCATCTCAAGAAGGAAATATCGATAGCAGCTGTGAGCAGAAAACGAGGGGATTCCTTCCTGGGAACATCTGAATTTCAACCCACTGCCTTTCCAATATTTACTCTGGACATAAAGTCTCAAATACTTTTCCGAGGATCTCATTTTTCTACAGGAGGAGGAGGTCAGAGAGAAGACTGGGCAGGGCTAACAGAGAGCGCAGCAGAGCCTGGAAACACGCAGACCCACCCCAGAAGGTTTCCCTGACAAACCTGTCTCCCCACTCTGGGTGGACCAGGGAGCGGCCTCCTTGCCTGGAGGTCCCCGGTCACCAGGTGCTAATGAGGACCCCAGCAGAGAACCTCACTCACGACAGCCCTGTGCCACTGACTCATGTCAACTGTACCTAGCAGCACCACACCAGTGGCCGGGACACACCATCCCCCATCCACCTCCTCTCTTTGGCAACAATACTTTTAGCCACTTCCTGGATTTTTTCAATACATTCTGGTGAAGCAAAGGGATGGTGAACACTAGGGTAAAAAGAGAAGGCCTTCTTTTTTTTTTTTTTTTTTTTTTGCAGACAGAGTCTCACCAGGGCTGGAGTGCAGTGGCACAATCTCAGCTCACTGCAACCTCCGCCTCCTAGATTCAAGCGATTCTCCTGCCTCAGCCTCCCTAGTAGCTAGGATTACAGGCACCCGCCACTACGCCCAGCTAATTTTTTGTATTTTTAGTAGAGACCGGGCTTCACCATGTTGGCCAGGCTGGCCAGCTTCACCACCTTTGAGGGAGATCACAGGCCCTGAAATCAAGAAAGACTAGGCCATCAGCAACACCTGTGGATGTCAAGAACCCCCAGGAAAGTATCTAAACCCTCTTATTTCATAGTCCCAGCTCCCAGCTCCCAGCTCCCAGCAGGCCTGATGGCTAAAAGAAAACTTCTTATATACAACTTCATGTTAAGTATGTATGAATATAATATAACAAAATGTAATAAATATAATGTGATGTAAAATATATAATGCAACACAACTAGGGAACCATGCCCAGTTCTAGCAAGAAGTAATAGGTGTGCCAGCTCTTCTCCTACACAGGGATGTATCGCTGCCATTCATTCATTCATCCATTCTTCCATCCACCCATCCATTCATTCTATGGCAAAGCAGCACAGTGGATGCAACAAAGCAAAGCACAAACGTCAGGCTGGAGTCCCAGCTCCACCATCCAGTAGCTCTGTGACTTTGGGTAAACCATCTAATGTCTCTAGGCCATGGTTTCCTCATCTCTAAAAGAAATACAATCACAGTCCCTATAATTAATATAGTCACAGTGATTAAATGTCTAAATTAATGTGAGTGCTTGGCAAAGAATAAGTCCTCCAAGGTTAATCATAATGACAATAATCATAATAATTACTATAACTATTGAAAACGTTCACTCATCTATAGCTATGTGCCAGGCTCTGGACTAAGCAGCAAATAATTTTAGCCTTCTGATTTTTGCAAGAATCTTTAGTGGGGCATCAGATTTCTCACAGCAACACCTCCAATATAACCTCCCTCTCTTGCCAGGGATGAATGAGGGTGGACGGAAGCACCAGAGCTATTGACAGCATGAGGACATGCCCCCGATCCCCAACCCAAAGCTATGTTTAAACAATTACGAGCATTATGTTGCGGGTACCTACGACTATAAGAGGCCAACCCAGCACGGTGCTTGTCTTGCAGAGACATCTTCCACGTGGGTTTTGGGTTACAGCTGGGCAATGCAACGCCATAGAGTGAGTCGCAAAACAAGTTTTCATAAGCTCAAGCCAGGCACGGGCTCATGCTGACAACTCCACAGTAAGATTAAACAGCATGCTTCGTCAGGCACTAAATGCTAACACAGCTCCGACGTCAGGGGGACAATGATTAAAACTGATGTCAATAATTTATGAAACACAATATGGTCTTCAGATGCTCTTTTGAAAAAAGGGAAGGGCAGGGAGGGGGGAAAGGGGCCTAGCAACCCAGGTGGTTTAAAACTGTTCATGCATTTTGCCTTGAATGTACACACACCCCCACCATGCATGGGTACTTCTTTACACAATGAATGTGAATGCACATGTGTATAAAAGCATGTGAACACTGCCGATACATATGGGCGGAAGACAGTATTTAGTTATTCCACTGAGAGCTGTCAAGGCTGTAACGTTATACATAGTCTTGTCTTCCATATTGTTTTGAGGGTTGTTTCTTCCCCCCCTCCGGAAGAAATCCAAAATTGCATTTAAAATATAACTGGGCTTTACGGAAGTTCACATTTTATTCCATAGGGAGCTTGACTTTGAAACAACACCAAAAAGAAAACTGGACCAAAGAAAACATACAGACATGTGCATTTCTTAGTCATCTATAAGGACCATGGCCCTAGGTGGAAGGACTGTTCAGTCAAATGATAATATTGGTAACTTGGTAAATGTTAGGGGGTTTTCGTTGTGGGGGGTGGGAGGGCGCAGGGTTAACCTAGGGAAGGTTACCATTTCAATTTATTATAAATCATGTATCATTATTTTATAAAAGCAAAGACCGAATAGCACAGTAATAGGCCCACTGTTATTAAGACTGATTACGGGAATTTAAAAATATATACTTCTTGACTTTGACGTAGTTGTAAATACTCTGGGTAGCTTGGCTTTGTATGTCAACAGTGTGAAATTCACAAGAAGAGATTATGTTGGGAGGAAAATCTGAGCCTCTGATAGTCCAAAGTTACTTTTGAAGGATTTATTAACGCTTTTTCCTAGCACCGTGCCCTTTAGTATCTCAGAACACCTGTCAAATACTAATTCATTCGCATATCTCCACTACAGGGCCTTTTCATAAAATGCTCGACCTTTCATTGTAAATCACCCCTAAATTGTCCTTGCTGTCTTTCTCTTTTACAGAATGATGGAAAAATCACTAAGACTTCAATTAAGACTTTATGGGAACTTCAATCTGATGTTCCCAGCTACATCTACAAGGTATCAGAACATCTATTCAAAAAGGAAACTATAAATAACTTTAACATAGTTCAATTGGCTTTGCTTTTATGAGATGACTGAATAATTGGCAAGATTTAAAGATACTTTAACTGCTGGGACTTAAAATAACTTCAGTAAAACCCAGAAAAATATTGTTAGCCAATCATTTGTCATGTAGATTATGTACTTATTAAGCCTAATTAAACTTTTTGAACAAAAACGGTTACTAATTACATTAGTTAATATGTTGATTGCTCAATTTAGCCAATAAAAAGAAAAAAGGTCAATCCAATTTGTGTGCATAGTTAGTGTTTTGGTCAAGAGACAAAATCCTAAACTGTAGAGATTATTTCAAGGGCATGACCATCATGATAACAAACGCAGGTTACGTGTCCACATCCAAAGTGACAGCAAGACCTGGGGGTGGATGGTGAATCTGAACAATACCAACGCTAAGACAAATCTTCAAGCCAGTGAAATTTCACCACCGCATCAAGCTTATTCGCCTAAATGTATTCACTTGCATTTGTCCAATTAGACCCTGCTGGTGACAAGACAAAGTTATCTTTCATATGCACATACAAACTAAAACTGATAGCAAAACCCTGGGAATCCCTTTAAATGTCAATAAAGGGCTTTTACGCACAAAGGGAAGAAAAGAAAAGAGGAAGGAGGGGGAAAAGAAGAGATGGGAAAAACCAACATTTCTGAGGGAATTGAGCAGATCAAAGGAATTTTATTCTAGAAGACCACTAAGTCAGAGTGTAACTACTTTCCTCTCTCTCTCTCTCTCTCTCTGCGAAATCTTGAAAAGTGTCTTCAGACTAGTTCTGATCCTTAAAAGAAAGAGGACACACAATTAGGTCTGCAAGAGCAGGACACGAGTGTAAAAATGGAGGCCTCCCGTGCAACAGGAGGCGGGAGGCCCAGCGTCTTCAGACCAGGACGTCTGACTGGGCCTCTGCGGCGACCCGGCCCTCCAAGACATGTTTTCCATTCCCTTGCTCAAAACTCTGCATCCACAGTCATGAGGCACAAACTATTCGACAACAACATGACACAATTAATCAGAACCAGATCTCAAAACGTGTGTTTGTGGGGACCAGCAAACTTTGTAATGTGCCTCAGAGGGCAAAGCAATGGAAGAGCCTCACACTGGCTGTTTGAGATGGGGAGAGGGAGAGGAAAAATCTGTACGTTCATAAAGGATGCACACCCAATGGGACATTTACAGACTAAATAATTTTCACTGAAATAAATGTGGGATTTGGAGCTTTGCTTCCCATACTGAAAAAAGTAAGGCGTAGTCTTGCTATCTCCCCTCACCCTTTTTCTTTCCTTTTTTTCTTTCTTCCTTTTTTTTTTTTTTTTTTTTTTTTCTGGGGAGAAACTGATTCCTGAGAGCTTCTGCAGCAGCGAAGTTGTCCAATTCAGAAGCAGAACGTATCCTTCTTAAGCCTCATTTCTGACCCAGCCGTATTTAGCCGGTTTTGTCAGATTTCTCTTTCAGGAAATGAAACCCTATTTAAACAGTGAGAAGCTGGACCCTTAGTTAATTCAAAACTGTTTAATTTCACCAAAGCCTGAAGCTAACAACAACAACAAAAACCTGGTATACTTTTTTAGACTAAAATTGAATCATTCAAAATCATTACTGAACGCTCCTTGGTAATCGGTAGATAGTAATTAATTGAAATCACATCACTCTTCTTTTGCTAACACAAACACGCTGTTCAAAAGAGAGACAACAAAATAGTTTCAAACCATGAAGACAAATGGAGGGCAGGAATGATACTCGTCGGGCATCGAACTGACCCCAAACCGCAAATAGTTCTTTGCCATCTCCCAAGGGATTTGTAGATGTGGAGTTGGAACTTCCCGGGAACAGGGCCGGGGTCCCCAACCGCGAGCCCAGCTGCAGCCTTGGGAAAGGGGGGTGGGTGGAGGTGAATCACAGCGTCCAAACGAGGGGGAAGGCAATGAATGTTTGCGTTTGGATCCAGGGTCAGCGGAGACCTGTCTGCAAATGTTCTGCCAAACCCCCTCCCAGGAACATTTCTCCTGCTGCTTCTTGGCTTCGCAGAGAGCACTGGGCCCAAATTCGGGCGTCCACCACGAGGGTCACGCGAGCGAGTGAACCTGCTTTCAGCCCTCCCGGGTCCCGGGCATCCGCGAACGCGCCTCCCCCAGTTCCCACGACCCGCGCTCCTAAGAACCCGCCGCTGCGAGGCCCAGCACCTCCTGCCCGCGCCCCCACCCGCCGCCGGCTCCGCCGCCGCACCCCACTCACCCACGCACTCGTTGGCTTCGCGGGCCGTGGCGCGCTGCCAGGGCCGGTCGTAGTGGAAGGGCTTACAGCGGTCGCATTCCGGGCCGGCCGTGTTGTGCCTGCAGTCGCACACCAGGCTGTCGTCGCGGTCGCGCACGCAGCGGGCCGCGTGGCCGTTGCACTTGCACCGGCCGCCCACCTGCAGGTCGGACACCGCGTAGAAGTACGAGTCGCGCGCCAGCTCCGAGTCGTCCTCGTTCTCATCGCCGAACGTGTGCAGGCGGCTGAAGGCCACGCGAATGTCGGTGGCCGTGACCCAGTCCTGCAGCACGGGCGAGTTGTCGAAGTCGTGCGCCGAGGGCCGCCCGTCCAGCGTGCTGAAGGCGATGAGGCCGCCCGAGAGCGGGCGCATGTCGGTGTGCGAGTCGGTGCACACGGCCTCCTGCTCATTCTGCTTGGTGATGGGCGCGCGGTGCGGCCGGTTGTACATCTTGCGGCACTGCGTGGAGTAGAACTGGAAGGGCACCCACGTGCGCCCGTAGTCCATGGACTTGTAGATGGCCATGGACTCGGGCCGCGGCGAGCAGAACTGCAGGCTCACGTAGGTCACTTCGAACTTCTTGCCGAGGGACAGTGTGAGCGTGACGTTGTGCGGGAACTGCAGGTAGTTCTCGGACTGCCAGCACGTCAGGTTGTGCGGGTTGTTGAGGTCGGTGAGGTAGGCGGGTGGGTGCGCCTTCTTGGGGTCGGACGCGTTGCAGAGGTGGCACGAGCGCAGCCGCTCCTCGCCGCGCTCGCTCACCACGCAGTAGCGCGCCGGGGGCCGGCCGCAGGTGCTGGACACGCGCACGTCCTTGCCGAAGGCCGCATTGACAAAGTCCGGGATGCAGCGGCGCGGGTGGCCGTTCTCGTCCGAGCAGGGGTCGGGCTGCGCCGCCTGGCCCGCGAACATGCTGAGCCCGGGCCCGCCGCGCACCGCGCCCACCAGGCACGACACCGCCGCCAGCGCCGCCAGCGCCTCCCACACTGCGCGCATCATGCTGCGTCCAGCTTGCCCCGGCCCTGCTGCGCCGAGGATCGGTCCGCCTGCCGCAGAAGGCGCCTGCGGAGAGAAGAGAGCTGCGCTCAGCCAGCCGGCCCCGCGCCCTCTAGTTCTCGGCGGGGTGGCGAGCGGGGATGCGGCCGAACGCCCGGCTTCCTGGGCACCCACCCCGCAGCCGACTGCCCGCCTCTCTCCCACAAAGTCCCGCGGGCGGCGAAGCCGGGGCCCCCAAGCCCGCACCGCTCGCGCCCCTTCTTCCCCGCCCGGGGGGAGAACGCTCTGCTTCCCCGCCACCGCCGCCTCCACGCCGCCCGAGGGGCATGCCTGAGCCGATCTCACCGTCCGCAGCCAGCCCGCCTCGCACCCCAAGTTTCGGGCGCAGGAGAGCTGGGGGACCCCGACTCTGGACGGCCCGCGTCCCTTCCTCTCGCAGCCCGGGGTCCCTCTCAGATGCCCCCGATCGCGTCCCCACTGGAAAGTCCGCGTTGGGGACTTTACCTCTGGAGGGGGCAAAAGAGAAAGAAAAGTTTGCCTGGCCCCGCCAGGGAGCCCGCGCGCCGGTCGCCGGAGAGCCTCTCGCTCGCTGCTAGCAGGCGCGTCCCGCCTCAGCGCGGGCTTGCCAGCTCCATGCCCGGCGCGGCCGCCGCTGCCCCAGCCCCGGCCCCGGCCCCGCCGCCGCCGCCGCCTCTCTCGCCCGAGTGACTACGCGGCCGCCCGGCTCCCGCCGCTCCCGCCGCGCTCGGAGTGCTGCCCTGCCCGCGCCCCGGGCGCACACACTCACGCTGGCCGGCGCGCACTCACACACACGCGCGCTCGCCCCCGAAGGCTCCGCCGCAGCCGCCGCCGCCGCCACTCGCGCTGGGAGTGAGGGGCGGAGGGGAGCGCGGGGGCGGGGGGCGGGGCCGCCGGGCGGGGCGCCGGCCAATAACGTCCGCGAGCTGCCGCCAGCTCCGAGCAAAGTTTTCACCCCGGGAAAGAAGAAAGTTAAAGAGAACCCGCCCGGGACGCCCGAGAGGGAGAGCACGGGCGGGTGGGAACCCGGGAGCCCGAGAAAGAACAGCAGAGACAAAGAGAAAGCGAGGAGAGAGCCCGGGGAAACCCCGGAGAGGGGGCTGGGCCGGGCCGGGCGCGCACCCCGTGGGGGAGGAGGGGCCGCCGAGGACTGTCAGCCTCGCCCCGGCCCCGCGCCGCCCGGAGAGCCCCGCGCCCGGGGGAGCGCGCGGGCGGGGGGAGGGGGCCACTCTCTCCCTCCGGGTCCCAGCCAAACACATCTGTGTTTGTTTTCTTTGCTGCGCGGAGGTCGGGCATTCCTCTAACCCAGTCTGATGGCCCCGGTGGCACCGCGCACAGGGCCGTGCCCCTGTGGGCACACAGCCCGGGAGCGTGAGGAAGAGGAGGAGGATGTGACCTCTGCCTGCTCTCCATTCTTTCCCGAAGCCCCGGGGGTCCGGCAAGGAGGGGCTGCTCGCCCGCACTCCCACGGATGTCACCGTGCGTGAGCCTGTCTGTCGGGAACGCGGCTTCGTTCTGGCCAAGGGAGCTGTGGTGGGCCGGAGGCTGAAGGGGTACGAAGTCGGCAGCACCTGGACGCTAGCCACAGCCCCTCCGAGACGGGCCTGCCTGGTCTCAGGCATGGGGACAGCCCAGCCCTCCCCAGATCCCCTGAGGCAGGCCTATTGGTACTTTCTCAACCGCATTTATAAGGGTGCAACGCCCTGTACTAACTCATGGGACCTCCACAGCAGCTTTGCTGTTGTATTAACTCCATTTTGCAGATGAGGAAACTGAGTGTCTCGGGAGCTGAAGAAATTCGCACAAGATCAACCCTCAAGTAAACATCAAACCCAGGAAGAGAAGCCTGGGCTCCTTCCACTGTAGGGCATGTGTCAAATGGATAACCCTGCCGAATGATGGTGTCATGGGGCATCTGCGGGACCACCCAGCCCCTCCTTGCCTCATTCTCCATCACCCCAACAAAAAGACTGAGGACAGTGACAGCATCCTTTGGCCATCTTGCAACAGCAGCCAGAGAGCTCTGGGAAAGGAATACACTGGGCCAAGAGTTTGGAACGGAATCTCTGCTCGTTTATTTGTTAGTTGTAGATGTGTGGTCCAGTAATAGACCCGGATGAAAAGCCCCAGGTCCTAGTTCTGACCCAAGGGCTGCCTTGCTGCTTTAGTGCCTCAGTTTGTCTTATTGGCATTTTCATAAGCCCTGAGAATCTAAGAGGGGGCCTCGGGGCTCATCTGGCCCAGCTCCTTCTCCTTGGAAGAAGGCCTTCCCCAGTCTCCCAGAGAGACGGCCACCCAAGCCAGCTCTTCCAGGGATGGGAGCTAACCACAGCCCAAGAAAATACATCCATTCCATTGCAGGATAGCCTGGATTCATCTTCTCACCACCCAGGGTAGCACTTTAGCTTTGCCTTCTTGTGCCATTTACCACACTCCAGACTGTTTATTTATGCCTTGCCTCACCTTGTGGCAGAAAGGATTTCAGGTAACTTACAAGGGTACATAAAATATGACAAAATAACAAAAGTGAGGTCAAGGGAAATAAATGAAATGGTTAACCATGGTGGCCTGTGAAATCGCAATGGTATACTGAAAGGCAGTGTAGCTCTTAGGAGGAAACGCTTTGGAGCCAGGGTACCTAGGTTCAAATTCTGCCTCAGCTGTGTGACTATGGCAAGTCTATGCCTTGGTTTCCTCCGTCTGTACAAGGGAGATAATACAATCTACCTCACTGGGTTGTGAGCATCACGTGAGTTGACACATTAGAATATTATAGCTGATGAGATATAGACATACAGATTGCAGTTCTGTAACACATATAAATATGCCTTCTCATATATGCAAATGTAAATATGCATAAAGCCAGCCACATAGTACATGCATTTAGAAATGTTAGCTGCTAGTATGAGATCACTTGATACATACAGAAATTTTAAATCATTTAAAGAACACTTAATTACAGGGAAAGATGTTCATGACATAATATGAAAAAAGCAAATTAAAAACACATATGCACAGTATAATCTCATTTTTATTTTTTAAAAAGTATGCATAAAAAGACAACACAGTTAATTGTGGTTATCTTGGGATAGTGAGATTACAGGTGATTTTTATTTACCTTTGCTGTATGTTCTCAGTTTTGCACAGTAAAATATGAAGTAAGAGAACAAAGAAAAGCTAAGAAGGGAGACAGAGTCAGGATGAGAATGCAGGTCGAATGCACCCTGGAGTTCCAACCTCTACACCTCTTCTGGGTGGGCCACAAATTTGTCCTTAAGCTTTCCTGCAGCTAAAATGAGGAGACCATGTTCATTACACAATTCCCAGAGTCCATGAGATACAAGCAGACCTACTGCTCAAGGGAATTACAACTATTCTTGGTACTAAAATCAGATAGGAATTTCTCGCGGGGGCGTGGCCCAGAAAGGGAACACAGTGCCGGGTAATAAGCTTGGTGGGACAGTTTCTGTGATCCCCCTGAATGTAAGCTGATGGCATCGCACCAAAACCCAAGTCAGGAAAAGACACTCCAGCAAGGAGGAATGGAAAAGAAGCAAATTGGGGTGCTCAGTGCCACACACCTGACTGCGGTACATTTTGGAGCATCTACAAGACTGGATTGTGAGGTACTTTCCAAGCCTTCCTCCTGAATGTTGTTTCTGTCCACAGAGCTTTTTTTTTTTGCTTTTTTTTTTTTTTTTTTTGAGACAGAGTCTCGCTCTCTTGCCCAGACTGGAGTGCAGTGGCGCAATCTCAACCTCTGCCTCCCGGGTTCAAACGATTCTCCTGCCTCAGTCTCCCAAGTAGCTGGGATTACAGGCACCTGCCACCACACCTGGCTAATTTGTTTGTATTTTTAGTAGAGACGGGGTTTCACCGTGTTGGCCAGACTGGTCTCAAACTACTGACCTTAAGTGATCTGCCGGCATAACTGCAACCTCCGCCTCCTGGGTTCAAGCAATTCTCCTGCCTCAGCCTCCCGAGTAGCTGGGATTACAGGTGCCCACCACCACACCTGGCTAATTTTTTTTGCATTTTTAGTAGAGACGGGGTTTCACCATGTTGGCCAGACAGGTCTCAAACTCCTGGCCTTGTGATCTGCCCACCTCGGCCTCCCAAAGTGCTAGGATTACAGGAGTGAGCCACTGCGCCTGGCCTATGTCTGCAGAGCTCTTGATGGCCTTTGCATGGCAGTGAGTTTGAAATGGCTCTCGGTGGACTGTGGCTTTTCTATGTTGCCAGCTGAGCTTAGGCCAGGGGTCTTCAGGAGAGGATGAGCAGGGTCACCTTCCAAATTTATTGTGGTCATTTAGGTCTATTCTTATCATCTTTAATAGTTCCTGGTGGGCAGAACTGTCTCACTCACCTTGTATCCAGGAGGTCTGGAACCTTCTGTAATACAGTGGAACTCCTCTACGTCCATTCAAAACCCCCTCTCTGTTAAGTCTGCAGGTGGCTCAAACGCTACCCTACACAGCTGCCCAGATCAAGGTTCTCTGCCTCTTCAGATTTTTGAAACCAGTCCTCTATCACCCCTCGGTTTTATCTCTTCTGGGCAAAATGTTCCCAGTTATCTTAATGATTTCCCATGGGACATTGTTTTCTGACCACTCTACAGCCTCTCCCATCCCCTCTAATTCATCAGTGTCCTTTCCTAATGCAGCCTGTCTTTTGAGGGGACAAATGAAAAAAACAGATGTCCAAGTGTTGTGAGAGCTTCTCAAAGTGGCGGTGATAAATACACACCCGCGAAGGCATGTCAGGCTCTGAGCAGCGGGATCCACGGAGCAAACTGGAGTTCAAAACCCAACAGTGCAGATTTTGGGTGAGAAAGCAAATCCCCGGGTGTTTCTTCAAGGAATGTGTTGAGAGGCGGAAACGCCCTTGCTGGCACACTGTCTTACCTGTGAAGCCAGACGGATCACCCTAGGAGGGGGAGAATGCGGCAGTTTCAAGAAAACTTTTAAGTAGCCAGAGTAGGAGGAGGAAAACCAGGAGAATCGGATGTTATAGAAACCAATGGGTAAGAGTGTTGCAAGGGAGGAGGTGGTGTTGAGCAGCGCTGAGTCACATGCCTTAAAGGTCAAGATAAGATCTGAAACAAGTCCTTTGGATCAAACTACAAGGAAGTCATTGGTGACCTTGACTAGCGGTTGCAGGGAGTGGTAGGGACAGAAGCCAGGCTGCCTGGGGTTGTGGAGTGAACAGGGAGGTGAGAAAGTGGAGATAGCAGGTGTAGACAACTTTCAAGAAAGTGTGAATATAAGTGGCAGGAAAGATATAGGGTCACAGCAGGAAGGTGACATAGGATTGAGGGAAGGTTGGGATTTTTTATTGTTGTTTGTGAGATAAGGCTATTTGACCATGCCTAAATGTTAATAGGAACTGGAGCCAGCAGGAGGAGAGAGGTGGAAGACAGATAAAACTATGCTTGTAAAACTGGTGGTCAGGTGGTCTCCAAGTATCTCTTGTTTCAATGAAATAGGAAGTGACACCATCTGCTGAGGATGGGTGGGGGAGCTGGGAGCACTGGAGGTTTGAGGTCATTACAGAGAAGAGGATAATGCTTGCCGGGCAGAGTCAAAGGATCTATTGAAGTTTGTGACTATCTATGAGAAAGAATGGCAGCCAGCAAGGCCATGGGACACACATACCCCAGCAGCGCCCAGCAGCCTTTGGATAGACCTAGAGAAAGAGACAGTTGGATTAATCTCAAGTTGAGAGTGTTTTCCAGGAGGTGGGACAGAAGGAAAGGGGAGTGGGTGGCTGATGTGATGGGCCAGGGCGACAATGCCAAAGAGAGAAGGAAAACAGGACAGGATGGAAGAGGAAACAGAGAGGCCAGGGGCTAGAACTTGCTGTTCAATATGGCAGCCAGTTGCCACATGTAGCTACTTCAATTTCAACTTGAATTAATTAAAAATGAGTAACGTGGAGAGCTTACTTTCCTAGTTGCCCCTAATTTGGACGGCACTAATAAAGAAAAATTCCCTCATCACACGAAATTCTGTTGGATAGCTAAAGGATTCAGGAAGAGAGAAGACATGAGGTGGGGAATAACTCGGGAGGTTGTGGTCCAAAACTGGAGAATTCCAGAGGTGGAACAGCTCTGGGGGATGACAAGGCCTTCTGAGGACAATAAGAGGGGGGCTTCTGCTGTGAGGCAGAGTGAAGGGTGATTAGAGATGAGAAGGCCACAGTGCTGGACAGGCTGTCCACCTGGGCTCTAAAGACCTTTGGAACCAGTATCAGAGTTTGGGGCAGAGATGAAGACTGACCAGTGCTGGTGTCTTCAAAGAATGAAAAGAGTGAATTTGGCTGGGAGGTCATTCTAAGGATGAGATGTGGAAGGTAAGACAGCCATGTGGTTCTGGCCTTAAAGGAACAGGAGTTTTGTGGGGGTTTTTGTTTTGGCTTTTTTTTTTGAGACAGAATTTTGCTCTTGTCGACCAGGCTGGGGTGCAATGACACTATCTCAGTCCACTGCAACCTCCCCCTCCTGGGTTCAAGCAATTCTCCTGCCTCAGCCTCCCAAGTAGCTGGGATTACAGGCGCCCACCACCACACCTGGGTTTTTTTTTGTTTTTGGTTTTGGTTTTTTGGGTTTTTTTTGTATTTTTAGTAGGTTTTCACTGTGTTGGCCAGGCTGGTCTCAAACTCCTGACCTCAGGTGATTCGCCCACCTTGGCCTCCCAAAGTGCTGGGATTACAGGCGTGAGCCACCGCGCCTGGCCGGGAGTTTTGTTTTGTTGTTGTTTTAATGAAGAGGGAAGGAGCATTGGGAATGGAGGAGGACAACAGCGCCCCACTCCTGAGTGTTAGGGATGTGTGGTTTGGAAGAAGGACAGCACCACTGAAGAGGACTGCAGTGCAACTGGGGTGAGCATGAGGGTGGGAGGAGCAATCAGTGAGGAGGGCAAGGATACAGGGGAGGGTACACTCCAGGGACGGGGGCACCAGATGGCACAGGCTAATGCTTGTGAGGCAGGAGGACAGGAAGAGAGCAAGGGATTAGGAGAAAAGGGGTGGCCAGGGGTGCCTTTGTCTTGGGTGTGACCAAGGGTTTTTCTTTTAATTTTTTTATTGTATTTATTATTATTATTATTTTGAGACAGAGTCTTGCTCTGTTGCCCAGGCTAGAGTGCAGTGGCATGATCTTGGCTCACTGCAACCTCCACCTCCTGGGTTCAAGCAATTCTCCTGCCTCAGCCTCCCAAGTAGCTGGAATTACAGGTGCGCACCACCACGCCCGGCTAATTTTTGCATTTTTAGTAGAGATGGAGTTTCGCCATATTGACCAGGCTGATCTTGAACTCCTGACTGACCTCAAGTGATCTACTTGCCTCAGCCTCCCAAAGCGCTAAGATTACAGGCGTGAGCCACCGTGCCTGGCTGGGTTTTCCTTTTTAAATCAAGCGTTATGTGTAACGTTTACTGTGTGCCAAGCATCTAGTAAGCACTTTGGTTTTCCTTAGCTCACAATCTTCATAAACACCTTGTAAGATAGGTATATTATTGTGTGCATTTTACTGGAGGAGGAAACTGAGACACAGAAGTAATCTGCTGAACATCACATCAGTGGTAGGTAGAGAAGCAGGGTGTGAACTAAAATAATCTAGGTCCAGAGTTTGGAGTTCTTAGTCAGAACCTGTGGGTGAGATGGGCTTAACTGAATCCCAATCATCCCTGAGAGGAAGGATGAGCTTCTAGTCTACCAAGATCATGAGCTGTGTGGCCTGGATGGACTGTGCTTCTTAACACCTCTGGTCCATTTAAGAGGACAGATCCTAGATGACTCAGTTCCCAGTACTCCCAATACAGCCTGGGAATTGCAGTAGGCAGAGGTGACCGGGAGCATTTGCCCTCTCCAGGAGGGTGAGCAGTGGCCTGGGTTCATAGTGTTTCCTTCCCAAATTGAAAGAATTTGACCTAGACAGGCCTTGGTTCCAGTGCACCACTTCCTAATGGCGTGACTTTGGGCAAGTTTTTTTGCCTTTCTGAGCATCCATTTTTTCATGGCAAAACTGGGGTCACTGCATTCACCTTTATAGGCTTGGTTGGCGATTTTAAAAGTTGGAAAGGAAAGACCCTGGTAGACAGTAGATAGATGTTCAATGTATAACAGGTTTTGGGGTTTTTTTGTTTTTGTTTTTGTTCATATTTATAATTCTCAGGTCTGCCTACCAGATCTCTTACCCTAGAAGAACGAGGGACATTTTTTCATTTCAAGACGTCTAGAGCCCAGCTCACCTGATAGGCCGCACTGGTGGATTACTCAAGGAATCCCAGGTCCCTGGACAGGAATTCAGGAGATGTGACTGTCCTGGAAAAGGTTTTAGAACATGGGGAGCAGGTCAACCTAGTGGGAAGGGTTCCTGGAGATATCCATTTCCCCAATATTGTTTATCTGTATCTTCAGCTCAAGCCTCCCCCTTTGCAGGTGTTTTGGCTAAGAACTCAGGAGCTGGGCATAGAAGCCCATACAAACCCCAAATCCTACAAATCCTTTAATCTACCAGGGCTCTTTGAAGGGGTGAAAATGCCTGTGGATGGGGGAACCAGCAGATGTAATTTATTTTCATTTGCAAAAAGCTTTTGACAAGGTCCCACCCCAAATGCTATTAAGGAAAATGGGTCACTGTGGGAGGAGGCTTTGTCATGGATGGAAGACTGGCCTTGAGGAAGGAACAAAGGGTGAAATAAAAGGATGTTGCTCCGGGTGGAGAAAATAGTGGGGGCCTCTGAGCCAGAGTTGGGGCTCAGCTCGTTTACCGTTTACACAGACTCTGAAGGAGGGAATCCCCTTGGTGAAACCCCAAGGTTTAGAGATGACACTGCACTGGTGGCAAGAGCAAGAGGATGAACTGGAGAATCTCAAGACCTTGTGTGAATGGGCCAGGGAACAGGTTAGCAAGTGACGGATCTGGGGAGACATCATTTAAAATACTCTTAGAGAATGAAAGGTTATCAGTGAAGGTGATAGAAAAATATATTACTGTCTGGGCGCGGTGGCTCACACCTGTAATCCCAGCACTTTGGGAGGCCAAGGTGGGCGGATCATGAGGTCAGGAGATTGAGACCATCCTGGTGAACACTGTGAAACCCCATCTCTACTAAAAATGCAAAAAAATTAGCCGGGCATGGTGGCGGGCACCTGTGGTCCCAGCTACTTGGGAGGCTGAGGCAGGAGAATGGCGTGAACCCAGGAGGCGGAGCTTGCAGTGAGCCGAGATGGCGCCACTGCACTCCAGTCTGGGCAACAGTGAGACTTCGTTTCAAAAAAAAGAAAGAAAGAAAGAAAAATTAGCCGGGCGTGGTGGCACATGCCTGTAATCCTAGCTACTTGGGAGGCTGAGGCAGGAGAATCGCTTGAACCCGGGAGGCGGAGGTTGCAGTGAGCCGAGATTGTGCCATTGCACTCCAGCCTGGGTAACAAGAGCGAAACTCCGTCTCAAAAAAAAAAAAAAAAAAAAAAAAAAAAGAAACAAAAAAGAGTGTTTCTCTGTAGAGGTGGTATTGGCATTTGGGGTAGGAAGACACTTCCCTGGGTAGAACAGTCTTGGCTACCATGGGACATTTAGCATTCCTGACCCTGTCCACTAAATGCCAGCAGGTTCCACCTGCCCCCGACACACACCACACACATCATACACCAGTCATTGTGACAACCGAAAAATGGCTCCGTGAATGTATACATTCCCCTTTAAAGAGCCATCCCGGCCGGGCGCGGTGGCTCAAGCCTGTAATCCCAGCACTTTGGGAGGCCGAGGCGGGTGGATCACGAGGTCAGGAGATCGAGACTATCCTGGCTAACATGGTGAAACCCCGTCTCTACTAAAAATACAAAAAACTAGCCGGGCGTGGTGGCGGGCGCCTGTAGTCTCAGCTACTTGGGAGGCTGAGGCAGGAGAATGGCGTGAACCCGGGAGGCGGAGCTTGCAGTGAGCCGAGATCACGCCACTGCACTCCAGCCTGGGAGACACAGCGAGACTCCGTCTCAAAAAAAATAAATAAATAAAATAAAATAAAAATAAAATAAAGAGCCATCCCACCCCCATTCTGATTTACTTGAAATTTAGCCCAATATGCTACTAAGAAAAGTAAAAGAAAATAAAAAGCAAACTACATTCTCAGGAAGAGAATGGGAAATAAAACAGGATGCATTTAGGATCTTCTGAGAAGTTCTAGTTATCACATCTCAAAATCCTCGTGGTGGCTGAGCTGACTCAGAAAATAGCCACTCCACTGTGGTGTGTCAGGAGCACAAACAAAGCAGGGAAGGGAACAGGATGTGCCAGGAGGGTAGGTGGATTTTAAGCAGGTACTTAGGCGGGGGGCTCCCTAAGAAGGATCCGGTAGAGCAGAATGAGTGAAGTGAAGAAGGGAGCTCTGGGGACAGATGTCATTTGGGGGAAGGGTATTTTCGTGTGCAAAAGTCCCAAGACAGAGCTTGTTTTGTTTTGTTTTTGTTTTGTTTTGAGATGAAGTCTTACTCTGTCACCCAGAATGCAGTGCAGTGGCGCGATCTCGGCTCACTGCAACCTCTGCCTCCTGGGTTCAAATGATTCTCCTGCCTCAGCCTCCCGAGTAGCTGGGACTACAGGCATCCGCCACCACGCCCAGCTAATTTTTGTATTTTTAGTAGAGCTGGGGTTTCACCATATTGGCCAGGCTGGTCTCGAACTCCTGACCTCAGGTGATCCACCCGCCTCGGCCTCCCAAAGTGCTGGGATTGCAGGCATGAGCCACCACGCCTGGCCCAGAGCTTGTTTAAGGAATTAGATGGGGAGTGGTAGGGGTGAGCTCAGAGGGGAGGCTGAGAGCTAGGCCAAGCAGTGCCTTGCAGACTTTGATGGGGAATTTGAGCTCATCAAGATCCATCCTGGATACCTTTAAGGCCCAGATTCCTTCTTTTCCACATACCTCTGATCTTCATAGCGTCTGAGGGATGAACTATTCTTTTCCCTCGGAATCCCCAGCGTTTAACAGACTGCATGGCACAAAATAGGAGCTCACTACAAATTAATGGGCTAAAGACCACAGAATTACAGACAATTAAAGTGGTGATCAGTTCTGTGCGGTAGGCTAAAAAATGCCCCTCAGGGCTGGGCACAGTGGCTCACACCTGTAATTCCAGCGCTTTGGGGGGCTGAGGTAAGTGGATCACAAGGTCAAGGGATCGAGACCATCCTGGCCAACATGGTGAAACCCCGTCTCTACCAAAAATACAAACATTAGCTGGGCGTGGTGGCATGCACCTGTAGTCCCAGTTACTCAGGAGGCTGAGGCAGGATAATTGCTTGAACCTGGGAGGTAGAGGTTTCAGTGAACTAAGATTGCACCACTGCACTCCAGCCTGGCAACAGAGTGAGGCTCTGTCTCAAAAAAAAATACCCCCCAAAAGATATCCACATCCTTAATCCCTGGAACCAGTGAATGTTACCTTATATGGGTGTAAAAGGCTTAGCTGATGTGATTAAGGGTCTTGAGATGGAGAAATTGTTATGGCATATTGGGATGGACTCTAAATGCGATCATAGGTGTCCTTACAAGAGACAGGCAGAGGGAAATCTGACAAGACAGGAGAGGATAACCCTGTATGAGACAGAGGCAGAGATTGCAGCCATGCAGCCACAAGCCAAGGGATACCAGCAAGCCATGAGAAGATGAAGGGCAAGGAAAGGATCCTCCCCTACAGCAGGGGTCCCCAAACCCCGGACCAGGAACCAGCACCAGTCTGTGGCCTGTTAGGAACCAGGCCACACAGCAGGACGTGAGCAGCTTGAGCAAGGGCAAGCGAGCTAAGCTTCATCTGTATTTACAACCACTCCCCATCACTCGCATTACCACCTGAGTTCCCCCTCCTCTCAGATCTGCAGCTGTGTTAGATTCCCATAGAAGCACGAACGCTGTTGAGAACTGCACATGAGAGAGATCTAGGTTGCACATTCCTTGTGAGGCCCTAAGGCTTGATGATCTGTCACTGTCTCCCATCACCCCCAGACAGGACCGTCTAGTTGCAGGAAAGCAAGCTGCAGCCTCGCACTGATGCTACATGATGGTGAGTTGTATAATTAGTTCATTATACATTACCATGTAATGATAATAGAAATAAAATGCACAATAAATGTAATG
This sequence comes from Macaca nemestrina, assembly GCF_043159975.1. NCBI lineage: Eukaryota > Metazoa > Chordata > Mammalia > Primates > Cercopithecidae > Macaca > Macaca nemestrina. Next base: position 9,212,529 of record NC_092141.1, on the reverse strand, counting down.
CGCTTGAATCATCCCAAAGCTATCCCCTACCCCCAGGCCCATGGAAAAACTGTCTTCCACAAAACTGATCGTTGGTCCTAAAAAGGTTGGGGACCGCTGCCCTACAGCCCTTAATTGCAACCCATTGATACCAATTTCAGACTTCTGGCCTCCAGAACTGTGAGAGAATAAATTTCTGTTGTTTTAAGCAACCATTTGTGGGAATTTGTTACAGCAGCCACAGGAAACTAATATCCCAGCAAATCTCAGAAATGCCAGAATTAAGAGTCTTCTTCAAATCTTAAAAGACATGCTTGGGGCAAATGAAAGGAACAAAATGAGAGACCGCTAACACTCTGGTCTTAAAACATTCATGAAGTCTTCCTTTGGGTTTTCTTCTTACGGGAAGTGACCACATCTCACTGCTCCTTCCCTCCCCACAACACTGAGTTCAGAGCAGTCAACAGAAGCTTGCCAAGTGCTTGCTGTTTGTATGAAGGTATTGTAAACCTCTTTTCTAGAGGCCAGGGTTGCAGCACCCTTTACAACCCAGATCACAGTCCAGAAGTAAGTGAATAGCCTCCTAGGCATTTGAGAGAACAGCAGCCAAGACATAGGGAACTTCAGTCTGCAGTGACCCCAGGAGTTCTTCATTTACAAGTCTTTGTAACCTTAGGTCAGACATCTTTTGTTCTTCCAGGGGGCTGGAGAGCCACAGTTTAAGATCCCTGGGGACACGGTGACTGCTGAACATGGATGCACTGAGAAATGACAGCTGACAGTAGAATCTATCCCAGCCACCACTCAGGGAGGCAAGACTGGTCCTGCAACCCCCCCAAAATTCCCAAGGGCATTGCTGTATGAGCGCCCAGCAGAGTTAGAGAAGGACAGAAGCGGCACTTAGAGAGTACCTCGTCCAAAGTTCCCCAGATTACGAGTGAGGAAACTGACGTCAGGGAGGTTGAGCAAATTGCCCAGGAGCTGATGTTTCCAGAGATGGCTGTGAGTCATCAAAATGGGTTGTGGGCCACTCATTCAGCCACACCTAGGGAACACCTGCTGTATTCAATTCCGCTAACTTAGGCGGGGGAAAAATGTCATGATTTTGATGGAAAAATGTTTTTCATGAAATATGATTCCATAAAAAGTTTCTATGCTTCAAGGAGTAAGCTACTGTTAACTGCAAAAACCAATTATGTAGAACAGCCTATTTTCCCCAAACGTCAGTAAAATGAAGTATTGCTGGTTTATACATCACACAGAAAGAAAATTTAGAGGATTTAACTCCAAGGATGAAAACAGAAATGGATCACTGATTCCAAACAGAATGGGTAAGTTTATGGATTATTCAACCAAAATAAGATGTCAAAGGAAACTAAGATTTCGGGGGGGCCGGGGGGGGGAAGGAAGGAATGTTTCCCTCACACGTAGATGCTGACGTCAGACAGGAGCACACCATGCCAGCCCCCAGAATGATGCCAGAAACTACGCAGAAGGTGGGATGGACATGACCTCGTCCAGGGAGCCACTTCCTAGCCTCTGGCCAAGCACCTGCTTTATGGGGTCTCCCAGGGAGCCCTGGTTTCCAGCTTTGCTTGCAGGGAGCTCCATGGGTGGTCAGCAGGGTGATGCAGGCCCAAGAGGACTGTTTGGATTGTACTCTAGTCATACATAGTCCCCTCCCTTAACATCTCTGTGATGCTGGGCAAATCATTTCACCTCTGTAAGTATCAACTTCCTCTTCTGAAAAATGTGGATAATAATCTTCCTTCCTTTTTCTCCCACCCTCTCTTCCTTCCATGGATATCAGGAGTATTGAGTAAAAAATCATATTCAGAAGACTCTGAAGTGTCTAAAGCCCTAAACAGCTTTCATAAAGTTGCATAGACTGCTGGGCACAGTGGCTCATGCCTGTAATCCCAGCACTTTGGGAGGCCAAGGTGGGCTGATCATTTGAGGTCAGGAGTTTGAGACCAGCCTGGCCAACATGGTGAAACCCTGTCTCCACTGAAAATACAAAAAAAATCAGCTGAGCATGGTGGTACATGCCTGTAATCCCAGCTACCGGGGGAGGCTGAGGCAGGAGAATTACTTGAACCCAGGAGGTGGAGGTTGCAGTGAGCCGAAATCACACCACTGCACTCCAGCCTGGGCAACAGAGTGAGACTCTGTCTTAAAAATAAATAAATTAATTAAATTTAAAAGTTGCATAGAACCAGCTAATCCAGTGATACTACCATCACCAAGGTTACCACAGGGCAAACAGAGATCGTGTACAAGACAGTGATGATTGGCACCACAGAGACACTGGGCTTTAGTGTTAATGAGCATCAATAATGTATTGAGCATCAATAATGTAACGTAAGCCATCAATAATAAGACAATGAGAATGAATTGTAAAGATCAATACAAAGTATCCACTTCAGCTCAGGGTCAGGTAGGTCACTCAAGAACAGAGTCTAACTTAAGTGTATTGGCTCACACCTGTCATTCCAGCACTTTGGGAAGCTGAGGTGGGAGGACACTTGAGGCCAGGAGTTTGAGACCAGCCTAGGCAACACAGCAAAACCCTATCTCTACAAAAATAATAATAGTAATAATAGATTATTTGCCAGGCATTGTGGCTTGCACCTGTGGTCCCCGCTACTTGGAAGGTTGAGGTGGGAGGATTGCTTGAGGCCAGGAGTTGGAGGTGACAATGAGGTATGATCACGCCACTGCACTCCGGCCTGAGTGACAGAAAGAGACCCCATCTCTGTAACAGGAAGAGAAAAAGAAGAAAGAAAGAAAGAAAGAAAGAAAGAAAGAAAGAAAGAAAGAAAGAGAGAGAGGGGGAGGGAGGGAGGGAGGGAAGGAGGGAGAGAGGGGAGAGAGAGAGAGAGAGAAAGAAACAAGGAAGGAAGGGAAACAAGGAAGGAAGGAAGGAGAGAGAGAAAGAAAGAAAGAGAGAGAAAGGAAGGAAGAGAGAGAAAGAAAAAGAAAGAAAGAAAGAGGAAGGAAGGAGAAAGAAAGAAAGAAAGAAAAAAGGAAGGAAGAAAGGAAAGAGAGAAAAAGGAAGAAAGAGAAAGAGAGAAAAAGGAAGGAAGGAGAGAGAAAGAAAGTAAGGAAGGAAGGAGAAAGAAAGAGAGAGAGAGAAAAAAGGAAGGAAAGAAGGAAAGAGAGAGAGACAGGAAGGAAGAAAGAAAGAAAGAAAGAAAAAGCGAGAAAGAAAAAGGAAAGAAGGAGAGACAAAGAAAGAAAGAGAAAGGAAGGAAGGAGAAAGAGGAAGAAAGAAAGAAAGAAAGAAAAAGAAAGAAAGAAAGAAAGAAAGAAAGAAAGAGAAAGAAAGAAGGGAAAAAGAATGGAGTCTCGTAATCACAATCGTACTCGTAATTACAACCATGGCGGCTGACATTTCTTGAGCACTTACTGTCAGGCGCTGTGGAGGAAGCTGGTATGCTGGGTCTTGGCCAGAGGGCTTGGTGAGGCGATGATGGTGTGGAGAAGCTGGAAGTGAAATTGTGAACAACCTCTCACAACAGGGAAGGAGAGGATAACCCAGAACTATAGGCCCCAAGAGTGGGTGCTACTGACGTATCTTTCTTGTTCCCTACTGTAACCCTGAGTATCCAGCACAGAACTTGACACATTGTGATCACTCAAAAATATTTGCTAAAGGAACCAGAAGGGCCCTGTCAGGGCATCCATATGCAAGGAACGTGGATTTCTCAGTGTCCAGGGCCATATCTGGGCGTAGCATTAGTTGGGTTAATTTGGTTCTGCATCCATGAACCTTCATTTCCCATTAATTCTTCTCCCACATAAAGAAGATTCACATCGCACATCATGTTGGCCTGGCCCTAGAATGCGGATGATGTCCTTGCCATCATCAAAATCTCACAATCTGCCGGGCGCGGTAGCTCAAGCCTGTAATCCCAGCACTTTGGGAGGCCGAGACGGGCGGATCACGAGGTCAGGAGATCGAGACCATCCTGGCGAACACGGTGAAACCCCGTGTCTACTAAAAAATACAAAAAACTAGCCGGGCGAGGTGGCGGGCGTCTGTGTTCCCAGCTACTCGGGAGGCTGAGGCAGGAGAATGGCGTGAACCTGGGAGGCAGAGCTTGCAGTGAGCTGAGATCCGGCCACTGCACTCCAGCCCGGGCGACAGAGCCAGACTCCTTCTCAAAAACAAACAAACAAACAAACAAACAAACAAACAAAAAAACCCAAAATCTCACAATCTGTGATATGCACAAACACACCTCACATCTCCTGGCTCCAGACTGGAAGTCCAGCCTTTTCAACAGAGCCAATGCCCCTCCATACACTGGGTGTCCTCACTCAGCATCCACAGGGCTCGGGAGACCGCTGCCTCCTGCCTGGGCCCCCTCAGCGAAGATCTGATTTTCTCATCATCTGGATAGTCTCAGCGACTCGCAGCAAAGGGATGAACCAAGCTGACCTTTCTGGAGGTTTGTTTAAAGCAGAACAATGTTTGTCTTGTCCAAACACTATGAATTACTCCAGAGAAGCCTGCCCAGTTTTACAATCCACAGCTACAAACGGCTTACATAAATAGGGACTTGTCCCCCCACTGCCCACCACCCCCGTGCCTGATGGCTTCTCCTCCCCCTACCCACTTTCTTCTACTTTTCCAGGCCTTCTCTTTGCCCCTCCACCCCCGACTTCACACCTCCAAACCCCAGCACGCTGAAGGGGCAGATGCTGGCGTTCTGGGCCACAGCTCGCACCTGCGTTATTGCTGGCATGGGTTCCCCTATGGCCGGCTGCTCTGTCCCTGGCGTGGGCAGGTTTGCCTTGCCAAGGGGGGCCTCTGGGCACATTTGTACTGTCTGTGTGGGGCCTGCAGTGTGCAGTGTTAGGTCCAGCTGTGAAAGCACATTGGTAAGAGAAGGCCCCTAGGTTTGGGGGCTCAACATCCAGGCAACCTGCGGTGCACTCGGGCCTCTCCTCACCTGGCTGGGTGCACAGTTCACGCCCTGCCACTCCCTCATTGGCTGCACATTCTGGAGGATACTGAAGCATCTCCTAGAAATAAACCTCACCCACTATGGCCTCCAGTCTGGGAGGACGCAGAAAAGACTGTTCTGCCAATCACATGTGAGGCACATAGAACAAGCAAAGCCCATGGCCCTGGGAGAGAAGGGGCTGCTATGTCAAGAGCCCGATGTGGGCGGCATTCCCCTAAATATGGTTCTTATACCACCTGCAACAACATGCTTCAGGATGCTTGTTTAAAATGCAGCCTTCTGGGTCCCTCCCCAAACCTAGGGAAGCTGTAGGGCAGGGGTGGGGAGGAAGAGGTGTGTGTGTGTGTGTCGTGGGGGCGGGGGTGGGAAGTCTGATGCCCAGAGTCCGAGATTCACTGTCTGCCATGAAATCCGTTCTGGCCCAAGCCCTCTAATTAGCTGGGTGACAACTGCAAGTCCCTGTAGGCCTCAGTGTCACTACCTGTATAATGGCTCTAGAACCTTTGAAAGGATGCTTCCAACTCTTAGAAAGCATGATTTCAAGGAGAGCTGGATGTCAGAACCCCAAAGCCACAAGGGGTGGGTGGAGGCAGCCTGAGAGAAAATCTGGGAGTCGCTAAAGCTCCCAGGAGAGTTGTTGGTGAAGACGTGGAGACATGCGGGGGAGGTGTAGCAAGGTTGCTGGTCAGCGGTGGGAGCGGTGCCTGGGATCCTTCTACCGAGAACCCGCACTTGGGGCCACATGTGATCTCATTTTATCCTTGTTGTGCAAATGAGGAAACAGACTCCGGAGGGGAGGAGTGACTTCCACTCAGAAGTTGATGAGTAGTGCGGCGATTCCATCTCCCCTACACGCCTGGGACCGCATCTGGCCATTTCAGAAACTCCCCTTCGTCCCAGCTCTGTCGGGTGCCAGTTCCGCCTCTTAATCCAGCTAAGATTTCGCCCCAGAGCCACAGCTCTTTCTCTTCCCCCAGCGGCAGGATTCCACCGGGTGAAAGGGCCACGGGCCAAGTCTGCCAGGTGAGGTGGATACACGCTGAGCCCCGACGACGGGAAAATCCAGCGCCCGGAGCTTCACCTGCCTAGAGCCGAGCCAGTCCTACCCACTGGAGGCGCCACAGCCTGGCTGGAGGCGCTGGCGCAGCGCGGTCCTCCGGATTAGGGTTGCAGCGGGAACGCACGATCCCGCTGCACCAGTGGGCTGGGGGTGCCGCAACAGGAAGGCCCCAGCATTCAAACTCCGTAGGCCGTTTGTCCCCAACACTCAGCGCGTCACCGGATCCAGATGGGATCAAAGGATAAAGCCTCCATCACCGGCTCAGCAATTGTCCCCAGGCGGACCCGAGGGTCCGGACAGGGGTGGCGAGCAGGAGGCCAGGGAAGACACCGTGTCACCTTCCAGGACCCGAGGGTGAAGGGGCTGATAGCACAAGGAACCCGAATAAAAAGTCTGTGCAGGTCGACCCTGTTTCTACTATCTATGCTTGTGCAATGAACTCCATTCACAATTTGGGAGCCCCAGAAGCTTGCTGTGTCGCCTCGGGCACGCTCCGGATGGTCTGGGCCGCGGGCCCTCCTCTTTGGCGAACCTCGGGGGTTTTGGACGGATGCTCCCGAGCCCCAGCTCCACCGTCCGCGCCTTGAGCAGTCGCCTGCGCCTCCTTCTAGATGCGCGTTTGATTTTCTAATCAATCTCTTTGTCCCCTGCGGCCTTCACCCGAGTCACCAGTTTCCCGATTTCCCTCGGCCCCCGCCTGGTCCTGCTCTCGCCCGACTTTCCCGTCGAAGGCACTCGAGTGAGTGATTCCCGGGAGCCGAGGCCGAGGCCGGCGAGTCCGCGGCGCGGGCCGGGGCTGTATGGAAATGGCCAGAGGAGCCGGCGGGCGCGGCGGCGATTTATTCTGGGAGTGACAGCCCCTTTGAGCGCTCGGCGAATGGCATTTTCTGTCTGTGAAAGCCTTTCTTCCCACCTCTGTTCAGATTAGCCCGGGGGATGAATGCGCCCATTATCCAGCCCGCTGACCATTCTGAAACGCCAAATTAATTACTAAGCACTGAATCAGGCGCCGGGGCCGGGGCACTGGGAGGTGTGAAAATAGCGAGCGGCTGGAGATGGGGAAAGCGAGGGGTGCAGCGCCGAGGGGGCCGGGCGGGGTGGCCCGGGGCGCGGGCGCGGCGGGGCCGGGGCGGGCTTGGCCGGCCGCCGAGCGCGACCTGCCGGCGTGACCGTGCGCGACCGCGGGGCGAGCGGGCTACAAAGGACCCGAGCGGGCAGGAAGGCGCGGAGCCGGGGTCGCGGCCCGGAGCAGGCAGGGGCTCGCCGGGACCGCGGCCAGAGCGCGCCAAGTGCGCAGGACGCGGGGCTGGGGCTCGGGCGTGCGCCCCTCGCCGCGCACCAGTGCCTACTCTTCCACGCACCGCCTGGGATGGCCGCCCCCAGACGGCCCGGGCCCGCGGCCACCCCCACCATCCCCGCGCAGGCTCTACGCCGCTCCAGCTGCCCTCCGAGGCCTTCAAGAAAACTTGGGCGCCGCCCTCCGACCGCAGCCCCAGCCGGAGCTTCCCGAGCGCGGGGCAGCAGCGGGCCACCCCCACCCGGCCGCGACTCGGGATCCGCGGGTGGCACTTACCTCCCCGAGGCGCCGGCGGCAGCGGGAGGCGAGCTCTCGGCGGCTCCCGCTCGAGTGCGCGGGGCACGGAGGAGCGCGCGCCTTTAAGACTCTTCCCCGAGACTCCGCCAGGTGGTGTCACGCCGGCCCGGCCCCCGCGGCTCCTCGCCCCGCGGCCACCCGGCTCCCCTGCCCATCGCGAGCAGAACCCCAGCCTCCCGCTCGCACCCTGCGCCCCGCCGCGCGGGCTCCAGCGGAGTTGGGCCAAGATTGGATGCGTGTAACTTGGGACACACAGCTGTCCAAGAGAAAGCCACCCAACCTACACACTCTAGCTTTGGGTTTTTTTGTTTGTTTGTTTGTTTGTTTTTGACTGAGTGCTGGGGGTAAAAATGGGGAGGAGAGAGCTGAAAAATCTGACCCAAGGACATGCGATCATGTCCCCACTGCCATCACCAGCGACAAACCTCAATTCCATGCTAACTGGTCCTTTTGCCCTTCATGCAAGATGGTCCGCTGACACGCCTCCCCCAATTACCATTAAAATGACTGAAGAGATAAAATAGAGGGAGAACTGTCGCCACTTAACACTAGGGGAATGCGTCATTCACACTCCTGAAACTTAGAAAAGTTTAAGAGGACCCGAGGGATGGCTGAAGGAACTCCACATTCATCAGGCGAGAAGCAGGAGCCGGCCTGGGAAGCTCCAGCACGACCCTCCCCGGGCGCGCCTCCTCCAAGCTCTGGGTACGTGTGACAGTCCACCCGCGAGGCCGGCGCCTGGGGAGCTCTGCCGAGCTCAAGGCTGCTGGAGGACACAGGTTTGCCGGCATAAGCTAGGATCCTAGCTTCAGGCCATTATTAAAATTTTACATCATATGATTTCTCTTTGAAGAATCATTTTTTGACATTGGTATTGTGATTTCAAACTGCATTAATAATTAACTCAGTTTTTCTCTTTTTTTTGGTGGTGGTGTGTGTGTGTTTGGGAGCGGGGCGGGGGCGCAGGGTCCTACTCTGTCATCCAGGCTGGAGTGCAGTACAGTGGCGGGATCACGGCTCGCGGCAGCCTTGACCTCCCAGGCTAAAGAGATCCACCCAACTCAGCCTCCCGAGTAGCTGAAACCACAGGTGCATGCCACCACGCCCGTCTAACTTTTAAAACATTTTTTTATTTTGCAGAGACAAGGTCTCACTGAGTTGCCCAAGCTGGTTTGAAACTTCTGACCTCAAGTGATCCTTCCATCTTGGCCTCCCAAAGTGTTGGGAATACAGGTGTAAGCCACTGCACCCAGCCTTCTAACTCAATTTTTCTGCCTACATTGTTTATTGTCATCTCATTTACGTAAATGACTTCCTCATTCCCAAGTTCCTTATTTTGATTAATTTCTCACACCACTGAAATGCTACTTTGAGTAACCCTTGGGGGAAGGGTGGATGGATGGTGGATTTTTTGAGTCTTTGCATGTCTCAGAATGTCTGTTACTTTATAAACAGACACTAGTTAGATATAAGAGTCTAGGGTCATAATCCTTTATTTACACTTCAATTCTCTAAACTAAGCATGTAGCTAGCATTGAACAGGGAAGCAAATGTAAAGCACTTACGGTGTTCTGCTGCTGAGACAGATAGTAGAGGTTCATCACTGTAGCTATTGACGACTATTCTTTATTAGTTATTGATTCATTATCTTGTGCTTTTTTTTTTTTTTTTATCTTGACAGGGCCTTGCTCTGCCCCCAGGTTGGAGCTCAATGGTGCGATCATAGTTCACTGAAGCCTTGAACTCCTGGGCTCAAGGGATCCAAACCTTGGTCCAAAATGGTCCACTGACACGCCTCCCCCAATAACCATTAAAATGACTAAAGGGATAAAATAGAGAACTGTCACCTCCTGTGTAGCTGGGACCACTGTCATGCTTGGCTAATTTTTTGAATTTTTTGTAGAATCAAAAAATCATTTTAATTCTTTCTTTTTTTTTGAAATGGAGTCTCGCTGTGTTGCCCAGGCTAGAGTGCAGTGGCACGATCTTGGTTCACTGCAAGCTCCCCCTCCCAGGTTCACATCATTCTCCTGCCTTAGCCTCCTAGGTAGCTGGGTCTACAGGCACCGCCACCACACCCGGCTAATTTTTTGTATGTGTGTGTGTGTGTGTGTGTGTGTGTATATATATATACATATACATATATATGTATATATATACATATATACATATATACATATATATACATATATACATATATACGTATATATACATATATACACATATATACATATATACATATATACACACATATACATATATACATATATACACACACATATATATACATATATATACACACATATATATATATACACACACACACACACATATATATACTTTTTTTAGTAGAGACTGGGTTTCACCGTGTTAGCCAGTTTGGTCTCAATCTCCTGACCTCGTGATCTGCCCACTTCCCAAAGTGCTGGGTTTACAGGCGTGAGCCACTGCGCCTGGCCTTGATTCTTTCTTTGTTGCCCAGGTTGGTCTCAAAATCCTGGGCCCAAGTGGTCCTCCTGCCTCAGCCTACCAAAATGTTGGGATTATAGGCATGAACTGCTGCACCCAGCATCTTCTGGTTTTATAGTTAAAGAAGTTTATCCTAGGTTTTATAGAAGACTTTCTTTCTCTCTCTCTCTTTTTATGCCATTTGACTTTAATTTCCTTTCTTTCTTAAAAGAAAAAAAAAATCTATAGGTTCTGTTACTGCCTCCTTTGCTAAATGTGATCTTGAGATAGTTTCTTATTCTCTTAACACGTTCATTGCTTCTCCTATAAAATATACAAATTGGATCACATGGTTGTTGTGGTACCATCCAGCTTTTATAGGCTGGGAGTTTATTTGCCCATGATTAAAAAGCAACAGGCCTGCCACAATGAAAAACCAATTCACAATGATTAGGATGGCTATAATAAAAAAGACAGATAATAACAAGTGTTGGCGAGGATATAGAGAAATTGGAACCCTTACACCTAGTTGGTAAGAATGTAGACTGGTGCAGCCATTGGAAGCACTCTGGCAGCTCCTCTAAAGTTAAATGTAAAGTGGCATATTTACATATGGCCCAGCAACTGCAATCCTAAGAATACATCCAAAAGAAATGAAAACGCATGTCCACTCAAAAACTTATACACAAATGTTCATAACAGAATTATTCACAATAGCCCTAAACTGGAAACAACCCAAAGGTCCATCAACTAATGACTGGATAAACAAAATGCAGTACATCCATACGATGGAATATTATTCAGCCATTAAGAAGAATAAAGTATTGATACATGTTGCAAAGTGGATGAAACGTTAAAATATTATGCTGAGTGAAAGGAGCCAGTCAAAAAAATACCACTGTGGGCTGGGTGCAGTGGCTCACGCCTATAATTCCAGCACTTTGGGAGGCCAAGGCAGATGGATCATGAGGTCAAGAGATAGAAACCATCCTGGTCAATATGGTTAAACCCCGTCTTTACTAAAAATACAAAAATTAGCTGGGCGCGGTGTCACATGCCTGTAGTCCCAGCTACTCTGGAGGCTGAGGCAGGAGAATCTCTTCAACTCGGGAGGCGGAGGTTACAGTGAGCCGAGATCACGCCATTGCACTGCAGCCTGGCAACAGAGTGAGACTCCGTCTCAAAAAACAAACGAACAATAACAACAACAAAAACATTGTATGGTTCCAGTTATAATGAAATGTCAAAAATAGGCAAATGCATAAAGACACAAAGTAGATTTGTGGTTGCCAGGGCTAGAGAGAGGAGTTGGGGGTAACGGGGAATGAATTCTAATAGTAACCTGGTTTCCTTTAGGGGTAATAAAATTGATTATGGTGATGGTTGCAGAACTCTGTGAATATACTGGAAACAATTGAATTGCAAATTTTAAATGGATGAATTGTATGGTATATGACTATCTCAGCACAGATGTTATGTAAATAAAAATACTTACTTAACACCGAATACCTGTCATGTCCTGGGGTAAGTACTGGTGACACAGAAGTGAACAGGAGATGTGCGCTTTTCCTTCACGAAGCTTACAACATAATTAGGGATCCAGCCATTCTAGAGCCCTTCGTTACCAAAAGAATAAAACACCCTCCTCACATAGCAGGCACAAAGATTCCTGTGGCCCATACAATGGCAAGACTCTTCTAGATCTTACCATGTCCTAATACCTAGGTATTCTCTTTCTAGTCTTCTTCTTATGTATGTATCTGTTTGAGATGGAGTCTCGCTCTGTCGCCCAGGCTGGAGTGCAGTGGCGTGACATCGGCTCACTGCAAGCTCCGCCTCCCAGGTTCACGCCATTCTCCTGGCTCAGCCTCCCGAGTAGTTGGGACTACAGGCGCCCACCACCACGCCCGGCTAATTTTTTTTTTTTTTGTATTTTTAGTAGAGACGGGATTTCACCATGTTAGCCAGGATGGTCTCGATCTCCTGACCTCGTGATCTGCCCACCTCGGCCTCCCAAAGTGCTGGGTTTACAGGTGTGAGCCACCGCCCCCGGCCTTTTTTTTTTTTTTTTTTTTTTTTTTTTTTGAGATGGAGTTTCGCTCTTGTTGCCCAGGCTGGAGTGTAATGGTGCGATCTTGGCTCACTGAAATCTCTGCCTCCTGGGTTCAAACGATTCATCTGCCTCAGCCTCCCGAGTAGCTGGGATTACAGACATGCGCCACCACGCCCGGCTAATTTTGTATTTTTAGTAGAGACAGGGTTTCTCCATGTTGGTCAGGCTGGTCTTGAACTCCCAACCTCAGGTGATCCGCCTACCTTGGCCTCCCAAAGTGCTGGAATTACAGGCGTGAGCCACCGTGCATGCGCTTCTTTCTCTCTGTCTTTGTAACCCTACTGTCCTGGAAGAGATGGCTGAAGGTAGCCCTATGTTCACAGTACAGCCTTTGACTCTCAGAAGAGTGTCTCCCAAGAGAGCAACTACTTGCAAGTCCATAGCAGACTGATTACTTTTTTAATTGTATTATTATTATTTTTTGAGACAGGGTCTCACTCTGTTACCCAGGCTGGAGTGCAGTGCTGCAATCTTGGCTCACTGCAACTTCCATCTCAGGGCCTGAGTGATCCTCCCACCTCAGCCTCCAAGGTAGCTGGGACTACAGCTGTGTGACACCATGCCCAGCTTATAGCAGGGTGATTAAAAGCAGCAATTGTGGAGCCAGACCACCAGGCTTCAAATTCCAGCTCCGCCTCTCTACTCACTACTTGCCTCAGTTTCCTCATGGGCAAAATGGAGATAACAGTGACTATACGTCATCAAGATTTGTGAGTACCGAACGAGTTAATGCACTTATAGGATGCCTGCCTTATAGGCATCCTATAAGTGCATTTGCTGATAATATTCACGTTATTATTGCCTACCCATCTGCAATGAAGGTGCCTCAACCCACGTCACGGATCTGCTGCTTTCCCAAAGTCCACCAGGTGGCGCAGGCGCACCACCTCGGGCAACAAAAATGGCCCCCTGGGTGGCTCGCACAGTAAATGCTGGGCTTAGAGAAACGATGCATAGAGTTTGCTAGTGCTGTGGGTCTATCTGTGAGTTATATATAACAATATCAACTATAGTGGAACAATTTTTTTCTAATCAGCTCCACTCACTAAAAAAAGTTTTCTTCTATTTAGAGAAAATAGTGAATGTCTACAAATATAGGGCATGGCTTGGGTAAAACGTTAGCTCCATCTGGACTCATGTACTGCCATCCAACCAAGGCAATGATGCACCTGTCTGAGTTTTCCCACAGCACCATCCTCTTTTTTTGTAACAGATATTCTATAACACACCCTCAGCCAGGTGTGGTGGCTCACTCCTGTAATCTCAGCGCTTTGGGAGGCCGAGGCAGGTGGATCACTTGAAGTCAGGAGTTTGAGGACAGCGTGGCCAACATGGTGAAATCCCATTTCTACTAAAAATACAAAAATTAGCCGGTGTGGTGGCAGGCACCTGTAATCCCAGCTACTTGGGGGCTGAGGCAGGAGAATCGTTTGAACCCGGGAGGCAGAGGTAGCAGTGAGCCAAGATTGCGCCACTGCACTCCAGCCTGGACGACAGAGCGAAACTCCATCTCAAAAAAACAAATAATTAAAAAAATATATATATATGATACCCCTTTATCATATTGCCTTCCAACATCTATAATTTCCTCCACTATATCAACAAAATGTAAAGAAGAAGCCATGTATAATAAAATAACATGGGCCAGGCACAGTGGCTCACACCTGTAATCCCACCACTTTGGGAGGCCAAGGCGGGTGGATTGCTTGAGGTCAGGAGTTCAAGATCAGCCTGGACAACATGGTGAAACCCCGTCCCTACTAAAAATACAAAAAATTAGCCTGACGTGGTGGCACACGCCTGTAGTCCTAGCTACTCAGGAGGCTGAGGCAGGAGAATCGCTTGAACAAGGGAGGCAAGGGTTGCAGTGAGCCGAGATTGTGCCACTGCACTCCAGCCTTGGTGACAGAGTGAGGCTCCATCTCAAAAATAAATAAATAAATAAAATAAATTAACATGCATTCCAATATGTAAATGCTTGGGTGCAACTACAATAGATGACATACTGAAGTACTCAGCTGCTTGCATCTATGTGTAGCATTACCAAGAACACCATAGTAACAAAAGAGGTCTGATGGAGATGTGTTGCTCTGGTAATTCAAACACCTAGAGCACCTAGAGTGGCATTGCCCCAGGCGACATGATTTTCCAAAGTGGGTAACAGTACTTGGTACAGTTGCCTTCCTGGAAACTGCAGTGCATGTTAAAATTGTGAAAACCTGAGCAAACCAAACCTTTGTGTCCATAGACAAAATAAAGTTAGGCTCTGAGCACGGATTGTATTTTATCTACGTGAATGTCCAGTGGTGTATCTAAAAGTTGTAGGGGAAGGCTGGCAACCCTCTGTTGTGCACAATTGTCACTTATATGCATTGCAGACATCTGGCACCTCTGGTCCCTGACAACTAAATGGTAGTAGTGATTGCCAATCACTGTGGCGGCCAAAGCCACAGCCCCCAAATCTCTGATTGAACAATAGCATCTCCATTGAGAACCACTAGTCCAGGGTCAAAATCCCTTTGGACATGTCTACCAAAGCTGGCACTTGGTCTGCTTGAGGCTAAATTTGTAAAAGACATTTGATTTGTTCTAGCTGTCACAAATACACTTTGCCAAAACTCAAAGGGGGCTGCAGAGAAAGGGAGGCTGTGGGATGGGACCTATTCCTCTGAGTATCTCCCTTCGTGTTAGCTTTTTGTCCAGAAAGTGGAGACCCGAGGGAAGCTGGCCTCTTGTGCCAATCTTAGGCACGGCCCTGTGGTCTTTTTGAGGCTTTTCCTGAAAACCAGCTGGGAAGTAAATCAGTACAGACATAATCCTGATTTTAGCCACAGGGGCCAGGGCCTCTGACCAAACCCCTGGCTTAGGAGAATTTCCTGCTATTCATTTGCGTGGCATGTCAATCTCAAGCTATTCTTACTCTGCCCTCTCAGGGATGGGGCTAGTGAGACCATGTCTCCTTGGGATGAAGTTTTGACGTTGGCATGTGCAGGCTTGCTCACTGGGCTCCATTAATTACGCTCACCTCCACCTGCTACAGGGCTTTTTCCGGTCCGTACATCTGGCCTTTCCTTTCTCTCCGCAGTTCCAGCACCTCCCTGCCCCCTTCGGCTTTCGGCTTGCTTGTCTTGAGAGGCAGGTATGACATGACCCAATCCCCTTGCTGGTATTCCTGGAATTCAACTGGTTTAGCAAACCAAGGATGAAGTCCCTCCCGAGAAGGGCAGCTGCATCTTTCTGTACACATTCCATCACTTCTGCCAGTTGATGTCTCTGGGCCAGCTGGTCATCTACGACATGGATTTTGATGCCTCAAGAATTCCCTCCCAGGCTCCCTGGCCTAAAGAGGGCAGCTGAAGAGCCCAGAAGCCCTTCCTAGAAGCTCATCATCAAACAAAGGGGTCAGAAGCCTGTGACTTTGTATTTATGCCATTAGACAAGAGTCCAGATGGCCTCTGACCCAGGCATCCATGCACCTGCAGCTGTAAACCTATGTGATTTATCCAGTGCACAGACATTTATTGACCACCTTTGGTATGCCAGGCACTATGGACACACCATGAACAAGACAGACACAGTCCCTGCTCTCCTAAGGTTTACGGTCTACAGGGAAGGGCAGGCAGATGTTCAATAAACTGTAACACAAACAGCTGTGCAATTGCAACTATGATGAGCATTACAAGGAAGTGCAGGGGCCATGTGAGAGAGTATAACAAAGGCTGGGTAGGCTAGGGGTCTGGGGCTTGGGGCCATCACTGAGGAAGTGACATTTAAGTTGAAACATGAGGGATGAGAAGGTGTTACCCAGGTGCAGAGAGTGGGAAAGAGCCTTCCAGTGCGGGGAATGGCAGAGGTGAAAACTCTAATCTGGAAGGCAGCTTGACATGATCAAGAAATCATAATAGTTGACATGTATTGATTGCTCACTCTATGCCTAGCTTGTTCTAAGAGTTTTCTTTACAAGTATAGTTTTTCTTTTTCTTTTTTTTTTTTGAGACGGAGTCTCACTCTGTCGCCCAGGCTGGAGTGCAGTGGCCGGATCTCAGCTCACTGCCAGCTTCGCCTCCCGGGTTTACGCCATTCTCCTGCCTCAGCCTCCCGAGTAGCTGGGACTACAGGTGCCCGTCACCTCGCCCGGCTAGTTTTTTGTATTTTTTAGTAGAGACAGGGTTTCACCGTGTTAGCCAGGATGGTCTCGATCTCCTGACCTCGTTATCTGCTTTTCTCGGCCTCCCAAAGTGCTGGGATTACAGGCTTGAGCCACCGTGCCCAGGCACAAGTATAGTTTTTCTAATGGCCACTGTGCTACGAAATAAGGAACTAGCATCCTCATTTTACAAATGACGAAATTGAGGCACCAAGAGGTTGAGTAATTGTCCCCAAATCCCACAGACTACCATCGGATCCAGGTAGTCTGACTCCAGAGACTGTATCCTTAACCCCTATGTCAGACTCCCCTGTGAAAAAGTTATGATGCCGTAGCAGCAGTATGTATTGTTGGACATGTATGAAGTGGCTAATGAAACCCCATTCATAGTAGAAGGGTATATTAACTACATCTTCTTATTTTCTGTATTCTTGATGCTTTGGGATCTGGGGTTTGCTGATCCTGGAGGGACTGTCCCTTCTAGGGTTAGCTAATCCTTAGAGATGGCAAAGACTAGGCTGTGGGCACACCTTTGATATGCAAACCAACCAATCCAGAGCCGATACCCAAACTCTCACAACTTGAGCTGCCATTGTCCCGTCCTAATCACCCCAGGGCCAGGTATCAGACAACTAGAGACATCCCCTATACCTCAGAGCCCGCCAAAATTACTCACACTCGCCAATCCTAAACCTTGCCTTGCCTGCCTTTCCCTCCCAAACCATAGCTAAGGACCCTACTCTGATTTTCTCTTGCTCTTTCTGCCTCTTGCCCAACCCTGGGCTCCCCGTGTGGCCCTGTGTGGCATGGCATGTCCCTTCCACTCGGGAACTGTGAGTAGCAAACTCTTTTTTCAATGGTAGTTGTCTCCTGATCTGTTGTCCTCAGCATTACCTGAATAATAACACAACCTATATATTTTTTTGTTTTTTGAGACAGAGTCTCAGTCTTATCACCCAGGTTGGAGTGCAATAGTGAGATCTTGGCTCACTGCAACCTCCGCCTCCCAGGTTCAAGCAATTCTCCTGCCTCAGCCTCCCGAGTGACTGGGGTTACAGGCGCCTACCACCATGCCTGGCTAAATTTTTTGTATTTTTAGTAGAGACGGGATTTCACCATGTTGGGGTTGGCCAGGCTGGTCTTGAAAACTCCTGACCTCAGGTGATCCGCACACTTCAGCCTCCCAAAGTGTTGAGATTACAGGCATAAGCCACTGCACCTAGCCAACACAGCCTACATTTTTAAAACAAAGGGACCTCTGGATGTTTAGCTGAGGCTCAGGGACAGGAAGCCCAGAAGTGGAATTAAAGCCCAGGTTTCCAGGCTCCTGCCCTCATGCATGTTTTACTACACTTCCCAGGAAGATCATGAGGGAGGGACAGGGACAAGTTTGGAGTGAAAAAGAATAAACTTTGTTTTTTGAGACAGGGTTTCGCTCTATCACTCAGGCTGGAATACAGTGGCTTGATCACAGCTCACTGCAGCCTCCACCTCCTGGACTCAAGCCATCCTCCCACCTCAGCCTTCCAAGTAGCTTGGCTAAAGGTGTGTGCCACCACTCCAGCTAATTTTTTTTTTCCATTTTTTGAAGAGATAAGGTCTTGCTATATTGCCAAGTCTGGGAAATCAGACTCTTTCTTTAAAAAGGGAAAAATAATCTGATTTCTAGGATGCAAACAGAGTCATGATGAGAGAAAGAAAGTGGAGTTAGTGTTTGGGTAAGTGGAGGCAAGGAGAGAAAGAAGTATTTTATTCATTTTATCAATTTCACACCAATTTGCAATTAATAATAGCGAAATCTCACTTGGTACTTACTATGGGCTGGGCACTCTTCTAAGTGCTTTCTGTGTAGTATGTCATTTAATCCAAATAACAACCTTATAAGGTCAGGGCTGTTGTCTCCACTTGGTAGATGAGGAAACTGAGGCACGGATTTTAAATGACTCACCGAAAGTCAAATGGAACCTAAGTAAGTGGCAGGGGTGGGTTTTCTTTTCTTTGAGATGGAGTCTTGCTCTGTCTCCACGCTGGAGTGCAATGGCACGATCTCGGCTCACTGCAACCTCCACCTCCTGGGTTCAAGCAATTCTCCTGCCTCAGCATCCCCAGTAACTGGGATTACAAGCATGTGCCACCACGCTTGGCTAAATTGTGTAATTTTAGTAGAGATGGGGTTTCACCATGTTGGCCAGGCTGGTCTCGAACTCCTGACCTCAAGTGATCAGCCCCCCTGGACCTCCCAAAGTGCTGGGATTACAGGCGTGAACCACCATGCCTGGCCTCAGGGCTGGGTTTTCTGACTCAAGCTGTCTGGAGTCTCCTTTCTTTGTCACTCTGTCACACTGCCCCTCGAGTGGTTTCAAAGCTGGCTCTCTTACCAGTGAGAGCACAAGGTGGGAATAGCAGACCTTTACTGTTTTGCCTACAGAGGATGACATAGTAACATCATCAAAATCTGCCCAGAAAGAAAGTTATTTCCACTCTCATCCTGAGAGGAATCAGGCAGGAAATCTGTGAACACTTGGCAGCTCTGACTACCACGGTGTCTCAGCTCAAGATGCAGGTAACTTGCAGACCATTACCCAGTTCTACTGGGCCCCCAGTTATGGAAGGGAGAAAGGCTGGTGACCCTCCTCAGGTTTTATCAGGACCTGCCTGGCTGCCCACCAACTGCAGAAGGAAGCCGGGCAGGGCCTGAGGAGTAGGCTCAGAACCAGAGCCTGCAGTGTCTTGTGTGTTGTTGCTGGCCCTGACGGCCTAGAGGTGGGACTGTGGTTATCGCAAGGACCTAGGCGCAGGCACTGTGAGTGGTACCCACTGGGCCGTACACCTCTCTGAGTGCTGGTGGGCAGAGGATTCACCCAGGAGGCCTCTGCATGAGTTACAGGTGGTCATACCAAGAGTTGCACCTCCACTGAAAACAGGATGTGCGTGTGAGGATTTGGAGGTGATGGCAGGCCAGGAGGAGATGTTCCAGGGCTGTGAGTTCTGAGGCCCGCCAGAGAAAAGGGCGAGAGACTCAAAGAGTTCACCCTCCCTCCTCTGGAGGAGCAAACGCCTCTTTCTAAAATACCAGCACCCCCTAGTGGCAGTCAGTATCCAGTTACACGTCTGGGTTCTTAACCTGGAGTCCCTGAACTTTGAGAGGACCAAGATAGTCATCTAATTTTTCACTCATCTTCAACTGAAATTCAGCATTTCTATGAATAATCAATGTAGGCAACACATCACAGTAGTGTCAACAAACAGCACTTGTGATTTTGTCACCAGTAGATTTACAGGTATTTTTACATCAGGTTACAGCAGTTGGAGGTAACTCAAAATACCACTTGCATCTGTCGCTATTTGGAAATTATGCCAGTTATTAGTTCTGCCACGAGATCGTGTTATTTAATGCATTAATAAAGAAGCACATATATTACCAGATTTCCAATTTGTTTTTATTTATGTTAAAGCTGTAACGTAATTGTTACGGTATAATTGGTTTCCTTTATAATCCTGTTTATTTTGTTTTACAGATTTAAAACATTATTCTGGCCGGGCGCAGTGGCTCACGCCTGTAATCCCAGCACTTTGGGAGCTCGAGGCGGGTGGATCACGAGGTCAGGAGTTCGAGACCATCCTGGCTAACACGGTGAAACCCTGTCCTTACTAAAAATACAAAAAATTAGCCGGGCGTGGTGGCAGGCGCCTGTAGTCTCAGCTACTTGGGAGGTTGAGGCAGGAGAATGGCGTGAACCCGGGAGGCGGAGCTTGCAGTGAGCCGAGATCGCGCCACTGCAGTCCAGCCTGGGCCACACAGAGCGAGACTCCGTCTAAACAAAACAAAACAAAACAAAAAACAAAACATTATCCTGAAACGAGGTCCATGGGCTTTATTGGGCTGCCAAAGGGGTCCATGACATAAAAATGGTGAAAGACCCTGCCTCAGAAGGAGCAGGTTTAATCAGATCCTCTTCTGCCACCAAGGTAGGCTCTGCGGTTGTGGGATTCAGAAGAGCCCAGAACCAAGGAGGGCTGGGGGTGGGTGACAACAACAATGTTTTTTACCTTAGACTGATTCTCTGTTGACCCAGTGGTTTGAACTGAGAGACATTCATATTCAGAACCCCTAAATCCTGCTGATGTTGGTGCACTGGGGAGGTAGCGGGGCTTCTCCCAAGGGGCAACGGATGTTGTCAACGAGTTTGCCTTTGGAGAAAAGTGGTAAAACACTCTGGTGAGCCAGAGTTGAGTCTACTAGAACTAGGCAGTTTCACCTTTTGGAGAGAAAATGGCTTCTAGGTCAAAGAGGCGTATACCATTGTTGCCTATGTTGATATAAAGAAAAGAGATGCCTACTAGTTTTTTGTTTTTGTTTTTTTCTTTTTGAGACCAAGTCTTGCTCTGTTGTCCAGGCTGGAGTGCAGTGGTTCTATCTTGGCTCACTGCAACTTCAGCCTCCTGGGTTCAAGCGATTCTCCTGCCTCAGCCTCCCCAGTAGCTGGGACTATAGGTGCCCGCCACCACGCCCAGCTAATTTTTTGTATTTTTAGTAGAGACGGAGTTTCACGGTGTTAGCCGGGATGGTCTCCATCTTCTGACCTCATGATCCACCCGCCTCAGCCTCCCAAAATGCTGGGATTACAGGCATGAGCCACTGTGTCTGGCCAAAAGATGCCTACTTTTAAAGAACATGAAAAATTATTTTTACCGTAGACTGCAAATATATTTAGAAAGGGCACATAGCATGCATGTATGGTTTAATAAATAATTATAGAATTTGTAATGACCACCAGGAAATAAAATGCCACTGCCTCTCCCAACAAGCCTGCCATGGACTTCTCCCTGATCCTAATCTTACCCCTTTCCAAGAGGCTGCCACTCTCTGAACTTCTGTGGTTTCAACTTGTTGGTTACTAATGAGATTGTTCATCTTTCTATAAGTTGATTGGCTATGAATTTTTTTCTGTGAAATGCAAGTTTATGTCTTTTGCCTATTTCCTACTCAGATGTTTTCCTTAACTTACTGATTTATAAGAGTATCTTATGTATTTGGGGTGTTGAATGTCAGTTATATGTGTTGGAAACATATTCTCCAAGTTCAGGGTTTGCGTTTTTACATTTTGTTGTTGCTTTTGCCCAGGCTGGAGTGCAATGGTGTGATCTTGGCTCACCGCAACCTCTGCCTCCCAGGTTCAAGCAATTCTCCTGCCGCTCCTCCTGCCCCCAGGAAGATGAAAGCATGTGTCGGTGCCAAGACTTGTACGTGAATATTCATAGCAGATTTATTTGTAAGAGACGAAAACTGAAAAAAAAAAACCTAAATGTCCATCAAAGGTAAATAGATAAATTAGGGTACATTGATACAACAAAATATTATTTAGCAATTAAAAGGATGAAGTTATTTTATTTTATTTTATTTTGGAGAGGGTCTCACTCTGTTGCCTAGGCTGGAGTGCAGTGGGGTGATCATGGCTCACTGCAGCCTCGACCTCCTCAGCTGGCTCAAGTGATCCTCCTGCCTCAGCCTCCTGAGTAGCTGGGACTATAGATGCATATCACCACACCCAGCTAATTTTTAATTTTTTTTGTAGAGACAAGGTCTCACTATGTTGCCTAGGTTGGTCTTGAACTCCTGGGCTAAAGCCATCGTCCTGCCTTGGACTCCCAAACTGTTGGGATTATAGGAGTGATCTGCCGCACCCAGCCAGGATGGACTTTTGACACATACAATGGCATGGATGAATCTCAAAATAATTATGATGAATGCAGGCATCCGGACAAAAAAGAGTACTTACTGTATGATTCCATTTATTTACAATTCTAGAAAATGAAAACTAATCTATAGTAACGGAAAGCAGGTCAGTGGTTGCTTAGAGGCAGCGGATGGATGGGAGGAAGGGACTAGAAATGGCCACAAGAAAACTTCTGGGAGTAATGGACATGTTCATTATCTTGATCGCAGAGATGTATTTTCTTTCTTTTTTTTTTTTTTGAGACAGAGTTTCACTCTTGTTGCCCAGGCTGGAGTGCAATGGCGCGATCTCGGCTCACCGCAACCTCCGCCTCCCGGGTTCAAGCGATTCTCCTGCCTTAGCCTCCTGAGTAGCTGGGATTACAGGCATGTGCCACCACCCCGGCTAATTTTGTATTTTTAGTAGAGATGGAGTTTCTCCATGTTGGTCAGGCTGGTCTTGAACTCCTGACCTCAGGTGATCCACCTGCCTCGGCCTCCCAAAGTGCTGGGATTACAAGCGTGAGCCACCGCGCCCGGCCAACAGAGATGTATTTTCATGGGTCTGTATGTATGGCCAAAGTTCTCAAATTACACTGTTTACATATGTGCACTTTATTGTATGTCAATTATATCTCAATAAAGGTGTAAAAAAAGTTTTTAATCCTACAAAGGAAACTCTAGGCCCAAATGACATTACCGATAAATTCTTTCAAACATCTACGGAAGAAACAGTGCTAATTTTACGTAAACTCTTTCATAGGATAGAGGAAGAGGAAACACTTTTGTTGTTGTTGTTGTTGTTGTTGTTGTTGTTTAAATAATAGAGATAGGCTCTTGCTATGTTGGCCAGGCTGGTCTTGAATCCTGGACTCAAGCCATATTCCCACCTTGGCCTCCCAAAGTGCTGGGATTACAGGTGTGAGCCACCATGCCCAGCTGGAAACACTTTCTACGTCTTTTCATGAGGCTAGTATAACTGGATACTAGAACCTGACGAAGACATTATAGAAAGAGAGAATTATAGGACAAATTCTGTCATGAATATAGATACAAAGTTCTAAACAAAATATTAACAAATTCAACCCACACTGCACAAGTAAGATAATATGACAAAGTGGAGTATTTTCTAGGATTGGAAAATTGGTTTACTATTAAAAGACCAATCGATGTAATTCACCATAAAACAATACAAAGAATAAAAAGACATATGATCATCTCAATAGATGCAGAAAAAGCACTTGATAAAATTCAACACTTGTTCAGAAAAAAAAATTCATCAAACTAGAAAATCTCCTTTAGCCGATAAAGTATAATTCATGTGGAACTAATTTTGTGTTAGGTACAAGATAGAAAGTATTCTATTTTATTTTTGTATATGAATTATCAATTACGCCAGCAACATGTATTGAATGGGCTCCCCTTTCACTTCTGACTTGTAATGCCATCTCTGTCTTAAATCGTACTTCGACATATGTGCAGATCTGTTTCCACTGACCTGTCTATACCTGCACCAATACCACCCAGTCACAACTTGAGGACATGTTTTGATCCTTCATAACGAAAAACCACACCACCACCTCTGCCCACCCACTTCTTTTTTTTTTTTTTTTTTTTTGAGACAGGGTCTCACTGTGTTGCCCAGGCTGCAGTTCAGTGGTGCAATCTTGGCTCACTGCAGCCTCAACCTCCCACCTCAGCCTTCTGAGTAGCTAGGACTACAGGCGTGAGCCACTGTGCCTGGCCACACTTCTTCCTAGGAGTATCTTGTATATTCTCAGTCCCTTGCTCTTCCATATACAATACTGAAAGACCTTAGCAAATTCCATTTGCAACTTTGTTGGGATTTTTTCTTGGGGTTGGTCGTATCAAATTTGGCGAGACTTCATTCTTATACTTTGCTGTGAGATATGTTTTTCTTTTAACATGTTTATAAAGGCTGATTTAAAGTCTTTATTTAGTATGTCCAACATCTGGCTTCCTCTGGGACAATTTCTATTGACTGTTTTATTTCCTGTGTGTGGGATATACTGTTTCTTTGAGTGCCTCATAATTTGTAGTTGAAAACAGGACATTTTAAATTTGGAAATCACATTCACACTCCCTTCCCAGTGTTTGTTGTTGTTGCTGTTTGTTGATGTTGTTGTTGCTGCTACTGTTTAGTTTGTTTAGTGGTTTTCCTGTACTAATTCTATGAAGTCTGTATTATTTGTTTTGTGTGGCCAAGGAAGTCTGTGCTCCTTTAGCTTGGTGATCAGCTAATGTTTAGATAGAGGTTCCTTAAATGCCCAGACCAGTGGCTCTCCCCGCACTTTGCCAGGGAACTGTGCATGTGTGTTGACAAACACTCTGATTGCCCTAGTTAGTTTACATCTCTGCCTTAACTTTCACTTCCTGCTTGAGCAGATGCTGAAGGTCAGCCTGAGGTGAGAGACAGGGGCCTTGTTAGGTCTTTCTTGGGCATGAACATGTACCTACCCTTCTAGATCTCCAGGACTATGTCAGAGCTTTCCAAAACTCCCTAGCTCATTTCCCAGATTTTGCCAGAGACAGCTGCACTGTTAAACAATTGCTGTTGATTGCTTTCAACAAATACTCTGGGAATAGGGCACGTGCTGAGTCAAGTCAAATAAAAACACCTGTGAACGGGGATTTTTTTTCCAGGGAACTGCCAGCCCAGTCAAATAGCGACGGTTCTCTGGGATGAGACCTTTGGGGGTGCCCCTAAACCATCTGCCTCCTCCAGTGGCTGCAAGGTTGCTGCTTTGCACAGCTACCAAGGTCATGAGCTTTTCAAGTCTACCTCAGAGTTGGGAAGAGGGAGATGAGAACAGGGGAAGTTAAAAGTGCCATAGAACTCGCTGTTCTTACTGAGAGTCAGCAATTTTTCTTGAATAAATACTCCTGAGATTGTTGCAAGTTTTTGGTTAATTTACAGAATTCTAAAAAGGTTAGTTTTAACTTTTTTTTGTTAATGTTCTCACTGCTTTTATGGAGGAGTGAATTTTGGGGGGTCTTCACTCTGCCGTTTTGGAAGTGCTTCTCCAGGATTGCATTGAATCTTATAGGTCAGTTTGGAAAGAGTTGATATTTTTATAATACATTTTATTCACAAAACAGGATAACTTGCCAATTATTTGTATGTTTTTCAGTGAAGTTTAACAATATTCTATATATTGTACGTGTTTTATGTTTACTGTCCTAGCTTATGTTGCAACAATTATCTTGTAATTTTAAAAAATAAGTATTTTGTTAGTTGCTGCTGTACAGCAACAAAATCCATTTTTGTACAGTGATTCCATAGCCAGTTATCTTGTTAACTTCCACTCTTATTTCTCATTTTCTTTCCTTCCTTCCTTCCTTCCTTCCTTCCTTCCTTCCTTCCTTCCTTCCTTCCTTCCTTCCCTCCCTCCCTCCCTCCTTCCCTCCCTCCCTCCCTCCTTCCCTCCCTCCCTCCCTCCTTACCTCCTTCCTTCCTTCCTTCTCTCTTTCGAGATGGAGTGTTGCTCTTGTTGCCCAGGCTGCAGTTCAATGGCATGGTCTCAGCTCACTGCAACCTCT
Organism: Macaca nemestrina; assembly: GCF_043159975.1. Classification (NCBI taxonomy): domain Eukaryota; kingdom Metazoa; phylum Chordata; class Mammalia; order Primates; family Cercopithecidae; genus Macaca; species Macaca nemestrina. The sequence continues at coordinate 9,186,938 of NC_092141.1, read as the reverse complement.
GCCTCCCAGGTTCAAGCGATTCTCCTGTCTCAGCCTCCCAAGTAGCTGGGATTACAGGCACGCACCACCACACCCATCTAATTTTTATATATTTAGTAGAGACGGGGTTTCACCTGTTGGCCAGGCTGGTCTTGAACTCCTGACCTCAGACAATCCACCTGTCTCAGCCTCCCAAGGTGCTAGGATTTCAGGCGTGAGCCACCGTGTTTGGCCTGTTTTTAATAATTTCTTTTTTTTTTTTTTTTTTTTTTTTTTTTTTTGTTGAGACGGAGTCTCACGCTGTTGCCCAGGCTGGAGTGCAGTGGCGCCATCTCGGCTCACTGCAAGCTCCGCCTCCTGGGTTCACGCCATTCTCCTGCCTCAGCCTCCTGAGTAGCTAGGACTACAGGCGCCCGCCACCGCGCCCGGCTAATTTTTTGAATTTTTAGTAGAGACGGGGTTTCACTGTGGTCTCGATCTCCTGACCTTGTGATCCGCCCGCCTCGGCCTCCCAAAGTGCTGGGATTACAGGCTTGAGCCACCGCGCCCGGCTTTTAATAATTTCTTTGTGTCTTCTTTTCAGTTTTCTGTATAGACAAGCATATAATCTTTGAATAATGACCTTTTCTTCTTCCTTTACAATGTTTTAAAATTGTGTTATCTTAATATTCTGGCTGGGATATACAATATAATGGTGAATAGAAGTGGTAACAAGGCACATCCTTGTCTTGGGCCTGATCACTTTTATTTTGAATCCATAATATGTGTTTATTCCAAATTAACTGCTCTTGGAAACACCCTGCTCTTCACATGCTTTTTCAAAAATACCTTTATTGAGAAAAAAGTTACATCCCAGACAAATCACTCATTTAACGTGGTTTTTAGGATATTCAGAGTTGTGCAACCATCACCCCAATCAGCATTTTCATCACCCCAAAAACAAACCCCATGCCCATTAGCAGTCACTTAACTATTTCTTTCCTACCATCCCTAAGCAGCCACCAGTTGACTTCCTGTCTTTATGGATTTGACTATTCCAAACATTTCATACAAATGCAATCACATAATATAGGGCTGATTTGCAGCAGGCTTATTTGTTTCACTTAGAATAAAGTTTACAAGATTCGTCTATGTTGTAGCTTACGCCTGATTTTAAAAAGGATGCTTCGGCCGAGCGAGGAATTACCAGCGGCTCGCGCCCGTAATTCCTGCACTTTGGGAGGCCGAGGTGGGTGGATCACGATGTCAGGAGATGGAGACCATCCTGGCTAACATGGTGAAACCCCGTCTCTACTAAAAATACAAAAATTTAGCCAGGAGTGGTGGCACGTGCCTGTAATCCCAGCTACTCGGGAGGCTGAAGCAGGAGAATCGCTTGAACCCAGGAGGTGGAGCTTGCAGTGAACCAAGACCTTGCCCTTGCACTCCAGCCTGGGCAACCGAGGAAGACTCCATCTCTAAATAAATAAATAGGAGTCTTCCTAATATTTCTTTGTTAAAATTAAGTGTTTATTATAGTCATTTACTAAATACTCTGTTTCAGGTTAGGGAAATTCTATTCTTAGTTTTCTAAGAGATTTCCGCCCCACCCCCACCCAAACACTGATAATTTTATGAAATGCCTTTTAAGCGTCCTATCGGACATTCCCCCTTTTCCATGTTTAATATGATGAATGACACCATAGAATTTTCTGCTGTCAAATTACCCTTGCATTCCTGGGATGAACCCAAGTGGTCATAATGTATAATCATTTTTGGTTTCCTATCTTTGCATCTAGCTTCACAAATAAAATCGGCCCTGTAATTTTTATTTCTTCTGTCTTTATCTAGTTTGGATATCAAGGTTATGGTGCCCTCATAAAATGAGTTGGGGACTATTCCTTCTTCGGTTTTCTGAAAGGATTTGTACATAATTGGAATGAGCTGGTTTTGTTATTTTTTTCTAGGAAAAAAATGCCCATTTCATCTAAGTTTTAAAATTTATGAGCCTAATATTGTTCACAGTATTATGTGTTATTTTCATAATCTCCACTGCATCTGTAGTTATGTGTCTTTTTTGGCCCTGATATTATTTACTTGTACTCTCTATTTCTTATCTGTCTTGCCAGATATGTGTTTATGTTGTCAAATAACCATCTTTTGGCTTTATTTGGTTTTGACAAATATTTATCATTTCATTAATCATGGCTCTTATTTTTATTATCTCCTTTTTTGAGGAAGTAGGGACTAATCTATTGTCCTTTTTTTTTTTTTTTCCTTTTTGAGACAGAGTTTTGCTCTGTCACCCAGGCTGGAGTGCAGTGGCACAAGCTCAGCTCACTGCAACCTCCGCCTCCTGGGTTCAAGCAATTCTCCTGCCTCAGCCTTCTGAGTAGCTGAGGTTATAGGTGCCCACAACCATGTCCAGCTAATTTTTTGTATCTTTAGTAGAGATGGAGTTTCATCATGTTGGCCAGGCTGGTCTTGAACTCCTGACCTCAGGTGATCCACCCACCTCGGCCTCCCAAAGTGCTGGGATTACAGCTGTGAACCACCACACCCAGCCTCTATTGTCCTTTTTCTAACTTCTTAAACAGTTTATTAATTTTCAGCCTTCCTTTCTCAGATTAGCATTTAAGAAGCTACAAATTTCCTTCTGTGTATGGTTTTTACTTGTGTCTCACAAGTATTGATATGTAATATTTTCATTGTCATTCAGTTCTAAGTATTTATTTAACTTATTTTTAGGGATGGGGTCTTGCTATGTTGCCCAGGCTGCAGTACAGTGGCTATTCAGAGGTACCAACATATTGCACTACAGCCTTAAACTCCTGGGCTCAAGCAATCCTCCTGCCTCAGCCTCCGGAGTAGCTGCGACTACAGGCATGCACCAATGTGCCCAGCTTCAGTTCTAAGTATTTTTAAAATGTTTCTAGTGTGATTATTTTTCTTTGATCTAGAGGCTATTTAGAAGTGTCCAGTTTTATGATAATTTAAAACTATTTTTGTTATGGCACCGTGGTCAGAGAATGTGGCCTGTATGACATCAGTTCTCTGAAATTTGTTGAGACTTGAGTTGTGGCCTTGCCCATGATTTATTTCAGTAATTGCTCCAGCTGGGCTTGAGAAGAGTATGGTTGTTTTTCAATAACTGGGTGTAAGATTATATATATGATTATCAAATTCAGTTTAATTGTTTTTGATGAAATCTATAGCTTTACTACACTTTATCTTTTGAGGTTTTGTTTTTTTTTTTTTTGAGACAGAGTCTCACTGTGTCACCCAGGCTGGAGTGCAGTGGCCTGATCTTGGCTCACTGAAACCTGTACCTCCTGGGAGGTATTTTTGTATTTTTAGTAGAGTGATTCTCGTGCTTCAGCCTCCAAAGTAGCTGGGATTACAGGCATGCACCTCCATGCCCGGCTAATTTTTGTGTTTTTTAGTAAAAACGAGGTTTCATCATGTTGGCCAGGCTTTTCTCGTGGACTCAGGTGATCCACCCATCTTGGCCTCCCGAAGTGCTGAGACTACAGGTGTGAGTCACTGTCCCTGGCCTCTTTTGAGGCAGTTATATTTCAGAGAGGCTTGTCAAAACCTCACAATGATGATTAATTTCTCAATTTCTCCATGCGATTCTATTAATTCTTGCTTTATGTAATTTTTAGATTTTGAAAATTTGTTTTGTACAAGTTTAAATTTGTTTTATCTGGTGATGAGTTAAAACTGTATCATTATATCATATCTCTACTTCTAATAACTCCTGTCTATTTTAATCTGAAATTGACACAATTAACCACCTTTATTTTAGTTTTCGCTTAATATTTCTTTTGCCATCCTTTTGCTTTCAGCACTTTCATGTCTTCATACCTTAGATATACCTCTTAGAAACTGCAACTGGCTAGGCACAGTGGCTCATGACTGTAATCCCAGCACTTTGGGAGGCTGAGGCGGGCAGATCACTTGAGGTCAGAAGTTTGAGACCAGCCTGGCCAACATGGTGAAACCCCTTCTCTACCAAAAATACAAAAAACTTAGGCAGGCCTGGTGGCGGGCACCTGTAATTCCAGCTACTCGGGAGGCTGAGGCAGGGGAATCGCTTGAACCTGGGAGGCGGAGGTTGTGGTGAGCCGAGATATCACACTACTGTACTCCAGCCTGGGTGACAGAGTGAGACTTCATCTCAAAACACAAAAAACAAAAAACAAACAAAAAAAGAAAGAAAGAAAGAAAAAGAAACTGCAACTAATTGTGTTTGATAAGTTTTCTTCAATCTAACAATCTCTGACTATTAATGGCCATGATTATTGATATATTTTGGCTAGTTCCTAGGCTTTTGGCTTAATTTCTGTTTGTCCCATTTTTTCTGTTTCTTTTTTCCTCCTGTCTTTCTGTTTTTTGTAGTATGTGTGTATGCGTGTGTATTAGCTTTTTTTTTTTTTTTTTATGTTTTCTCATTGGGGGAATTTCATTTCTTGGTTTTCAGTTTGGTTTTGTATTTAGCTTTTTAAATTTTTTTACTGTTGCAGTGAGCTGAGGTCATGCCATTGCACTCTAGCCTGGGCGATAGAGCGAGACTCCGTCTTAAAAAAAAAAAAAAAAAAAGATTTGAAGTAGAAAACACACACTTATTCTTTCCCCAATGATTAGTTAGTTACCCCTAGTGGTCAGTTGTCCTATTCCATTATTGAGTAATTGATCCTATCTTCTTTAATCTATATTAAATTCATTCAGATATTTGTGTTTGTTTCTGACAGATCAATTTAGTCCCATTGATCTGTTACACTTCCTCCATCAGCACCACAGCTCTGTAACTCTGTGGCTTTACAGAACATCTTCATATCTCACATGGAAAGTCCTCCCTCATCACTCAACCTTTGAAAAAGTTTCTTGGTTATCTTCGCAAGATTATTTTCTATGATGAAATGTAAAATCATTTTGTCAGTCTCCTTCCTTGCCCCCAACTCCCCTAAAAGCCTTATTTGGTTTTGATTGAAACTATATTACATTTTAAAACTCAACTGGGGGAAAATGGACATCTTTTACAATATGATTATATTTTTGAATCCAGGTATATGAAATATCTCACAATTTATGCAAGACTTATTTTGTGTCCCATAGTACAATTTATAAATTTTTAATAACAATGTTATTGAGATATAATTCACACACCCTGTAACTCACCCATTTTAAGTGCACAGTTCAATGGATTTTAGTATATTTAGTCACACAACCATCATCACAGTCAACTTTTGAATATTTTATTTCCCCCCAAATAAATCCCATCCCCATTAGCATTCACTCCTTATTTTCCCCCTACCACCCCAGACTCTGGCAATACTAATCTACTCCCTGTCTCTGTGGGATTGCTGACTCTGAACATTTCTTTTTTTTTTTTTTTTTTTTGAGATGGAGTCTTGCTCTGTCGCCCAGGCCGGAGTGCAGTGGCCTGATCTAGGCTCACTGCAACCTCCGCCTCCCAGGTTCAAGCGATTCTCCTGCCTCAGCCTCCTGAGTAGCTGGGATTACAGGCATGCGCCACCATGCCCGGCTAAATTTTTTTTGGTATTTTTAGTAGAGACGGGGTTTTACCATGTTGATCAGGCTGGTCTTGAACTCCTGACCTTGTGATCCGCCTGTCTCAGCCTCCCAAAGTTCTGGGATTACAGGTGTGAACCACTGTGCCCGACCTGAACATTTCATATAAATAAAATCATATAATATGTGGTTCTCTGTAATTGGCTTCTTTCACTTAGCATAGTATTTTTAAGGTTCATTCACATTGTCGTATGTATCAGTAATTCATTTCTCTTTATGGTCAAGTAATATCCCATTGCATGGATATACTACATTGTATTTATCCATTCATCAGTTGAAGGACATGTGTGTTTTTTCACTTTTGGGCTATTATGAATAATGCTGCTACAAACATTCATGTACAAGTTTTCGTATGGACATATGTTCTCATTTATCTTGGGTATATACCTAAGAGAATTGCTGGGTCATACGATAACTGTATGTTTAAACTTTTCAAGAAATTGACAAAGTATTGTCCAAAGTGACTGTGCCATTTTACATTCCCACAAGGAAATAGGCATGAGGGTTCCAAATTCCCAACATCCTTGTCAACACTTGTTATTATCTGTTTTTTTTTTTTTTGATAGTGTATGATATTTTATGGTGGTTTGACTTGCATTTCTCTCATGGTGTTGAGCATTTTTGCACATGCTTGTTGGCTATTTGTATATTTTCTTTGGAGAAGTGTCCATTCAGATCCTTTGCTCATTTTTTAAATTTGGTATTTGTCTTTTTATTATTGAGTTATAGTAGTTCTTTACATATTCTAGATTCAGATCCCTTATCATATGTATGATTTGCAGTATTTTTCTACTATTCTGTGGGCAATCTTTTCAGTTTCTTAATGGTGTCCTTGAAGAACAAAATTGTACTTTTCATAGTGTCCACTTTATTTTTTACTTATTTTTTTGAGATGGACTTTCGCTCCGTCACCCAGGCTGGAGTGCAGTGGTGCGATGTTGGCTCACTGCAACCTCTGCCTCTCAGGCTCAAGCGATTCTCCTGCCTTAGCTTCCTGAGTAATTGGGACTACAGGTGTGCATGTGTCACTACACCTGACTAATTTTTGTATTTTTAATACAGATGAGGTTTCGCATGTCGGCCAGGCTAGTCTCAAACTCCTGACCTCATGTGATCCACCTGCCTCAGCCTCCCAAAGTGCTGGGATTATAGGCGTAAGCCACTGCGCCCGACTGATGATATCCACTTTATTTTTCTTCTTTTGTTGCTTAAGCTTTTGATGTCATATCTGAGAAACTATTGACTAATCCAAGGACGTGAAGATTTACACTTATGTTTTCTTCTATGAGTTTTGTAGTTTCAGCTCTTAGATTTAGGTCTTTGATCCATTTTTGAGTTAATTTTTGTATGTGGTATGTCCTAGGGACCCAATTTTACAATTTTGCATATGGATTTTCAGTTGTCTCAGCACTATTTACTGGGATGAATGAGCTCATTTTCTATCTGGTCATTGCTGGTATGTAGAAAATTATTGAATTTCATCTTTTTGTGTCTCCAGCTACTTTATTGAACTCTCTTGTTCCAGATATGTCTCAGTCCATTATCTAGGGTTTCTCAGGTAGACAATCATATCACTTACAAATAATGACAAACTTGACTTTTGCTTCCCAAATTTCTGACTCTCTTTCTTCTTGCTTTGAATTTCACAATATTGTTGAAACTATTCAAGTTGCGAGCACCCTTGTTTTATAGGAATTCTTCTGTTATTAAGGACCGTAGTTTGTCCCTTTGTTTCAAGTCATCATTAGCTATCACATAGTCTGCTGGATTGAGATAGATGTCATTTATCATGTTGACAAAGTCTCCTTTTATTCCTAACCACAGAGAATTTGCATTAGGTGGCCTCTTATCAGGATAATTACAAAGCTTTTCTCCCCATGTCCTATTCATGTGATGAACAACATGAATACACTTTTACAGTAATCGCTGTTTATATAAATGAAGTGTCTTCCAGCCAGCGGGAAGATTAGCTCACATGAACAGAAAGAACTCAGGTTTCACTGCTGCATGCTCCCACCTGTGTAACAGAAAACAGATGTCACAAACTGAAAGCCAGTAGGTCATGTCTAGTTTGGCCTGTAAGGCATTTTAGAATGCTGTTTTGAATTAGTTGCCAGCATTTAACAATCAGGAGATTTCTCATATGAATTCCAATTTCTAGTTTCTCTTTTAAAATCATAAGATCTAGCCACACTAATCTTGCATTTCCACATGGCCACCGTGGGTTGGAGCCGGGCCCCAAGGGGCTCCTTTTAGCAGTCTCTCCATTTACCTCATTAGTATTCCATCATACCCTATTGTCACCATACCCTATTGTTTCCCAGATATCAGGATGAAGGCTCAGTTGCCAGTTTTTGCATTTGTGCAATTTTTTAAAGTAATGAAATAATGATATTAATGAAATATTTCTTGTAATCACATCTAGCAAATGTAGAAAAAAATGAAAGAGGCAGAGAGGGCCATGTGCTTCTAAGAGAAAAAGGGGAAAGCATATTTCTAGGTAGAAGTAAAGAATATTGCTATATGTTTAATATGCAAAGTGTGTCTGCTGAAAGAATAAGATGTAAGGGGCTACCAGAAATGAAATCTAAGACTATGGAAAAGCTGTGTCAGGAAAGAGAATCTTATTGCACTGGGGGGAGAAAAGGACTGACCTTTTAACAGGGTTTATTTCAGGAGGCACAGAGTATAAACAATGCTGTTACAAAATGTCAGAATATATTAAGTGAACACCATCTCACCCGTTCTATCCCTGAGTTTGACCTGCCTGGCCCTTGGGGATGTTTGAGTTTCTGATCCCTGCTCCAGGTCTTCCAGCTTCCTTCAAAGCCTCCTCAGTCACCCCTGGGGTTCCCCAGGTCTATCTCACAGTGGTGACTGTGCTGGGGTCAGTCTCCTTGTATTTCCCAAGGTAGAAGGCTTCGTGGTTTCAAAGCAACGCTTTTCCACAGGCCTACAGGGGCCAGAGCCATGGCATGTTCCTGCCCCTTTCACTTGGCTTCTCGGCCCTTAATGAAAAGGTATTTTTGCTTCTTCCTGAAGCTCTTTCCCCATAAGGTTTAGATGGCTTTTCCCCCATAAGGTTCAACCTATGAGGCTGGACTGGGATAGAGATCACACTCTCATTGGTAGCAACAGCAAGGGACTGGCTTGGGAGAGGTGTGGGTGCAGGTTGGTTCTATCTCCTTTCGCTCCTCCCCAAACATCCAATGTAAATTTTGCAATGGTGACCCATTGGTCAGACTCTACCCGTCTCCTGTGGTGACATGCTGGAATTTCCACTGGAGGTCACTCCCCATCTTGCACCCCAGGGCCCACCTGTAAACGCCTCTGCACAGGCCCCTGACTTTTTTAACCAGGTCAATGTACACAGTGGATTCTTGCGGGTGACCAGTCCAGTCTGCATTCCTTTGGGCTTATCCAAGATGTCAGCATTCCTTGAACAAACCCTTCTTTGTCACAGTATATTACTATTATAATTAAAGGCTGGATATAACTTGCATTTATTTTTAAAAATTATTTTATTGATTGATTTATTTTCGAGATGGAGTTTTGCTCTTTCACTCAGGCTGGAGTGAAGTGGAGCGATCTCGGGTCACTGCAACCTCCACCCACCCCGGCTTCAAGTGATTCTCCTTCCTCTCCTGCCTCCTTCTGAGTAGCTGAGATTATAGGTGCCTGCCACCACATCTGGCTAATTTTTGTATTTTTAGTAGAGACAGGGTTTTGCCATGTTGGCCAGACTGGTCTTGAATTCCTGACCTCAGGCAATCTACCCGCCTCAGCCTCCCAAAGTGCTAGGATTACAGGCATGAGCCACCGTGCCCAGCCAAACTTGCACTTAAACTATTTCAGATTTTATATCTGTATCATAGAGAGGAATTCACCTGTAGTTTTCTTTTTGAGTTTCAGTATCAGGTTAAAACAAAATGGGAAGTTTTTCCAAAGTTTGTAAGATTGGCAACTTTTAAGTTTTGCTTTTTTAGGTCTGTATTTTGAAATAATTTTGGATTTACAAAAAAAGGCGCAAATGTAAGAGTTCCCATAAACCTTTGACCCAGCTTCCCTAAATATCAGCATTGTATATAACATAGTATGATTCTTGAAATCAGAAAATTAACATTGATACAAAACTATTAACTAATCTACAGACCTTATTCAAATTTTGCCGATAGTCCAACTCAATGTACTTTTTCTGGCCCAGGATCCAAGCCCATATCCCTCATTGCATTTAAGTGTTGTATGACAATCTGTGACAGCCCTTTTGCCTTTGTTTCCTGACCTTGACACTGCTGAAGATTTTGTAGAATGTCCCTCAATTTGAGTGAGTCTGATGTTTTCCTTTTTCTTTCTTTTCTTTCTAGAGACAGGTTGTCATCTAGGCTCTGTCACCTAGGCTAGAGTGCAGCAGCATAATCACAGTTCACTGTAACCTCAACCTCCTGGGCTCATGTGATCCTCCCACCTCAGCCTTCTTAGTAGTAGGGACTACAGGCCCATGTCACTGCACCCAGCTAATATATTTATTTATTTTTGGTAGAAAGAGGTCTTGCTATGTTGCCCAGGCTGGTCTTGAACATCTGGCCCCAAGCAATTCTCCCACCTTAGCTACCCAATGTGCTGGCATCACAGGTGTGAGCAACCAACACCAAGGCCTGATGTTTTCTTTTTTTTTTTTTCTTTTCTTTTTTCTCTGTTGCCTTGGCTGGAGTGCAGTGGCGCGTTCTCGGCTCACTGCAACCTCCGCCTCCTGGGTTCATGCCATTCTCCTGTCTCAGCCTCCTGAGTAGCTGGGACTACAGGTGCCCACCACCACGCCCGGCTAATTTTTTGTATTTTTAGTAGAGACGCGGTTTCACCGTGTTAGCCAGGATGGTCTTGATCTCCTGACCTCGTGATCCGCCCGCCTCGGCTTCCCAAAGTGCTGGGATTATAGGCGTGAGCCACTGCGCCCGGCAAGGCCTGATGTTTTCCATGATGAGGTTGATGTAAGACATTTTTGGCGAGAATGCCACAGAAATGATGTGCCTGTCTCAGCATCAAATCGTGAGATGAATGTTATTGCTGTGTCTCCTTATGATAATGTTAACTTTGTTCACTTGGTTAAGGGTGTGTCCGTCCAGCTTCTTTGCTGTAAGGTTTCTATTTTCCCTTTGTGACTAGAAAGTATCTTGCTGGGCACGGTGGCGCATGCCTGTAATCCCAGCACTTTGGGAGGCCGAGGTGGGCAGATCACTTGAGGCCAGGGGTTTGAGATCAGCCTGGCCAACATGGTGAAACCCCATCTCTACTAAAAATACAAAAATTAGCCAGGTGTGGTGGTGCACCCCACTGGGTGGCTTATCAACAACAAACATTTATTTCTTACAGTACTGGAAGCTGGGAAGTCCATGATCAACGTGCTGGCAGATTTGATGTCTGGTGAGGGCCCGTTCCTCATATGCAGCACCTCTGTGTCCTCACGTGGTGCAACACATGGCAAAGGGCAGTTCCCTTAGGCCTCTTTTTTTTTTTTTTTTCTGAGATGGAGTCTCCATCTGCCACCCAGGCCGGAGTGCAGTGGCGCCATCTCGGCTCACTGCAAGCTCCGCCTCCCGGGTTCATGCCATTCTCCTGCCTCAACCTCCCGAGTTGCTGGGGCTACAGGCACGTGCCATCACGCCCGGCTAATTTTTTGTATTTTAGTCGGGATGAGGTTTCACCATGTTGGTTAGGATAGTCTCGATCTCCTGACCCTGTGATCCAACTGCCTCGGCCTCCCAAAGTGCTGGAATTACAGGCAAGAGCCACTGCGCCTGGCCCCGTAGGCCTCTTTTCATAGGAGCACTAATTCTAATCATGAGGGCTCCACCCTCATTACCTAGACCTAATCACCTCCCCAAATGCCACACCTTCTAATACCATCACCTTGGGGGTTAGGCTTCAATGTATGAATATCTGGGGGGACACATTCAGACCACAGCACCATTATCATCATATTTTTGCTCACTGCATTTAGTATCTATTTTTTTTTTTTTGAAAGAGTCTTGCTCTGTTACCCAGGCTGGAGTGCAATGGCGTAGTTGGCTCACTGCAACCTCTGCTTCCCAGGTTCAAGAGATTCTCCTGCCTCAGTCTCCCAAGTTGCTGGGATTTCAGGCACACACCACCACACCCAGCTAATTTTTGTGTTTTTAGTAGAGACAGGGTTTCACCATGTTGGGCAGGCTGGTCTCAAACTCCTGACCTTAGGTGATCCACCCGCCTTGGCCTCCCTAAGTGCTGGGAATACAGGTGTGAGCCACCGTGCCCAGCCTGTTGATGATTCTTACCTGCAAAAATTATTACTGTGATGTTTACCAAATGCTGATTTTCTGCTTCCATCTTCCTTCTACATGTATTCACTGGCATTACACTGTAAGAAAGGGTTGTCAATTCTCCCCCATGTATTTATCCAATTTTTTTAATGTCATTATGGACTCTTGGATACTTATTTTATTCTATAAGCTATAATCCATAACTGTCATTATTGTGTTACTCAGCTTGTTCTGGATTTGGTCACTGGGAGCCCCTTCAAGTTGGTTATTGCATTCTTTTGACAAACATTAAACATTTTTTGAGCACTTTATTATTTTCTAGTACCACAAGATGTTCTAGATTCACCTTATTCTTTCCCTGTGGCCCTTCAATCAGACATTCCTCTAAGGAGCCCTGTTTCTTTTTATTGGAGAATGATATTTAGAAACCAAGATCTGGAAGCTAGGTGTGCTCGTTACTAGTGGGATATCATTACCTCTAGGCTCCATTATCAGAGCTGGGAAATATACATACATCTATATCTCTTTATATATTTATCTATTAAAAACCAAGAGTATATACTGATACCTCCATGAGTATATACATGAGTATATACTGATACCTTCTCATCTAATGCCACAACATTCATTCTAGCTTTCCACCTTTCCTTATTTGTAACTTCCTTCCTCAACACCGAAAAACTTGGCTCTCACTATTCACAATATATTTACTTATTTGTTCAATCTTCACATATATATAAAAGAGTTTCAGAATTTCTAACCCATATACCTGTGAGAAATAGATTTGCTCATCAGAGAACAGACCCCTTAAGCAGCAATACCAACACAATGTGGTACAAGTTGTGATTTTTTTTTTCTGTCTTTAGCCTTTGTATTAGTCTGTTCTCACATTGCTATAGAGACTGGGTAATTTTTATAAAGAAAAGAGGTTTAGTCAGTTCAAGGTTTTGCAGGCTGTGTAGGAAGCATAGTGGCTTCTGCTTCTGGGGAGGCCTCTGGAAGCTCAAAATCATGGTAGAAGGCAAAGTTGGGGCTTGAATGTCACATGGCCAGAGCAGGAGCAAGAGAGAGCAAGGGGCGAGGTACTACACACTTTTTTTTTTTTTTTTTTAGATGGAGCTCTGTCGCCAGGCTGGAGAGCAGTGGCATGATCTCGGCTCACTGCAACCTCCAACTCCCTGGTTCAAGCAATTCTCCTGCCTCAGCCTCCCAAATAGCTGGGATTACAGGGACGTACCACCACACCCAGATAATTTTTGTATTTTTGGTAGAGATGGAGTTTCACCATGTTGGCCAGGATGGTCTCAGTCTCCTGACCTTGTGATCTGCCCACCTTGGCCTCCCAAAGTGCTGGGACTATAGACATGAGCCACTGCGCCTGGCCAGTACTACACACTTTTAAATGACCAGATCTCATGAGAACTCACTCTCAAGAGGACAGTACCAAAAGGGATGGTGCAAAACCATTCATGAGAAATCTGCCCCTGTGATCCAATCACCTTCCAACAGGCCCCACCTCCAGCACTGAGGATTATATTTCAATATGAGATTTGGATGGGGCACATACTTATAGTATATAGTCAAAATATGATTTTCTATGTTACTTGGTTAGTTCCTTTTGTCTTCTCCTTCCTCAGTGTGGTTATATCATTCATTTGTAATAGAGTTAGGTTCATTTGTTACTGTTCATATTCAGTTTTGGATTCCCATCACATCCTGATTGATGTAAACTTACTATTTTAGGATGAGACGGGGATATGTGTAGCATTATCATGGTCCTCAAAGTAAGAACTGTACAAACAGCACACTCAGAGAATTGTCATTTCTCCCATACCTTCTGTCCTCACCCCCAATCTCCCATTCTTTCCAGACTATCCCTACCTATCCACTGTAGCTAACCAATCTCATCAGTCTCTTGTTTATCCTTCCTATACTTGTTTTTCTACATATGACAAGATACATGCATATTTTCTTATTTCTCTTTCTTTTTTACATGAAAGTTTAGCACACTGTATTTTTCATGGTAGTATTTTTAAAAGCACGGTAGAATTCTGTCCTTTAAAATTTGATAGAAGTCACCTATGTAACTACCAAGACCTGGACTTTCAAGAGAGATGTTATTTGATAATTTACACAACTCCATGGTTATTAGTCTAGTCAGGGTGTATCTCTTCTTAGGTCAATTTTTGGTAATTTATATCTTACCAGGAAAGTTAAGATATTGAGTAGAAAATGCAAATCTTTCTTTAGTTCAGAGAAAATTTCTTCTGCCATATATTTTATTTTCTCTTCTCTCTCCTTGTGGAATTACTGTTATACACATATTAAACCTCCATAATCTAGCTATCACAGACCATCTTTTCTCTTCTGAATTCTAGGATAAATTTTCAAACTTGTGTTCTGGGTCACACATTCAGCTTTCCTCGGTTCCCAATCTTCTGTTCATTGTTTCCACTGAGGTTTAAATTTAGCAAGCTAAAAATGTTTCCTAATTTCGGTCTGTAATTTCTTAATGATTTTTTGTAATTTCAGTTTGTAATTTCTTAATCCACTACACTTGCAATTACAATATTCTCCCAAATGTTATTAAAAACATAAAAGAGAAATATGTTTAAAATTTTTTTCCTCTTCTTCTTGTGGAAATTTCATTTCAAAGGAAACTAATTTTCTCTTATCATGTCCCTTTCTGTTGAAAGTCTGAATCTTTTTGTGTTTTCATAGGATTGGTTTTTCTCTCTTTGCTTATTTTTACCAGGCAGGAGTCTATATTTATTCTGGAATAGAATTTGAGGTGGTTCTGCTGATTATCATGAATAGTCAGTAAGCATTCAGTCAAACAAATAAGTGGAGAGAGGTATTTTAAGCAGAGGGGACAGAGAGAGAAAGGGCATGAAGATATAAAAGCCCAATGTCAGCTAGGCACAGTGGCTTGCACCTGTAATCCCAGCACTTTGGGTAGCTGAGGTGGGAGGAATTTTTTTTTTTTTTTTTGAGACAGAGTCTTGCTCTGTTGCCCAGGCTGGAATGCAGTGGCCGGATCTCAGCTCACTGCAAGCTCCGCCTCCTGGGTCCACACCATTCTCCTGCTTTAGCCTCCGGAGTAGCTGGGACTACAGGCACCCGCCACCACGCCCAGCTAGTTTTTTGTATTTTTTTTTTAGTAGAAACGGGGTTTCACCATGTTAGCCAGGATGGTCTCGATCTCCTGACCTCATGATCCGCCCGTCTCGGCCTCCCAAAGTGCTAGGATTACAGGCTTGAGCCACCGCGCCCAGCCAGTGGGAGGATTGTTTAAGCCCAGGAGTTTGAGACCTGCCTGGGCAACATAGCAAGACTCCATATCTACCAAATAATAATAATAACAATAATAATAATAATGATAATAATTAGCTAGGCACACCTGAGGCAGGAGGATGGCTTGAGCCCAGGAGTTTGAGGCTGCAGTGAGCACTGATCATGCCACTGCACTGGGTGACAGGAAGACCAACGTGGATTTTCTTTTCTCACATATTTTATGTACTGGGATATAATTTACAAAGAGCAGAATATGTAATTTTTAAGTGAACATCTCACTAACTTGTTCATATGCACACACCATTTAACCACCATCAAGATGAAAATACCACCCCAGAAAGTTCACTCATGTCCCCTTTCTGGTTAAATTTTTCTCTTCCCCCAAGATAACCATCATTCTGACTCCTATCACTGTAAGTTAGTTTACTGGTTCTTGAACTTCATATAAATGGAATCATGCACTATATTTTCTTTTGTGTCTGGCTTCTTTTGCTCAGCATAATTTTCGTGAGATCCACATATGTTGACACATGCATCAGTCATTTATTTATTTATTTTTTTACTACTGAGTAGCATTTCAGTGTATGAATATCCCACAATTTAACAAAAAATGCATTCTACTATTAATGACATTTGGGGTGTTTCCAGTTTGGGGCTATTATAAATAAAGTTGCTATAATCATTCATATATATGTTTCTGGGGGGATATATACATTCATTTATCTTGGATATATGCCTAGGAGTGGCATTTCTGGGTCACAGGGAGATGTATATTTAACTTTATTAGTTACTGCCAGTCAGTTTCCCAAACTTGTGCCATGTTACACTCCTACAAGCAATATATGAGTGTTTCAGTTGCTCCACATCCTCACCAGCATTTGGTGTTTTCAGTGTGAATTTTAGCTATTCTAATGACTGTAAAGTGGCAACTCATGGTTTAAATTTGCATTTTTCCCAAAGACTCATCATGTTAGCACCTTTTCCTGTGTTTATTGGCCATTCGCATATCTTTTTTTGTTGAAGTGTCTGTTCAAGTCTTTTGCCCATTTTAAAATTGGATTCTTTGTCTTTACTACTTTTGAGTTGTGGGAGTTCTTTATGTATTCTGGCTATAAGTTACTAGAAACCTTACTATCCATTGGTGATGTCAACTGAGATAGGGAAGGCGGGAGAAGGAGTTTGGGAGAAGATGAAGAATTTATTTTAGGGCATGGAGTAATTAAAATGCTTTTGGATGGATTATCTAGACACGGATGTACAGAAAACACTTGGAATTACAGATCTGGAGCTCAAGAGAGAAGTCTGGGTGGTACTTTGGGAGGGATCAGTATGATGGGAATGGATAACATTGCCCAGGGAGAAGAGAAGCAGCCTCATCTGAAACCTCAAACATTGTAATGTTTAAGGGATGACGAAGAAATGAAGCCAGAAGAAGAAAACAGAAATCATGGTGAGAGGTGGAGGAGAAGCCAAGGAGGGGATTTTCAAGAAGGAGTGGTGCCAAATGCTCTAGTGAGGTAAGAAAATGAAACCATTGGAGTTGACATTTGGGGTTTCCCTGGTGGTCTCTGTTCAGAGAATTGAGGAATACATGTAAGATGAGGAAGTAGAGACAGGGTTAGACTCCTCTTTGAAAACATTAGGCAGTGAAAGGAAGGAGAGTGATTTCAAAGAGCCATAGAGTTTAAAACAAAGCAACAAAGGAGTTGTAGAAAGAGGTACATAATCAGATGCTTAATGAGTGACAGAGGTACCTTTCAGAGTCTTTCAAGCAGCTTTGGGGAGGTGGGAAATGGAGGATGGATAGGTGTCAGGTCCTGATCAGATCTGACAGAACTCAGTGTTGACGGGGTGGCAGAACATGCGGCTCCATATCTGGGTCACAGCTGCAGGTGGAGAGGAGAATGCCTACTTCTGAGGGGATGTAGGATGGGAGAAAGTTAGCTTCCTGGGATGCTCAGCGCCCTGGGAGTAAGCACCAATGAGCGTCTCTTTTGCAGTTTTCCTCCATTTTCAGAAGCCAGGCATCCCATAATTTCTCTGACAGATTATTTACCTTTCCAAGTGCTCTCCTAATCCAACATTTCCATCTGGCACACACTGTGTCATTCTTGCTCCTGAATTCCTGGTTCCAGAACAGTTCTGCCATTTTCTTCCTTTGCACCGTGTGTACCTTCAGTCTTCTCCTCTTCCTCCAATGTCCATATTTTTGTGGTGGAAAAGGTGCGGACAGGGGAGACAGGACACTAGAATCCTTATCAAGTCCTCTCTCAGTCCTTGGTGTCTCTGGTTCCTTCTCTGTGAAAGGGTGACGTGTTGGGGAGGGGTGGGGGATGAGGTAGGAGAGGGGGTCTGAGTTCCTTCCCACTTCTAACGATGGCTGGACCCAGGCCTCTGTGTTCAACCAAGGGTACTTTCTGTTTCTGTCCATTTGGGGAAGTTGCTTTTTCTTGGTATTTCGGGAGTCAGGAAAACAAAAGTCATTGGTGTTCATATTTCTCAAAGCCTCAGGTAGGGTTGCGGCTTTTGGCCAGCAATCACGTATGACCATGACCTTGTGGCCGAGTTTGCACGCCTCTAACAGATATTACGACACAGAGTTCCATTCAATAGTGGAAGTGGAGATTTCAGCGTTGCCCTTTGTTAACCCTCAAATGAAGTGCTTCTCTTCCATCGCGAGGGCTGTCCAAGCAGTAGCCAACCTTCTTATCCCTATTTTGTAAACGAGGGAAAGGACGCATAGGAAGCGCAGAGTCCCGTGGGATTCCCTGAGGAGTCCTTCCAACTCTTGGTAGAGCATCATCTGCAACGTCGTCTGGGGGAGAAAAAGGGGAGGCAAGAAGAGGGCCTTGACCCAGGAGGCAGGAACTCCGGCACACCCCCATTCCCTTCCCCAAGGGCTGGGGAGACCACTCAGGTGACAGTAGCCCTGGTGCCGGCCAGGGGGGGCGGGAAGTCCAGCCAGAGGCTGGAGCAGCAGTGCTGAACTCCAGGACTGGCTGGTATTTCTATGAAGGTTCCTGCAGGAGGATGCGGGTCAAGGTGCTCGTCTGCAAAGCAGGAATGCAGGCATTTTAAGGGTTAAGGGCACTCAAAGAAAATAGAAGTAGGTGGCTCACGCCTGTAATTCCAGAACTTTGGGAGGCCGAGGTGGGCGGATCACGAGGTCAAGAGATCCACACCATACTGGCCAACATGGTGACACCCCGTCTCTAGTAAAAATACAAAAAATTGGGCGAGGTGGCGTGCGCCTGTAATCCCAGCTACTCAGGAGGCTGAGGCAGGAGCATTGCTTGAACCCGGGAGGCGGAGGTTGCGGTGAGCCAAGATCGTGCCACTGCACTCCAGCCCGGGCGACAGAGCGAGACTCCGTCTCAAAAAAAAAAAAAAGAAAAAGAAAATAGAAGTAGGAAGAGGAAGTGGGTCCTAGTGAGAGAAGGAAGCAGCTCGTCGGAACTTCCTCTTTCTCGTCTTTCCCTGAAGCCCCCACCCCAGACCTGCCCCCGGCTCCGCTCAACCCTCCTGCCGGGCCAAAGCCGCGCTTCTGACGCGGGGGCCTAACCTCCCCTTACTCCTAGGGGGTCGCTGGTGCTCCGCGCTGGCGCCACGGCCGTGCACCGGCCAGGGTCTGCTTCCGCGGGCTGGCAGGTCAGAGCCGGGGCTGCTTCTCAGACACTCTGCGGACTCGGGGGCGTGACCCAGGGGATGCGGGGCCAGGCGCGCACCTGGCTGACGCGGCCCCGCCACCAGGTGGCTGGAGAGGCCGGCTCCGCGGTCAGCCCCGCCCCACAAGGCCCCGCCCCCTGACAGGCCCCGCCCCCCGCCCTCCGGAGTAGCTCAGGCTGGGCAGATGCTGCGGCTCGCCGCGCGGCTCCAGCTGGGGCGCGGTGGTCCCGAGGGTCACCCGAATCGTAGGGAGTCGCCGCTGGACAGGGGCTCGGCGCCCGGCAGGGACTGCAGGTGTGTGACTGGGCAGCCAGGGTGGGTGCGGAGGGCACGCGTGGGAGCTCCAGGCAGACCTGGAGCAAGCTGGGGACAGTCGGGGAGAGTAGGCTCCGCGAGCAGCCGCCGCAGCCCGGGGGCTGGACAGATCCTGCTGTCTTCCGGCCCCGTGGACCGGGCCCACCGCGGGGGCAGCAGGTCTGCAAACCTGCACTCCAGATAGCCACAGAGACTTAAGGGGCGGCGCGCTGACCACTCATCGTTATCCGGGTAACCTCTGCTGGGCGCTTCTGTGCAGCTGTGTCCTCAGCCTCCTGCCTCCAACACAGGTCGCCCTGTGTTGTGGGGTCAGGGACCCTGTCCGCCCCTGTGGGGAACTGTCCGTGAGCGTGGGCATCAGGGCTCCTGTGCCGTCAGAACCTGGGAGTCATGGAAATGCCCGCGTAAGGCGCCCTCCGTCGCCTGCTAGTTAGCCCGCGTTGGCTCCAGACGCGGCTGCTGTCCTAGAGAACTGCACGCTTTCTGCTCTCAGAGGTTCTGTGTTTACACACGGCATCCCCGCGTGACTGTGTGTGTGTGCGTGCATGCGCGTGTACGCGTGCTGGCCCATCCCGGCCTGGGGTAAATACACAAAAAGTTCAGGTCAGTAAGAGGAAGGAGATTGTTCAGAAGGAAAAGGAAGGCGAGATTAAAGCAGCAGGATGTGGTATAAAGCGAGTTAACAAGACTCCGAGTAGAGAGGAGGGGTGGGTTTAGGCAGAATGAGGGCTAAAAGTAGGCCAAGCCTGCCTCCAAAGTCCTCTCTGGACTGACACCCTCGTTTTCTTTCCGTGTCTTCTCATCCACCCCACACTTTCCTTCCTACCCTCAGGACCACCTCTAAGGCACTGGCTCCCAGAGCTGACTGCAGGTTGGACTCTCTTCCAAGCAGTCCTACAACATGGCTTTCCAGGGATGGGATCTGGAATCTGTATTTTTCGAAAATTTTAATGAGCTCCTTAAGTGGTGATGCTGAAGCCATTGCTTGGGAACCATGCATGATGTGGAAAAGAGATCCAAGTTCCAACCAGATCCAGCTGTGTGACCTGCAGCATCACACTGTCCCCCAACCCAGCCTCAGTCTCCTTATCTGTAAAATGGGCTCTCATATTGACCCATAGAGCTGTGTGGAATTATTATTATTATTATTGACATAGGGTCTTGCTCTGTCACTCAGGCTGGAGTGCAGTAGCATGATCATGGCTCACTGCAGCCTTAAACCCCCAGGCTCAAGCAATCCTCCACCTCCGCCTCCCAAGTAACTGGGATTACAGGTCAGCACCACCATGCCCAGCTAATTTTTGTATTTTTTGTAGAGGCAGGGTTTTGCCATGTTGCCCAGGCTGGTTTCAAATTCCTTGAGCTCAAGCGATCCATCTACCTTGGCCTTCCAAAGTGCTGGGATTATAGGCATGAGCCTCTGTGCCCAGCCCAGTGTGGAAAATTAAGTGAGGCATGTATGATGAGAATGGGTGCATGTGGGAGATGCTTTGTGGATGTTTGTAGAACGCTGGATTCCGTGTTTCCTCGGTATGGCTGCAGGGGTGTGGGTCTTCACCAGGGGATCCATGGAAGACAAAGAAGACAGTTTTGGATAGTGGAGCTGTCTTCCTGCTTCAGGGCTCCCTCCCCTGCTTTTTGAAGCCTTACAAGCCAGGACTGTGGGGGCAGGAAGGCTTGGGGTCTTTGTGTGCTGAGCCTCACTGGGGTTTTAAGAACCTCCCTCCTTTCATTTCTAGTTTAGAAAAGGGATGATTCATTATCCTCCCTCCTCAGGCTGGAGTAGAAGCAGACAATCTCTGCCTCCCTGCTTGTCTTTCTTCCCTCCCATTCACTGTTTATTGTTGCCCTCAAGAATAACAGGTTGCCCAGCTACTTGGGAAGCTTAAGTGGGAGGATTGCTTGAGCCCCGGAGTTCAAGGCTGCAGTGAGCTATGATCGCTTCACTGCACTATAGCCTGGAAGACACAGAGAGACTCTGTCTCAAACAAACAAACAAAAAACAAGCAAACAAAAAAAGAAGAATAGGTTGGACGCTAGTGGCAGTGGGTGACAAGAGCATTAGGGGTTGATGTTGGCATGAGGATGAGAAGGCCGGGGTGCAAACTGCTCCATACCCCTGTGTTAGCCATCCATCAGGGGCCTGCTGGCTGAGGAGTGGGAGAGGAGGAGAGCCAGGAGCCTTTTTGCCTGGGTAGCCTAGAGTTTGGAAGCCCCAGCTTGGGTTCCGCTGAGCACTCAAGCTGTGCTGACTTGGCCTTTCTTCAAAGACGCTCATCCCAAGGGACTGAGCTGGCTGGCCCCGTGGGACCTCTGAGAACCAGAACACCTGTTTGGCCTCAGCTGGTGAGCTAAAAGCCTGAACCAATGTATTAAGAAAGAAAGCTGGCCAGGCGTCATCGTTCACACCTGTAATCCCAGCACTTTGGGAAGCCAAGGCTTTGAGGCCAGGAGTTCAAGGCTGCAGTGAGCTATGATCGTGTCACTGCATTCTAGCCTGGGCGATAGAGTGAGACTCTGTCTTTAAAAAAAAACAAAAAATAAAATTTAAAAAACAGAGAAAGCTCCTGGAAGAACAAGATAGAGTGATCCTTAGCAAGTCAAGGGAGAGGTGTTTAATTTGATTTTTGAGCCTCAGATATAGGTGGGGTGGGAGGAGAGAAAGGAAAGAGTACATCTGACTTCTGCCCAAAGGGAAGATGATACCTTCCCATAGCAAACATGTATTACATAGTAGGATATTTCATCAATTTGAAGATGTACATATTTTCACATTTTGGCAACACTGAAATCAAGGTGCATGTTACCGTTTATGGCATCTTCCAATTATAATAGGCAACACTATTTCTTCCTTATTGCCACACAAAATAATGGTGCATCTTACAATTGATGGCATCTTAGATTCTGTTAAATACAATGTATTTTTCACAGATTTGGGGGTATGTGTTAGCGATACACAGGTTCACATAGAATTATGTTGTTCTCATAGCTTTCATACATAAATTTTTCTAGTAGCTCTCTACTCAAAGTATCAGAACTTTTCAATGTATTCTGTTTTAAAATATATCTTTGTAAAGTATGTTGCTTTCATTTATAAATGTGGCTTGTCGGATATGATTGAATAATTTCTTGAAATTTTCATCAAATGGTTCTGGACGGCCATTCTCTTTTGTACCCTGTGTCTTTTTGTACATTCGTGCTTCTTTCTCTTTCATCCTTCTCCTCGTCCTTTTCTCCTTTGGCTATGACTTCATGGTGTTGGGTACTGTGCTAAGTATGTCATGTCCTTTCATCTTCACAGTCACACTCTGAGGTAGCTACAATTATTGCCCCCATTTTACCTATGAGAAAACCGAGGACCAAGGCCACACACGTAGGAGGTGCCGGAGCTGGGCTGACTCTAGCGTCTGCTCTTAACCAGAGTTGGCCAAGCCTAAGTGATGGCTTAGGTGTTCCTGTGGGTGTCAAGCACGTACCCTATACAACACAATTTTGGGGGCATGAATTGTGGCCACCAGATGCTTTTGTTTGTTTGCTTACTTCTAGGATAGTAGCTAGATTTTAGATAGTTGAGGTTATTGGTTAAGTGACTTCCAAATAAGTGAGTCACAGCTATAAGAAGTTACACCCAAAAGGGGGTTGGAGGCTGATGAATGGGAAGACATGGATGACTTTCATGGCACAGAGAAGATCCTGGGTCCTTCTTGAGTCTTCTGAGTCTATCCAGTGGTATGCTAGACTTCGGGTCCTAGAGTTTGGCATCCATGGGAGACGGCTGCTTCCATGGGAGCTTCTCTCATGCTGCCATGATGATGTAAGATAACACATCTGCGTGAGTCACTTTTCTTTTTTATTTCTTTATTATTGTAATTTTTTAGACAGAGTTTTGCTCTTGTCACCCAGGCTGGAGTGCAGTGGCGCGATCTCGGCTCACTACAACCTCCGCCTCCTGGCTTCAAGCGATTCTCCTGCCGCAGCCTCCCGAGTAGCTGGAGTTACAGGCGCCCGCCACCACGCCCAGCTAATTTTTGTATTTTTAGTAGAGATGGGGTTTCGCCATGTTGGCCAGGCTGGTCTCGAACTCCTGACCTCAGGTGATCTGCCCGCCTTTGCCTCCCAAAAGTGCTGGGATTACAGGCGTGAGCCACCGCACCCAGCCTGCGTGTGTCACTCTTCAGCTGAAAACGCTGCAGAGCTGCATGACTTTCCAGAGATGGTTCACACCCACCACCCATCCCAGGTCCACCCCTCCTGCTTCCTCTCTGGTAGCCTGAGCAGATCTCTGCACCTTTGTGTGTGCTGTTGCTTCTCCCCAGATTGCCCTTCCCTGCCTCTGCCTGCCTGGTGAACTGCCAGTTCCTCCTACAAGCTCAGCTCAAGCCTCATCTTCTGATGCTCTTCCTTTGCCCCTCAGCACTAACCATCTCCTCCTTCATTGTGCTTTCTATGTTTTCGCACCATAGGGCTGACCACCCAGGCCTACAGGGCGACCAGTGACCCGGCACAGCTATGGCCTGCTCACCCTAGCCACCTGATGTTCAGCATGGCATCAAGCTGTCATCCTGAAACTCCCTGGGATCTCATAGGCAAGGTGCCCAGGCACAGCAACGGCAGAAGTTGCCAGATCACAGGATGGGGTGGGGGGCTGGGGGTGGGGCCCGGAGGGAGTGGTGTGCTTTTCATTTTCATGTCCTCGGGAGTCTTGTTGTTGTTGACCTAGGCAAATAAGCTTGTGTGGTTTCCTTGTTAGGGGGCAGGGCTGGGGTGTGAAGGCTGAAGGTGGCCTCACATGGAGCCAGGGGGCCCAGTTTCTGCCTAGCTCCCCCACTCCTAGCCACGTGATCTTTGCTAAGTCCATCTACCTCTCTGCGTGTCCGTTTCCCCATCTGTAGGATGGAAATCTGGCACTCAGTACTTTATGTGGCCCCTGCCTAATCGCTAACATTTCACTTGTTCATTCAACACTTCTGCATGGAGGACACCTTCTGTGTGCCAGGCATGTGCCAGGCTCTGAGGATGCTGAGCAAGACAGGCAATGATCCTGCCCCGTGGAACTCACAGTCTCATGGACAAGATATGCAACATACATATTGTTTAATTACAACTGTGAGAATTATGGGATACTCTGAGATTATGGAAAGGGAACTCAATATAGTTGAGGGGTTAAGCAAAGGTTTCTCTGAAGAAGTCATATTTGAGTTGAGACTTGAAAGATATAACATAAAAGAAAATAATAACAATAATGCCTACCAATTAAGAAATACTTGCTAAGGGCTCTTTGGGTGCATTATCTCTGGCATTCTTTTCAACACCTGGTGTGTGGGGTATGTGGGCTCCCTCTCCTGTAAGGATCAGGTGATAGCACTACTGGCAAGCACCCTTCTCGGTTTCTGACACAGACCAGGGACTCATCCCCACCTTCCTCACCCCTCCCGGTATTCCAAGGTCCAGCTTATGGATGCTGAGGTCATAAATACTAATGTGCGGGCTCTCTTCTCCCTTCCACTGACACAGATAGCATGTCCCGCTCAGGAGCCCTCTGCATTTGTGCATCTCCGTCAACAGCTCAGGGAGTTGAGTCCCCATCCACAGAAAACTCCATCATGTTGATTGCCGGGCCTTGGTTCTGTCCCTCTTAGGAGCCGCTGTCCTGGGAGGGTTCAGAAACTCTGATCCGGATGGTCTGTCTCATCTAGGAAGTCCCTTGTCCAGCTTCCATATCCTTCTTCCACGAAAGTTGTCTCCCCAGAACCATGGAGTGTGTGCAGATGTATCACTGGGTTTTTGGTCTGAGTATTTGTTCCTGCATGGCTTGGTGGTTTGGCTCTTGTCAGGCAAATCTCCATGCAGCCACTTCCACTCAACCTGGCCGAGCCAGCCAGCCTCCTGCGGGAGGGTTCTGCAACAACCAGATCGCATCTACACTGACAGCTCTTCGAGGGGAGTCTCAAACTCTCTCTAGATAGGGGGCCCCTTTGAAAAACTGATGAAAGCGATAGATCATCTCCTCTCTCGTCACCCATAAGCACATATGTACATGAGAATGCATTTGTACGTGTGCACGCACACACGCAGTCTCTCTCTCTCTCTCTCAAAGTTTTGCATAGAATTCTAAGGTCTTCTTGGATCTCTGCAGTTCACCGAGGGATTCAGGTTAATAACCCCTGTTCTAGAAAACATGACTTTCTCTATGCTGATTTCTTTGGATTATCCCCAGCACAGCTCCCTGTGGGAGGAAGCTGCTGTCAGAAGCAAGCTGGGGATGGTGATGAATAATGAAAACTGTACAGAGGACGCCGGTAGCGACTCACTGGTGAGAACCCAGAAGTGACATGCTGGGGGCCGGCTCCTGACTGTACACTGGGCCACTGCTGTGCTGTTGGATTTCTCACCAAGTTTTGAATTCAGCCCATTTTCAAGATGATTAAAGAGTGAGAGAGAAGGCCGGGCATGGTGGCTCACACCTGTAATCCCAGCACTTTCTGTGAACGAGGCGGGTGGATCACCTGAAGTCAGGAGTTCGAGACCAGCCTGACCAACATGGAGAAACCTCATCTCTACTAAAAATACAAAAATTAGGCCGGGCGCGGTGGCTCACGCCTGTAATCCCAACACTTTGGGAGGCCGAGGCAGGTGGATCATGAGGTCAGGAGATTGAGACCATCCTGGTTAACACGGTGAAACCCTGTCTCTACTAAAAATACAAAAAATGAGCCTAGCATGGTGGTGGGTGCCTGTAGTCCCAACTACTCAGGAGGCTGAGGCAGGAGAATGGCGTGAACCTGCGAGGCAGAGCTTGCAGTGAACCAAGATTGCACCCGTGCACTCCAACCTGGGTGACAGAGTGAGACTCCATCTCAAAAAAAAAAAAAAAAAAAATTAGCCAGGCATGGTGGCACATGCCTGTAATCCCAGCTACTTGGGAGGCTGAGGCAGGAGAATCATTTGAACCCGGGAGGCGGAGGCTGCGGTGAGCCAAGATCGCACCATTGCACTCCAGCCTAAGTAACAAGAGGGAAACTTCATCTCAGAACAACAGTAACAAAAAAAAAAAAAAGAGAGAGAGAGAGAAAGAGAAAGAAAAGGTGTCTGTGGCCATACACATGAAAATAAACAGTCTACAGATCAGAGAGGCAGGCATGGCTGTTTCTTTGCCACAAAAGTCTGCAACCTCCCGAGTTCCCAGGCACTGGCATGAGCTTGGGGCTTTGTTTCTCTGATGTGGTCGTAGTTCTTTAGAACCAGTGCCTTGATGTAAAGCGCCATGTGTGAAGGATGTTTTCTTCAATTCCTCTTTTCTAAGGATTTTTAAAAGCATGAATGGTTGTTACGTTTGTCCAATACTTTTTAAAAGCATCTACAAGGAAACGCTTATATTCTTTCACTTTGTGATAGATTTATGTGACACATTAGGTCATGAACTTCCACGTATTGAACCCTTTGCATTTCTGGAATAAACTCGATTGGGTCAAGGTACTTTATTCTTTCAGTACTGTGCTAGGTTTGATTTGCTGTGATTTTCTTTAGGAATTTTTTTTTTTTTTTTTTTTTTTTTTTGAGACAGTCTCACTCTGGAGTGCAGTGGTGCGAACCTCCACCTGCCAGGTTCAAACAATTCTCGTGCCTCAACCTCTGAGTAGCTGGGATTACAGGCATCCACTACCACACCGGCTAATTTTTGTATTTTTAGTAGAGACGGGGATTCACCATGTTGGTCAGGCTGCTCTTGAACTCCTGGCCTCAAGTGATCCACCCGCCTTGGCCTCCCAAACAAAGTGCTGGGATTATAGGAGTGAGCCACCGCATCCCGCCTTTCTTTAGGATTTTTGCATTAAATGAATTTGGCCTCCATTTTCCTTTTCTGTGCTGCTGTTGTCAGTTTTTGATATGCTGACTTTGCAAACGACTTTGGAAGCATGTTACCTTCTCCCGCGCCCAGTGACAGCTTATAGAGTGGGGAACGAGCTGCTCCTTGGAAGCTGGGAGAACGGCTCCGGTCTTGAGGTCTTCCACTGTGGGATTCTTGGCTTCCCACTCCCCAAACTTCCTTCTCTTCTCTCTTCCTCAATCCTCCCAGGTACACACCTGTAAACCTCAGTGCTCCCAGGCTCATGCCCAAGAGCCATCTTTGATTCTTGGCTTCTGATGTTCAGCCACTAGGTCCCATGGGTCCTTACTTTATATGCCTTTCAGCTTACAAAAATGCCTATTTCTACACGGAACTGGGCAGATCCACATTGAGTGCATTCCAGGTGCTGCATTTGGAGGATGCTGATCAGCCACTT
Organism: Macaca nemestrina; assembly: GCF_043159975.1. Taxonomy (NCBI): domain Eukaryota; kingdom Metazoa; phylum Chordata; class Mammalia; order Primates; family Cercopithecidae; genus Macaca; species Macaca nemestrina. The sequence goes on along the minus strand of NC_092141.1, from coordinate 9,159,529 downwards.
CATACTCAGAGAAAGGTAACCAAGATGGCGATGACAGAATATGAAGTAATTAAGAAGTAGAGAGGTTTTTCTCCAAGAAAAGACAGAGGAGAAGTAGTATCTGTCTTCAGATGTTTGATGAGCAGTGTCCTTTGAAAAAGGTGAAGACGCCTCACCTGGGGGTCATTCTCCAGGACGGAAAAGGGATAATGGAAGAAAAATTGTCAGAAAATAGACTCTAGCTCACTAGAAGGAAGATCTTAGAGAAACTCAGAGCAGATCAACAATGGAATGGGAGGTTTTGTGGTGGTGAGTTTACCGTTGGGGAAAGTATGCAGGGAAAATATGTGTTATATATTATAGAAATGATAGCCGTGGGAAAGGAGACCAATATAGCTCATTTTTAAAGAGCCTGTAGTTCTCTAAATCATGGTGGCCATGTCTGACTGGTTGTGTAAACACTGGTTGTTCTGAGAACATAATTCGAGTTTAAGTAGTTCAGTGACCTTGAATAAATACGTCCCATAGCTGGGCAGTTTGCTCAGAAATCCCACAGCCCTGCTTCACAGCCCATTCCCCGGAGCAGAAGCACCTTGGCTGTTAGAAAACCATAGCCATTCATGGACACTGGGATCCTCGCCCACATCCTCTGCTGGGAGCATGGGTTTTTCTTGGAGTCTCTTGTTCTTGGCTCCTTCAGATACCTGGTAAAATAAACTAATTGAACCCAATTTCAAAATCGCCTTCCTCTGTGAGTGTCCCAGATAAGATCATGGGGCCAACGTATCTCACCTCCAGTTTGAGCTAGGAATTAATGTCCTCTTGTTCTTGGGGTTTTCAAGTCAACGTTTCATAGGTCTTTGCACCATGCATTCACTTCTGTACCATGTTGAGAGTTTCATTTTGAGAAAACAAAAAGCTCTGTGTTCTCTTTGGCCTGTTACTGTGCTTAAGAGAACACAGGGGGCTGTGATGTGATGTACGGGCTACAGGATGGGAATAGAAGGTCTAATCTCTAGTCCTGGTCCCTAATTACCTCCTCGTCTTGCTCAGTCTGTTTCCTCCTGGACCAGTTGGACTCTATGATTCTGACCTCCTGTGAGTTTTCAAAGCCTGCTCTCCAAGAGTTGTCTTGTGGGAGCTGCTCTCATGGGCTGAGCAGAGAGGGGACCTGCTCCTTCCCTCATGGTGCCACCTTACGACAGGACCCCCAGTGACTATGAGTCCCTCTTCAGACCCCAATGGCAGAAACCCACCCTCCAGCCCGTGATCCTGCTGGAAGGCTTCCTTTCAGGTCACTGGTGGTTCTGGAATGAAAAGTTCCAATAGTCTCTTCCCAAACTGCATCTTTTTTTTTTTTTTTTTTGAGACGGAGTCTCGCTCTGTCGCCCAGGCTGGACTGCAGTGGCTGGATCTCAGCTCACTGCAAGCTCCGCCTCCCGGGTTCACGCCATTCTCCTGCCTCAGCCTCCCGAGAACCTGGGACTACAGGCACCCGCCACCTCGCCTGGCTAATTTTTTTGTATATTTAGTAGAGACAGGGTTTCACTGTGTTCGCCAAGATGGCCTCGATCTCTTGACCTCGTGATCCACCCGCCTTGGCCTCCCAAAGTGCTGGGATTATAGGCATGAGCCACCGCGCCCGGCCACATTTTTTTTTTTTTTTTTTTTGAGACAGGGTCTCACTCTGTCACCCAGGCTGGAGTGCAGTGGCACGATCACAGCTCACTGTAGCGTCAACCTCCCCAGGCTCAGATGATCCTCCTGCCTCAGCCACCTTAGTAGCTGGGACTACAGGTGCATGCCACCATGCCCAGCTAATTTTTTATGTTTTTTGTAGAGACAGGGTCTCACTATTTTGCCAAGGCCGTTCTCAAAGTCCTGGGTTCAAGCAATCCACCTGCTTTGGCCTCCAAGTACATGCTGGTTATTTTCACTTGATGCCCTATTTCAACTTAAGCAATGTCCAGAGCCCAACTCTGCATCTACAAAGCAGGCTTCCTCTGCAGACTTCCCCATTTCTGTCTCTGCTGAAACCAGACTCCCAGCCTTGAAGCCTTGGACTCATCTCTGAGTCCTCCCTCCATCTTCCTTGTTCCCCACTCACCAGCCAGTTTTGATGGTGCTTCCTTTCTCCATGGTTCTTGTTTCTCTCACTTCCCCATTGCTCTCTCTGCTACCCAATTTGGCTTTCTTTACCATATGCCTCTGGTGGGCTTTTTGGACCACAGGCTCTTCCTCTCTTCACCAGGAGATTCTTCTTATGAAAACTTCTGTGTCACTGTGGTCAGATGCCTTTGATGGCACCCCACTGCTTAGGGGGAGTCCAGAGTCCTTAGTCTTCTGTTCAAGTTTTGAAGTTGGTCCCCACTCCTTTCTCCACAAATCCTCACGCTCTCCTCCAGCCAGACTGCTTGACTCAGTTTTCCCAAGACCTAATGTGTGTTCTTGCCTCACTCATCCCCTTCCCAATGAGGGAAGCTTTCCAACCATTTTGTTCAGCGCTGACTCTCCAGTGCCTTGCAGGGACCAGCATTTGTCATTCAATCAGTGCTTGCTGAATGAGTGATTGCCCGGTTGAGCAGCCAGCATGGAAGAGGCCCGGGCCTCAGCTTTGGATGACTGATGATCAGGCAGGCTGGGCTGCTCCCCATCTGAGACCTCTGTGGGGTTCAGTCATCCTCCCCCCATGGACCCTTCAGGTATGTCACTGGCCTTCTGTGCACAATTGCAGGGGCTTCAGACAGCTGTGGCTTTGTGATCCACTGTGGGACAAAGCAGCTGTCCTCCTCTGGGCTGCTTCAGACCCCTGAGCCTCTGACAAACTCCAGGTGCAAACTCCAGGTGCTGAGAGCCCTCTGCTTGGGATTTTTTTTTTTTTTTTTTTTGAGATGGAGTTTTGCTCTTGTTGCCCAAGCTGGAGTGCAGTGATATGATCTCAGTTCACTGCAACCTCTGCCTCCCGGGTTCAAGCGATTCTCCTGCCTCAGTCTCCTGAGTAGCTGGAATTACAGGCACCCGCCACTACGACAAGCTAATTTTTGTACTTTTGGTAGACGTGGGGGTTTTACCATGTTGGCCAGGCTGGTCTTGAACTCCTGACGTCGGGTGATCTGCCTGCCTTGGCCTCCCGAAGTGCTGGGATTAAAGGTGTGAGCCACTGCGCCTGGCAGGGAATTTTCTTACCACCCTCCCATTTAGTCAGATTTAAGATGAGCAGTTAGCTAAGTCTGAGAGCAGGGGAAGCCCTGGTAGGGGGAAGCCCTTCCCCCAACAAGCCACTCCCAGTCTGGTGACAGCTTCTGCACAAGAGCCTAGGGAAGTGTCTGTTTGCAACACGGTGTTTACAAGGCAGAGGGGCTTCCTGTCCCGCCCGTGCCAGGCTGTGGGGCAATCAGGGCAATCAGGAGCTATGTTTTCAGAGGGAGTAAGGCAAAGAAACTGTTGAAGGATTTCTGGGGATTCTTTGAACATCACCAGGGGTTGCCTGGCCTACTTGACCCTGGAGGACAAGGAAGATGTAAAACTCAGGTTTAAAAATTGGGAGCAAATTAAAGTATTGCTAACAATGATTAATTTGCTTGTGGTCCTTTGCAGCTTGCAAAAATATGAAGCATTTTTCACAAAAGTGGCCCTCCCTCTGAGTCTAATGTGGAAATCTTTAGAGCAAAAACCTTCCTTCCCTCACTCCCAAGCAGGGAGCATGGGTCGAGTAAGCAAGGACAGAGTTCTTTCTTTCTTTTTTCCTTCCTTCCTTCCTTCCTTCCTTCCTTCCTTCCTTCCTTCCTTCCTTCCTTCCTTCCTTCCTTTCTCTTTCTTTCTTTCTTTCTTTCTTTCTTTCTTTCTTTCTTTCTTTCTTTCTTTCTTTCTTTCTTTCTTTCTTTCTTTCTTTCTTTTTTTTTTTTTTTTGCAGAGGAAAGAGTGCTTTCTGGGGGAAGGGGAGAGCAGTGGAAATGACTCCCCAGGAGAGATAACTCCCCCATTCCAATTCAGAGCTCATGCATGATGGAGAATGACACTCTCTCTGTGCATATCTGAGAAATGGGCTGAGGAGGCTGATACTGGCCCCTCCGCCTCCTCCAAGGACTGTGGCAGCCCTAGGGCACACACCTGCCAACCTGGAACCACTGCTATGGCACCCACAGAAACACGAGCTTGTGTCCAGAGCCCTTGTTGTGTCTTGGGCCTCAGTAAAAGTATCTGGAAAGGTCTTGAAAGGTGGGTTGGGCTTTCTTGGCCCTGGGGACAGGAATATAGTCCACTTCCCCTCTTCAGTGGGTGGGTAACCCACGCGTGGGTGATCAGAAGATGGGGCTCGCTCTTCCCAACTGACTTCTGAAGACCTGAGGTTGTTTTTAGTGGTGAATCCTTTCTCTGAACCCATTTGATGCCAAGTGTGAGCTGCCCAGCTGTAGGGCCAAGGTGCAAAGGCTCCTGTGAGATCAACACATTAGCCTGTGGGTCAGGGTGCTATGATAGTTGTTGTTGTGAGGGGATTTGCTTTACTGTGCAAAACAGAGAAAAATAAGGGTGTGGCCCTTTAAAGAACTTGCTAATAAAAACCTCCCACTTGAGAGAGGCAGAGGTTGGCCTGAAGGGTGGGGTTGAGGAGGGAGATGATGGGTGGAGTTGAACAAGGACTAGCCTTGTGTAAGCATCAAGAAAACACATTTCTGAACTAGTGAGGCGAAGTAGCTCAGGTCCAAGGCATGTGAGATATTTGGGAGCTGGTTCAGAAGGTTGTTCTAGATGGTACTTGAGTTGCCTAGCAGAACAGATGGTGGGGACTTGTGGAAGTTGATGGAAGCAAGCCCTCAATGCTGGACCATGTAATGGGTGCAATGAATAAACAGGAGGCGTCCAACTTCCCATTCCCTCATTCTCCCAGCTGTGGCCCAAGGCACTGTGCCATCACAGTCCAACGCTCTCCTCTGAGATGGATGTAGCTGGTCAAGAATGCTCCTTCTTGGACCATGGCTCAACTCTGCCAGGTTCCCTTCAAGGCTCCTGTCCAGGGGCTGTTGAAGGGATGGGGTTGCAGCCATGGTCAGCATATGATAATGGCCACAGTTGCACCTTGGGTCCAGAGCTCAGTGGCCTCAGAGGGTCCCATCTCCCCTCCTCCCCCTACCTTTCCTTCCTGCATTTTCAAAGCTGGGGGTTTACTTCTCATTGGCTGTGTTACTCCTAAGATCTGCTCAGTAGATGGAGGTGAAAATGGTATTTTTCACTAAAATATCTGACCTTGTTTAAGGAGAAAAAATTTTGTAATGCCCATAACTTATTCTCATAGTACTTTATCGACCAGTAAGAGATTACCCCTAATTCATTTATAAAAACATTACTCTCTCATCTTGAGTTGCTTCAATACTAACTGGCCAGCCCAGTTTGCTCCAACGAGTGTCTGGTCTTTAAATAGCTCAATCCCTGCTGGTCACCCTAGAGTAGGACATGCAGTGGTGGGAACTCCATGAAGAAAACGTATGCTCCAGAAGTCATCTCTGGAGGATGACTTCACCTTTTATGAGGTGTCTCTATCAAAATTTTGGGAATACCATGTGGTCTTTAAGTCAGACCATAAACCACACTCTACAAATTCAGGAGAAACTCACCAGGTGTAACTAAATGACCCAGTAACAGAAAAACAAAAACATAATTTCTCTTTTTAGATAACTCAGCATTCACTGAAATAATAGTTGGTCTACTGGTTTCTCTGTTGGATTGGAGAGACCCAAAATAATAGTGGCTTAAACAAGATAGAGGTTTATTTCTGTCTCATGTAGCAAGCTGGGCATAAGTGATCCAGACTTCACATGACAGTTTTATAGGTTGGGAACTAAGGTTCGTTTTGTGTTGTTGCTCTGCCTTCTTCAACATGTAGCTCTCATGGTCCATAATGGCTGCTCTAGCAATTGCCATCACATCTGCATTCCAGCTAGCAAGAGGGGGGTAAAGGGGAAGGGAAGGGCATGCCTCTTCCTTCTAAAAGCATGATTTAGAAATTGCACTTACCAATGTCTATTCATATTCCAGTAGCCAGAATGTAGTCATATGGTCATACTTAGTTACAAGAGTCTGGGAAATGTGATCTAAAATTTCTAAAAGTTATATTCCTATAGAAGGAAGGAGAATACATATGGAAGAACAATTATGAGTATCATCCACACCTGAACTTTGTGAATCTTCATTGTTATATGGATGTTCTTTATCCCTTCTGTTGTGGAGTAAGCATGACTTCTAAGCCCTACTGAAAACTGTTGATAAAAAACAGCATGCTACACCAAAAGGTGGAATTAACCCAAATGTCCATTGATGGATACATGGATAAACAAAATGTGTATATACATTCAATTGAATATTATTGATCCTTAAAAAGGAATGAGGTTCAAACACATGCTACAATATGCATGAACCTTGAAGACATTGTGCTAAGTGAAGTAAGCCAGACACAAAAGGACAAATACTGTATGATTCCACCTATATGAGGTAGCTAGAGTAGTTAAACTCATAGAAACGGAAAGTAGATTAGAGGTTACCAGAGGCTGGGGGGAGAAGTTGTAGAGAGTTAGTGTTTATTGGGTATGGAGTTTCAGTTTGGGAAGATGAAAAAGTTCTGTGAATGGATGGTGGGGATGGTTGCACAACAGTGTGAATGTACTTGTCACTGAACTGTACACTTAAAACTGTACACACAAAACTACACACACAACCTGCAGAATGGGAGAAAATATTTGCAGACTATGCATCTGTCAAAGGTCTAATATCCAGTCTATAAGGAACTTAAACAAATCAACAAGCCAAAACCAAATAACCCCATTTAAAAACAGGCAAAGGACATAAACAGACATTTCTCAAAAGAAGAGGTACAAACAGTCAACACACATATGAAAAATAATGCTCATCATCACTAATTATGAGGGAAATGCAAATCAAAACCTCAACAAGATACCATCTTGCACCAGTGAGAATGCCATTATTAAAAAGCCAAAAAACAACAGATGCTGGCAAGGCTGTGGAGAAAAGGGAACTCTTACACATTGTTGGTGGGAACGTAAATTAGTTCAACCACTGTAGAAAGCAGTTCGGAGATTTCTCAAAGAACTTAAAACAGAGCTATCATTTGACCCAGCGATCGGATTACTGGGTATATTCCCAAAGGAAAATAGCTCCTTATACCAACAAGACACATGTACTCACATATGTTCATCACCCCACTATTCACAATAGCAAAGACATGGAATCAACCTAGATGCCCATCGATGGTAGATGGGATAAAGAAAATGTGCTACATATAAGCCATGGAACACTATGCAGCCATAACAAAGAATAAAATCATGTCCTTTGCAGCAACATGGATAGAGCTGGAGGCCATAATCCTAAGCAAATTAATATAGGAATGGAAAACCGAATACCACATGTTCTCACTTTTAATTAGGAGCTAAACACTTGAGCACACATAAACATCAACATGGGAGCAATAGACATTGTGGACTATCAGAGTGAGGAGGGAGGGAAGGGTGAGGATTGAAAAACCTTCTATTGAGTACTGTGCTCAGTACCTGGATGCAATATAACCGTATAACAAACCTGCACCTGTATCTAACATAAAAGTTGGAATTTAAAAAATACTTACAATGTTAAATTTTATGTTGCATATATTTTACCACAATCGTGCTATGAAGGACCAAAGGCAGGGTTCTCTGACATTTTAGGAGCGATGTCCCTACAGATGAAGCTACTCAACACCCTTTGGGTGAGGTAATTAAGCCAGTAATGAATCCATCTGTCTGTGTTATCATTCATGATCATCATCATGAGACTATATAGCAAGACTCGCTAAAATTCAGATATGCTATTTTTGTGGCTGTTCTTGTATTACCTCTTTAGTCAGTGAATCCATTGATCCCTGTGGGCTCCTGGTGGTTCCTGGATCCTTCCCTTAGCATTCACAGACTGTCTCTTAATAATGTATAGAGAATGTTGCCAGGGGACTGGTGGACTCAGACATGTACTTTTAAGAATTGCACTTAAAAATTTTTTTTTTAAATTTTTTTATTTCCATAGATTTTTGGGGAACAGATGGTATTTGGTGACATGAGTAAGTTCTTTAGTGATGATTTGTGAGGTTTTGGTGAACCCATCACCCAGCAGTGTACATTGTACCCAATGTGTAGCCTTTTATCCCTCACCCGCTTCCCGCCTTTCCCCTGCCAAGTCCTGGAAGTCTTGTATCATTCTTATGCTTTTGCATCCTTATAGCTTAGCTCCCACTTGTAAGTGAGAATATATGACGTTTGGTTTTCCATTCCTGAGTTACTTCACTTAGAATAATAGTCTCCAATCCCTTCCAGGTTGCTGCAAATGCCATTAGAGAATTCCCCCTTTTTTTCTGTTCCCCAAGATGAGAACAACATTTTCTAGTCTGTCTTGGTCTTTCTCTGTCTGTATCTGTCTCTTATACATCTTTCATTTTCTCTGATTCTTCAAAGATAATCGGTAGCAGCTCCCTTTCACAACCTCAAGTTTCTGTATGACTCTGAGATGCCTTTATTCTCTTCTGCAATCCTAAACTCATTTTCAGCAGCAAGCCTCCCTTTTTGGCATCAGATGTTTCAATATCAGACCCTTTTGCCGCAGTCTACCTTTCACCCTGTGGCTGGTGCAACCTTCCAAATCCCAAAGCTGATGTGTCATTCACCAGCTCGAAATTTAGCAGTGGCTCCACATGGCGCTTGAGTAAACCCTTAAGCACGTAACTTGGCAGATAAGGCTGTTCACAGTCTACCATGCCAGCCCAAGCAGCATCATCTCCCAGCATGCCCCATGTCATGCTTACCCTTCAGTAGGGTTGAACAGCCAGCAGTTCCCTAAAGGAACCGTGCTGTCTCCTGCCTCTTGCCTCGGTTTATTTTCCTACCACCACACCTGAATCTCGGCCAAGGCAGCTCCTCCTTCCTGAAATGTTATCTCAGGAGTCACCTTGTTGGAGAAGCTTTGCTAATTGACATTCTCCCTCCTCCAAGTTCCTATGGCACCTGTCCCATATTAGCCTCCACTGGGACACCTAATCCGCTGGGTAATTTCTAGTTTGAGGGTTATGTTGGATGGTGCTGCTCTGGACTTCCTATTGCATGCCCACTTGGTATGTAGCTAGAAGGCATATACCTGGGGCCTAGAGCATGCTGAAGCTGAGCTTTTGTAGGGTCTGCTAGAGGATCTTCCATTGGGTATGTTGTCGTACCAACGTACATTCCCCGCAGCAACCATGAGGGTTTGCGTGGCTTGACATCCTCACAACAGTGTTTTTCACCTTTTTTATTTTGGCCCTTCTGCTGGGTGTGTAGTGGTATTGCCTTGTGGTGGGAATGTGCGCTTCCCTTCTGACTAAAGATGCGGAGCACCTTTCCACGTGTTTAGTGGCCATTTGGACACCCTCTTCTGTGAAGCGTCTATTCAAGCCTTTTGTCCAGCTTTCCATCGGGTTGTCTTTTTCATATTTTTCTGTTGCTCCTGCCACATTGTGTAGTGACCTCTCCATCCTCTTCCTGACCTCGAGCTCTGTGAGATTTCTGGACCCCCAGTGCCTAGTGAAGTCCCTCAAATAGTAGACCCTCAATACGTATTTTCTGCTGACTAAATAAAACATCTGTGATTCACGCTTTTCAGTAGGTTAACCATTCTCCTTACAACGGTAAAGCTTATCATGGTAAAGCTTTAGCTCCTACTTATAAGTGGAGGGAAAGATGAAAGTAGCATAGGAGTGCATTTCGGCTTTCTCTCATGCATCAGTCACTGTCTTGAGTTATTGGCCTGATTTCTCCTGGTTTGGGCTCTGAAAATAGCTTTACGGGTCCTTTTTGATGAATGCTGCATTTTTATTTTTATTTTTATTTTTTGTAAACGGAGTCTCGCTCTGTTGCCCAGGCTGGAGTGCGGTGGCCTGATCTCGGCTCACTGAAAGCTCCGCCTCCCGGGTTCACGCCATTCTCCTGCCTCAGCCTCCCAAGTAGCTGGGACTACAGGCACCCACCACCACACCCGGCTAATTTTTTGTATTTTTAGTAGAGACGGGGTTTTACCGTGTTAGCCAGGATGGTCTTGATCTCCTGACCTTGTGATCCACCCACCTCGGCCTCCCACAGTGTGGGATTACAGGCGTGAGCCACCGCGCCCGACTGCTGCATTTTTCTTAAGGCTTGCTTTCATGAGATGCTCACTCTCTCTCTTTTGTATCATCTTACGTGGGGACCTCGATTCCATCTTGACGTATGCCCCAGGAAGTCACGCTGGCTCCTTCACATTTCCCCCCTTTTCTCCCTTGTGACACTCTCTCACTTGCCTTCAGAGCTTGATTTTCCATTTTGTTTCTCTGTTAAGCCACCCTCTCTGACTTCCAGCCTCTTGTTGTTGTTGTTGTTTTACTAGACTAGATATGCACGGAAACAATTCCCAGCCCCTTGAATAGCTGCTTTCATAAAGTCTATGACTCACGTCTGAAGATGTCTAGCATTTTCTTCCATGATTACTACAAACCCCGAAGTCATGGGTCCTTTTTGCCCCACTTTTCTCTCACTTCTATTTTACAAAGCTTTCATTGTTCTTGGTGAGAATTAAAGGCAGAAGATAGGATAGTCATCTTCCTTATCACTAACTGCACCTTCCAACAGATGAGATGACCAAGGGAGCAGGGATTCATTTAGGAACCTGGCTTTAACCTAATGAGCCACCCAGCTGCTGTCCAGGCAAAGATCCTGCCAGCCAGGTTGAGAACCCAACCTTGGCTCTGGGTTCATTGTTGGATGCACGCGAGAAAAGCCACATCCGTATCTCAGTCAGGCGGGGTGTGTGATCCCATGTGCTTCTCACTCATCTTCCTTCAGACCTCTTCATCATTCATTCATTCATTCATTCGTTCAGCAAATATGTGCCAGGCACTCAGTTGGGTCCTCATGGAGCTCACATTCTAATGGGTCTGGGAGTTAGAGAAAGGTAATGAGAGCAGTACAAAAGCAAACTGTAATCGTGTGTCCGTTGCTGAGAGAGATGCGGGAAGAAGTAAGGCAGGAGGCAGCAGAGATGGGGCTTGTCAGGAGTCCTTCTTGAAAACAGAAGATGGGACAGAAGTGAAGGAGTGGGCCAGGAAGACACATAGGAGAAGAGCACTCAGGCAGAGAGAATGGCAGGCGCGAAGATCCCGAGGCAGAAGAGTCAGGAGTGGGCTGTTGTGCTGCTGTGGTCATTCGAGTCCTCAGAACGTGGCGGGGCACATGCTGGCATGTGAGCAGCTCAGCATTTGAAATGAAGGACAGCATGTTAGCCATCTTTGCAGCTACCACGGCATGCAGCAAAGCATCTTATGGTCATATTCACTTGGTAAGAAAGGTTTCTATTTGAGTAAACACACTTAGGTTGCACAGCCTCTGAGGGCTCTTCTGCCTCTGAATTGCTGTGATTATCTTAGATGCCTTGTGGATGGTGCCATCTCCTAGTAGTTTTCTTAGAAGCCTGGCAGACGGCGCTGTCTCCTAGTAGTTTCCTTAGGTGCCTGGCGGATGGCACCGTCTCTTCATAGTTTTCTTAGGTGCCTGGTGGATGGCACCGTAGTAATTTTCTTTCTAGTAGTTTCCTTTCTAGGTTTTCCATCTGGACTTTCTGAACACATGGTCTAGTGGCTTCTGGGCATGTGGCCTGATCTCGGTAAAGGGCTGGCACTCACACCAGTGGACCTGGTCTCAGTAAGGGGTTGGCACTCACACCAGATGTGCATGTTCCAGATACTATTGCTGTGTAAGTACCTACCTACCCCAAAACGCAGCAGTGTAAGATTGCAACCGTTTTATTATGCCCATGTATTCTGTGGGCCAGAAATTTGGGCTGGGCACAATAGGGATGACTTGTCTGTGTTTAGGGTTGTCTGGGGTCTCAGCTGGGAAGACCAAACAGCTGGTAACTGAAACTGTAAATGAGAATGCCTACAAGGGGCCTCTCCATGTCGTTTGGGCTTCCTTACATCATGGCAACCTCCAGATGGAGAGTCTAATTTCTCACTCGATGGCTCAGAGCTCCAAGTTCAAACCTTCTAGCAAACAAGACAGTAGCTGCATTGTCTTTAGTGACCTAGCCTTGGAAGCCACACAACATCACTTCCACTGTAATCTATTGATTGTGGCAGTCACAAGCCCACCCACGTTTAAGGGGATGGGAATAGATTCCGCCTCTTGATGGAGAAGTGGCAAGGCTGCGATGTAAAGGAGATGTGGGATGGGAGCTATTGTTGGGATCGTCTTCAGGACATAAAATCTTATAAGTACTTTCTATTTTTCTGGGGAGGAGTTCTCATTTTCTGTTGTTTCTGGACTACAGTGGATTTGAGATGTCTGCTTTGCCTCCTGTCTAGCAGAAACTCCCCGTGCCAGGTGGTTGCTGTGATGCCCAGCCTTCCTCTTCTCACTGCTGCTAGCAGTCCTGTCCCAGGCTCTCTCTGGGTCACCAGTGAAACCTCTCTTATGAAGAAGGAGTAGCCAAGGGGCCGCCAGGTGGAGGGAATACAGCGCTGGGACCAGTTTCTCATCCCCTGAAGGGTGTGAGAGTATGTGTGGCTGGGGTGGGAGGCAGACCTACTGATTGTTAGGGAAGAATCTCTTGGAGCTAGTGTCAATCAAATGCCCCATCCCAGTGGCTGGTTTCCTGGCACAACTCCTGGGCCTTAGCTGTGCCTCTTGAGTGCGTAGGAAGCCAGGGCCTGCCAGGGAGTGAGTGTTCTTGCAGCTGGGGAAGACTCAGATCCTTGCTTTGAAGCAGGGTGAGGGGCCGAGCTAGGGTTTGGCTAGAAGCCTGCCACAGCTGAAACAGTGAGAAAGCTTTGCCAGCTTGCTGGGCTGCTCCACAGCAGGGCTTCCTGGACCCCCAGGCAACAGCATCTTCCTGGAGAGGAAGAGCCTCTTCCACACCCTGACCTTCTCAAGCGTATTCATTTGCTGTGGCCTTGCTGGACATTCATCTGCTAACCTCAGCAGGAAATTGCAGAACTAACACATTAGGGCGTACGTGTAGGCCGTTTTTCCCCAGTCACAAGTCTTGGTGCCTAGGTGTAGGTCCCTGTGTGCCGCTATCACAAAGCTCCTGGCCCAGGATGGCTAGATATAGGAGGATCCCAAGAATTTCACTTGAGAAGGCTGAGGAACTCTCCAGCTTCCTGTCCTGGTATTTCTCTTAGGATCACCCGTGTTCCTGCCCTAGCCAGGTGCTTTTGAAGCCTGAAGACAGGTCTGGAGAGTAAGGATGGATATAGGAGTGGCCCCAAGTTCCCGTTTCACCAGAGAATATGTTCCCATTCTTCATTCCTCAGGGAAGGAAAAACGCAACCTCCTCATTCCAGAATAAAATCATGGAATGCTAGTGCCTGAAGGAACTTTATACATAAATTAATTCATCTTGCCTCCTTTGCAGAGGATGTGCCTCTGATGATGGGCACACAACAGATGCTCAGTGAGTGTGTTCACTGTTTGAGAAATCACCGCAATGCATCATTCTGCATGAAGACACATGCACGCATATGTTCATTGCAGCACTGTTCACTGTTTGAGAAATCATCACAATGCATCATTCTGCATGAAGACACATGCACGCATATGTTCATTGCAGCACTATTCACAATAGCAAAGACATGGAATCAACCTAAATGCCCCTCAACAGTTGACTGGATAAAGGAAATGTGGTACATATACACCATGGAATACTATGTAGCCATGAAAAAGAACAAGATCATGTCTTTTGCAGCAATGGGGATGGAGCTATTATTCTCAGCATAATAGATAACGTAACAGAATAACAGGATGGCTGTTTTTCTCAGCAAACTAATGTAGGAACAGAAAACAAAATACATGCTCTCACTCGTAAGTGGGAGCTAAATGATGAGCGCTCATGGACATGAAGAGGGGAACAACAGGCACTGGGGCTTACTTGAGAGTGGAGGGTGAGAAGAGGGAGAGGATCAGAAAAAAATAACTATTTGGGCACTAAGCTTAGTACCTGGGTGATGAAGTAATGTGTCCAACAAACCCCTATGACATAAGTTTACCATAACAAAACTGCACATGTACCCCCGCACCTAAAATAAAAGTTAAAAAAAAAAAGGGTGTATTCCCTAGGGTGCGGCAGACAATATTTCAGAATTATTGTTGATTTGCTAGGTTTGATCAGGTTGGAAGGTTGGAGAATGTCTCTTTTCTTTTTTTTTTTATTTTTCTTTTTTTAGACGGAGTGTTGCTCTGTCTCCCAGGCTGGAGTGCAGGGGCGCAATCTCGTCTCACTGCAACCTCTCCCTCCTGGGTTCCAGCGATTCTCCTGCCTCAGCCTTCTGAGCAGCTGGGACTACAGGCATGTGCCACCAAGCCCGGCTAATTTTTGTATTTTTTAGTAGAGACGGGGTTTCACCATATTGGCCAGGCTGGTCTCGAACTCCTGACCTGGTGATCCGTCCGCCTTGGCCTCCCAAAGCGCTGGGATTACAGGTGTGAGCCACCGTACCTGGCTGAGAATATCTCTTTTCTTAAGAGATTGTGCTCAAGTATTAGATTGAACCTCATGAAATTGCTAATATCCTCTCATGTTTAATATGATTCAGTCAAGGCCAGGCATGGTGACTCACACCTATAATCCCAGCACTTTGGAAGGCCAAGGCAGGAGTATTGCTTGAGGCCAGGAGTTCGACACCAGCCTGGGCAATGTATTGAGACTCCATCTCTAAAAAAAAAAAAAAAAAAAAAAATTAAATTAAAAATTAGCCAGGCTTTGTAGTGCACACCTGTAGCCCCAGCTACTCGGGAAGCTGAGGTGGAGGATCATTTGAGCCTGGGAGTTCAAGGTTGCAGTGAGCTGTGATTGTGTCACTGCACTCCAGTCTGGGCAACAGAGCGAGACCCTGTCTCCTAACGGGGGAAAAAAAAAAAAAAGAAAAAGTTTCAATCTGATGTTTAGGAGTGATGTGCCATGATGTCCACAGCCTGCAACTCACTTTCAAATGTTTGAGCAAAGCGCACGCGTGTGTGTGTGTGTGTGTGTGTGTGTGTGTGTGTGTGTGTGTATGACGTGATCTGCTCTGACCAGCTGGGGCAGCAGCCAAATAAGAATAAGGCTGACAGGAGATGAAGGCTGCGGAGCTTCCCTCTGTCTTCCTTCCTCCCACCCAAGACACCCCACCCCCTCCCGCAGACTGTCTTTTGGCTCTGTGCCTGTCGGGGTGCTGGTGGGGCTGAGCAGGGCCCCTGCAGATGGGGGTTTGTGACACGGGTGAGGTGGCAGGAATGGTTGAGGCAGGAGTGGAGGCAGGAGCTGCGAGGAGGCTCCGACTATGGGTGGAACAGAGAAGAGGCCGCAGGGTGGGGGCGGGGGCAGGGAGGGGCTCTCCAGGGGCAGCTGTGTATTTCTGGATGGCGTCGGGCGGGCAGAGGCCAGGTGTGGCTTCCTGGGAGGCGGCCGAGATGAGAAGGGGCACAGATTCCAGCCCCAGCTCAAGGGTCTGCCCATTCCTCCAGGGGCTTTTGAAAGACCCCAGGACACTGTGAGACCCTCTGCGATGAAAGGGAGAGAAGCTGGAGATGGGATGGGAGATGAAGGCCCCGTTGTGAGGAGCTGGCAGGGTGACCTCGCCTCTACCTGGGCTATCAGCTCCCTGTCTCCAAGGCAACCCTGCCCCCCGAGCCTCCCTGAAGCCCCCACGCCCGCCTAACGGGAAATTCTCAGATAATTCAGATGGTCATGGGAAAGCCCATACACGTAAATCCTCCTGAAGGGTCATCTGAGTAAATAGGGGGATCTTTCTGTTTACCACTGTCTTACTGCCTGCATCTCGATGCCTGCCTTAGTGCAGCAGGCGGGATCGAGGGAGACCACAGGATGAACTGGCTGACAGGTGGTAACAGGTTGATATCCACAGGCCGCAGGCAGCAGGGACCACCACGGCAGGTGGTTCCCTAGAGGGCTCCTGGGATCCTTGCGCTGCAGACCCTGCCGCCTGCCCTGCCACATCCTGTGCCCCGTCGCCGCGTGGGCCGCTCTCGAAGCACAGGCCAGATGTGCAAATTCTGCGGCTGTGCCTGGGGGCAAGCGCAGCACAGCTTGCTTTTCTTGGAAATCACTGGTGATTTGTTAGAAAAACAGGAAACATTGGGGCTGCTGGTGTACATTTTGACTTTTTTGTTTTTGTTTTTGAACTCCTTTCATCTGTCTCCGTATCAGGGTGTTTTAAGGGTATTTCTGCTCAACTCAGCCCTTCAAGCCATCTCTGGTCACTCTTCCCTCTCTGTGCATCCGCTTTTTCTCTTTCCCCTTCTTGTCTTCTGCTACCTTTGTCCCCTAACCCCAATCACTGCGTGGGGAGGGGGCCAGATCCAGGGAACCATGGAAACGTGCTGGTGAGTCACCTTGGCCACGTGCTGCTGTGGAGCCTGGCCTCCCTGCACCTGCCTCCCCACTCTTTGCCTCCCCACCAACCCTGCATTTATCTCCCTACACTCCTCAGTCATGGTGGTTAGACAGGAAGCAAAGTGGTCTGCACAGTGGGAACTGCTGCAGCTGGGACAGCTGGAGTGGCTGCCACTGTCCTGCTGCTGACACTCAGGGATGATGTGGCTGTGATCAGAAGTTGTTCTTCCCTGCTGGGTCACAGTGGAGCTGGAGAGGCCCTCATTGCTGTACCCACTGGAACACTGAGGCTGAGAGAGGAGCAGGGATGCCTTCAATAAAGAAGAGGAAGGAGTGAGGAGGTCTGGGTCCACGCTCTGGCTGTGTCCCAACCCAGCTCCTCCCTGGCTATGTCTCAAAAACACAGCAGGGGCCGGGCACAGTGGCTCACGCCTGTAATCCCAGCACTTTGGGAGCTCGAGGCAGGCAGATCACCTGAGGTTAAAAGAGTTTGAGACCAGCCTGGCCAACACGGCAAAACCCCATCTCTACTAAAAATACAAAAATTAGCCGGGTGTGGTGGCTCATGCCTGTAATTCCAGCTACTCAGGAGGCTGAGGCAGGAGAATCACTTGAACCTGGGAGGCGAGTCGAGATCGCGCCATTACATTCCAGCCTGGGCAACAAGAGTGAAACTTCGTCTCAAAAAAAAAAAAAAAAAACCCATAAAAACAAAAAACAAACAAAAAAACCTCAGCAGGCAGGAGGCTGGGAACTGTGGTCGTTTTGTGTATGGGATCTTCAGGAAAGTGTTACAAGGCTGCTGTTTGCTGGTGTCCCTTGGTGAGTTTTCCTGGGTCCTGTCTTGTCAGGGGTGAGCTCTGAGGATGGCCAGTGGTTGCTTTGGGATTGTTCTTAAGCCTTCTTGCAGCGGCTCTGAACTTCATAATGTACCACGGTGGAGAGAATCCTCTCCCATTTTATGGTCAAATAAACGGGTCCAGAGAGGTTCCCCATTCCCTAAACGGTCCCCAGTGAGGCGAGAAGGGCAGGGCCTCCCATGTGCCCAACTGCTTGCCCCAGGTGGGCTGAGCTCTGTCCCTGGGTTTTCATCATTGCAGGGGTCCTGATATCACACCTTCAGCCAGGCCCCCATCTCCCAGGGGAAGCAGGCTTAGGGGCTGCCCTCCTGAAGTCATACAAGAAGTCTGATATGAGCGATTAGAAACTCCCCACAGCTCTCTAGGGGTTGTTTTTAAAAGGAATTAAACTGTCCGGAGAGAGATGTGTAAGACTAAGCTGAGATGGGGGCCAGCGTGAGAACTGAAACACTATTTGGAGCTTTCCAGAAATACTCAGATTGGAGGAATCTGGAGTAGGGAAGGATATTGGGGCAGGAAGGTGACCCCTTCTCACACCAGGGCTCCTGAATACATGAATATCAAAAGGCAGTGACAGGCCTTGGGAGAGGGAGGGGCCATGTTGCCATTCCCCTGGATTGCACAGCTTCTCGGGAGCAGAGATTCTCAGCCAGGCATCTGTGAACTTGGATGGGGAACACGTGGCGTTGTTATTTTCACTCACCTGTAACTGAAGTTCACATTTGAACGTAGGCAAAAACCACAGTCATACCAGTAGCACCTGTGACTTTGTCACCAACAGAAATCCAGATGTTTTTGTGTCACTTTGAGGTTGCAGATACCTCAAATGTCATTCATGCTCTTCACTACGTTTAGGTGATCATAGTAATTAGACTCCCTGCTGGTCTTTTGTTATTTCATGTGTTAATGAGAAGAACATAGACTCGCATTTCGTAAAGCTGATGATTTAAAAATAGTTTGACCATTGTATTTCAACGTCAGTCATTTCCTTTGCAATTCTGTATATTTTATTTCATGCATTTAAAGCATTATTCTGAAGAAGGGTCTGTAGATGTCAGACTGCCAAATGGTCCCACAGTGCAAAAAAGTTTAGGAATTCCTACTCCTGGAACAATTAGGTAGAGAATTCGAGGTGTTCCTTGACAGCTGGGGAGGGCTTTGGTGGTCGGCAAGCCTGAGTTAGCATCATCGCTCTCACTTGCTGTAGATCCTGAGAAAGTGACTTTATCTCTCAGAGCCATCATTTCCTTATGTATAAAATAGAGATGAAGAATGACTACCTGAAAGGATTGTCCTATGTGAAAGTGCCTGCCTCTTCCAGCATCTGACAGGTAGTAGGAACTCACTGTAGGTAGTAGCTGGTGGCAGTAGCACCAGCTTATATAAGCCCATGAGACGCAAGCAGGATTCTCTCTTATTACAGAGGAAACTCCAGGCTACATTCATTTCTTACCTGTGCCTCATGTAGAAGGGTAAACTTGGGTCATACCTGGATACTGTCTCTCATCTTTTTTCTTTTGCTCTGAGCAGGTAGCTCCCAGGTATCCAATATGAATCTTGGTCCATAAATTCAAGTATTTGAGAAATGAAATTTCAAATATATACTTGAAATGCTTCAAGTATATTTGAGAAATGCTTGGTATGTCCACACAGTGAAATATTACTTGGTCATAAAAAGGAGTAAGTACTGTTACATACTACGACATGGATGAACCTAGAAAACATGCGCTAAGTGAAACAAACCAGATGCAAAAGACCACGTATCATATGACTTCATTTATATGAAATGTCCAGAATAAGCAAACCCATAAAGACAAAAAGTAGATGAGTGGTTGCCAGAGTTAATAAGGGGAGGGAGAATGGAGAGTGATTGCTAATAGGTATAGGGTTTCTTTTTGAAGTGATGAAAATGTTCTGGGATTAAATAGTTGTGATGGTTACATACTTAGTGAGTATACTAAAAGCCACTGAAGTGTATACTTTAAAATGTAAAGTTTATGTTATTAAGTACAGCTCAAGAAAAAAGGTAAAAATCATTCTCTAACCTATGGACATTGAAAAGATAATAAAAGAATATTATGAACAACTCTATGCCCACCAGTTTGGTAACTTAGATGAAATGGAATAATTTCTTATTTCTATTAAAACTCATACAAATAGAAGTAGATTGTCTGAATAGGCCTGTATCTATTAAATAAATTGAATCAATAATTGATAATCTTCCAAAACAAAAAGTTTCAGGCCCAGAGGGTTTCACTGGTTAATTCTACCAAACATTTAAAAAAAATGGCCAGGTGCAGTGGCTCACACGTGTAAGCCCAGCACTTTGGGAGACTAAGGCAGGCAGATCACCTGAGGTCAGGAGTTCAAGACCAGCCTGGCCAACATGGTGAAACCCCATCTCTACTAAAAATACAAAAAAATTAGCTGGGCATGGTGGCAGGTGCCTGTAATCCCAGCTAGTCGGGAGGCTGAGGCAGGAGAATTGCTTGAACCCGGGAGGTGGAGGTTGCAGTGAGCCGAGATCACGCCATTGCACTCCAGCCTGGGCAACAAGAGTGAAACACACACACACAAAAGAAAAAATGGTGGCAACTCTCTACAGTCCATTCCAGAAAATAGAAGAAGAGGGAATGCTTCCTGACTCATTCTATGAGGCCAGCATTACCTAATACCAAAACCAGACAAAAATATTACAAAAAAGGAAAACTACAGATCAATATCTTTCATTAATATAGATGTGAAAATCCTCAACAAAACATTAGCACATTGAATCCAACGATACATGAAAAGAATTATAAATCACAGCCAAGAGGGATTTGCTCTGGATATGCAAGGCTGATTCAATATTTGAAAGTCAATTAATGTAGTTAATTACATCAACAGGCTGAAGAAGAAAAATCATAAAACTAGACACAGAAGAAACATTTGACAAAATCCAATACCTGTTTATGATAAAAATTCTCAGCACACTAGAAATAGAGAGGAACTTCTTCAGCCTGATAAATACTTACATGAAAAACCTACAGCTAACATTATGGTGAGAAACCAGATGTTTTCCCATTAAGATTGGGACCAAGGCAAAGGTGTCTTCGCTTACCACTCATATTTAACATCGTACTGGAAGTCCTACCTAATGCAAAAATATAAGAAAAGGAGATGAAAGGTATACAGATTGGGAAGGAAGTTTCTGTTCACCAATAACATGATTGTCTATGTATAAAATCCCAAAGAATTAACAACAACAAACAACAACATTCCTGGAACTAAGCAATTGTAGTAAGGTTGCAGAGTGCAAGACAAATACCCGAAAGTCAAGTGCTTGCCTATATACCAGCAATGAACAATTGGAATTTGAACTAAAAATACAATACCATTTACATTAGCACCAAAAAAATGAAATAATCAGATATGAATCTAACAAAATCTATGTAAGATTTATATGAGAAAACAACAAAATGGATGGAAAAAATCTACAAAAATCTAAATAAACGGAGAGGTATTCCATGTTCATGTATAGGAAGACTCGCTGTCAGTTCTTCCAACTTTATCTATAGACTCAATGCAATCTCAATCAAGACTCCAATAAATTACTTTGTGAATATTGACAAACTCATTCTAACACTTATATGAAAAGAAAAAGACCTAGAATAAACAACACAATATTGAAGAAGAACAAAGTCAGAAGATTGACATTACTAACTTACTAAGACCTGCTATAAAGACTTACAAGACTTACTATAAAGGCGCATCCATACAATGGAATATTATTCAGTAGAAAAAGAAAAGAGCTATCAAACCATGAAAAAACGTGGAAGAACCTTAAGTGCATGCATATTGCTAAATGAAAGAAGTCAATCTGAAAAAAACTACATACTGTACAATCCCAACTATGTGATGTCCTGGAAAAGGCCAAACTATGGAGGCAGTAAAAAGAAGAATGGCTACCAGACACTGGAGGGAGTAGGATGAATAGATGGAGTATAGGGGATTTTCTGGGCAGTGAAAATATTCTGTGATACTGTAATGTGTATAGATGTGATATATTTGAAGAAACCCATGGAATTGTACAACACAAAGAGTGTACCCTAATGCACACTGCGGGCTTCAGTGCCTACTCTTATATCAATATTGGTTTATTAATTTTAACGAATGAACCACGCTAATGGAAGATATTAATAATAGAGGAAACCGTGGGCGGGAGGGGAAAGGAGAGGGACTATATAGGAACTCTTTGTACTTTCTGTTTAATATTTCTATAAACCTAAAACTACTTTAAGAATTAAAGTCTATAAAAGAAAAAGAAATAACCACTTTCCTCTTCTTCTTCTTCTTCTTCTTCTTCTTCTTCTTCTTCTTCTTTCTTCTTTCTTCTTTCTTCTTTCTTCTTTCTTCTTTCTTCTTTCTTCTTTCTTCTTTCTTCTTTCTTCTTTCTTCTTTTTTTGAGATGGAGTCTCGCTCTGTCGCCCAGGCTGGAGTGCAGTGGCGCAATCTCAGCTCACTGCAAGCTCTGCCTCCCGGGTTCATGCCATTCTCCTGCCTCAGCCTCCTGAGTAGCTGGGACTACAGGCGCCTGCCACCATGCCCGGCTAATTTTTTGTATTTTTAGTAGAGACGGGGTTTCACTGTGTTAGTCAGGATGGTCTCGATCTCCTGACCTCGTGATCTGCCCGCCTCGAGCTCCCAAAGTGCTGGGATTACAGGCGTGAGCCACTGCGCCCAGCCTTGTCTTCTTACATTGACTGAAATCCGATGCAAAGCCCCATCCTGCCAGGAGCTGTCCAGGAGCTCAGAGCTATTCACTTTCCTGCCACAAACCTTCCTCAAGGTGGTTGCCTTCTTAGTTAGCGTGGAGATAGAGTGAGGGGAGGGCACAATGTACAGAAAGAAATACATTCATAGAAATATAAATTGTCCTGTATTTGTACTCTGAGGTCTTAGGAACAGCTCTGGGGAAGCTTGGGTTCTGACCTGAATTTCTTCCTTTGGCCTCTGGCAGAGGAAACACGGAAGGAAGCAGGTCTCCCAGGCAACCTGCCCACACAGTGGGTGGCCAAAAACGACTCGTTCAACACCTCTGAAGACTGACTCACTGGGACGTTGCAATAGACGTGATTTCCCCTTGAAGCCAGAGGAATATCCCCGATTGCTCATATGGTCATAACATCATGGGCACATATTTGGGCGGGGCTTTGGTTTGCACACTCATGTAACTTTCCAGGGAGAATCTGCCCAGACCCTCTGCCAGGCACTGGGGTTAGAACCATTATAGTAGATGGGACACTGACGTCAGAGCTGAAAGCCCGCTAGAGAAATAGGCGGTTACAATGCAGGCACAGTGGAACCAGAGAGGCTCTGGGAGCTGAAAGGGTGGGGGTGGACATGCAGCCAAGCCTGGGGGTCAGAAGTTCTCCCCTGAAGAAGTGACCTGGAAATGGAAGACAGAAGAATGCATGTTAGGATCCACATCAGAAGCAGGGAAACATGGGCGAAATGTTTCAGGCAGAGGCAGCACATGCAGGAAGAAGTTGTTATGGAGAGGAAAGGTAAAGTTTTGATACTGGCCAGGGAAGAAGGGCACAGACCTCTTGGAGTCTACTGAGCCATGTTATGGGCTTGAGTTTTGATTCAAGGCAATGAAAACCCATAGGAAAGGTTTCAGAGGGCCAGGAGAGAATGATGGAATCAGATAAGCTTTCTCAGAGACAACCGTGCAAAGAACAACATGTATACTGTGGTTCTATTTATATTAAAGAAAACCCATGATACGACTTATTGTGTTGATCTATGTGTGCTTAAATCATCAGTACCAGATTGTCTTGATTACTGTAGCCCTAGAGCAAATCTTGAAGTCAGATAGGATGAGTCGTTCACCTTTGTCCTTTCCCAAACCGTGTTAGCTATTTTAAGTCTTCGGTATTTCTGTATACCAAAGGCGTATTATCCATTTCTATTTTTTAAGGTTTGCTGAGGTATTGACCGGGATTGCATTGAATCCATAGATGAACTTGGAGGAAAACTGTCATAATATCAATATTGAGTCTTCTGACTCATAAGTATGGCATATCTCTCCACGTATTCATTGATTTATCTTAGCAATGTCTTGTAGTTTTAATGGTGGGGGTTTTCCACATTCTTTGGTAAACTCCCTAAGAATTTCAGCTTTTTGATGCTATTATGAATAGTGTTTCTAAAAGCTTCACTTTCTAATTAGTAGTTATTAACACATAGAAGTACAATTGACTTTTAAATACTGACTTTGTATTCTGCAACCTTGATAAATTCACGTATGGTAGTTTTTCATAGATTCCTTAGGATTTTCTAAGTATACAGTCATGTCATCTCAGAGTAAAGACGGCATTACTTCTTCCTCCCTGATATATATGTGTTTTTTTCCCTGCCTCATGGCAATAGCTATGACCTCCAGTACAATGTTGAATAGAATTGGTAAGAACACACATCCTTGCTTTGTTCCCAATAGTAGGTGAAAAGCGTTCAGTTTTCACCTTTCAGTATGATGTTAACTATAGATTTTTCATAGTTGCTCTTTATAAGTTCAAGCAGTTCCCTCTTACCGAGAGTTCTTATAAACGGGGGTTGAATGTTTTCAAAGGTTTTGTATGCATCTATGAAGTGGCTATGTGATTTTTTTTCACTCTTCTTTATTAATGTGGTGAATTACATGAATTTTTGAAAGTTAAAGCAACTTTCCAAATACAGCATTCCAAGTGGATAAGTCCCATTTGGTCTTTTTATATATTTTTACTTATTTTGGAAATGATTATATTTATGTATCTCTAGACTTCATTTTTAACTGTGTTGTTAGGAATTTTTGCATCTTGAAATGTAAAATTAGAGATATTGATCTGTAATATTCTTTGTTTGGTAGTGTTCTTGTCTGGTTTCAACATCAGGATTATGCTGGTTTCTTCAATGAACTGGGAAGTGTTTCCTCCTCCTCTATTTTGTGAAAGAATTTGAGTAAGATTGATAATATTTCTTTCTTAAAGATTCGATAGAATAGCTTTTTAAAAAACATTTTTAGTAATACATGTCTGCTGGTGACCATCTCTTCAGCGTCTTTTTGTCTTTGAATGTCTTTATCTTCATTATTTAAAAGTAGTTTTATCTATGACTCTCTTCACTTCCCAACCCCTTTGATTATTTTTATAGTTATTTTCATGAAAAATTTGCAAACATTAAAATGTAAAAACTTTAACTGTACAATTTCGACAAATGTATATATCCATGTCACCCACAGACCTAACAATATATAAAACATTTCAATCATACCATTAAGTTTCCTAATTTTTGTTTTTGAAGAATATTTCCACTGGATATAGAATTTTAGGTTGAAAGTCCTTTTGTGTTTTGTTTTCCTTTAAGCGCTATAAAGATGTATATCACTGTATCCTAGTTTGCGTTGTTTCTAAGGAGAAGTCAGTAGTTTTTCTGATCGTTGTTTTCCACATACAATGTGTCTTTTTCTTCTGGCTGCTTTTTGAGATTTTCTCTTTATCTTTGATTTTCAGCAATTAACTGTGATGTACCCAGGTGTGGTTTTCTTTGCACGTATCCTTCTTGGGTTTTTAGAGCTTCCCAGGTCTATGGGTTCATATTTTTTATTAAATTTGGGAACATTTTGGCCATTATTTCTTAAAATATTTTTCTGCCGCCATTTTCTTTCTTCTCTCTTTTTGAGACATCAGTTACGTATCTCTTAGAACTTTTGGTTGTGCTCAGAGGTCACTGATACTCCGTCCATATTTTGAAAACCTTTTTTATTTTCTATGTTTTAGTTTGAATGGTTTCTATCGTTTAGGTTCACTGATCTTATTTTTGCATGGATGGTTTCTATCGTTTAGGTTCACTGATCTTATTTTTGCATGTCCAGTCTTTTATTCAGTCCATCCAATGAACTTTTCTTTTCAGAGGTTGTGTTTCCCTCTGGTAATAGATTTCCATTTGGTTCTTTTAAAATAGCTTCCAGGCTGGGCGCAGTGGCTCACGCCTGTAATCCCAGCACTTTGGGAGGCCGAGGCGGGCAGATCACCTGAGGTCGGGAGTTCGAGACCAGCCTAACCCACATGGTGAAACCCTGTCTCTACTAAAAATACAAAAATTAGCTGGGCATGGTGGTGCGTGCCTGTAACCCCAGCTTCTTAGGAGGCTGAGGCAGAAGAATTGCTTAAACCTGGGAGGCAGAGGTTGCAATGAGCCAAGATCGCGCCACTGCACTCCAGCCTGGGCAGCAGAGTGAGACTCTGTCTCAAAAAAAAAAAAAAAAAAAAAAGGTTTCCAGTTCCCTTCAGAGATTTCTCCATCTGTTAACTTGCTCTCTCCATTTTTCCTTGAAATCTCCAAATATATTCATAATAAAGTCTTTGCCTCCTAATTTCAACATACCTACTGTCTTTGGGTTTATTTTATTCAATTACTTCCCTAGTAATGAATTGCATTTTTCACATTTTTCTTCATTTTCATCTGTCTAGTAATTTTTTCAGTGTATTCTAGGCATTATGGATGCTACACTGTTGAGCATCTGGATTTTCTTGTTTTTCTTTAAAGAATTGTATTCTGGCAGGCCGGTGGATAAGCAGGATCCTTTCAAGTGTTTCTTAAAATTTAATGGATGTCTAGATGTCAAGCATTGCCTTTCTAGGATCTCAGTTGAATACCTGAGGTATCCAGTGAGATTCCTCCACCCTGGCTGATTGGAAATCTAATGTCTTCTAGCACTGTGCAACTTGTAGAACCTCTGTTCAACTCCAGGCTTTCCAGTAGCTGTTACTGCCAGGCTTCATGAGGTCTTACCCTGCATGCACAGCTTAGTATTCAGCTAATGTCTTCTTGAGCTCTTCTTTTTCACATTTCCCTCTTTTCCAGTTCTTTGCCCCACACATTCCAGCCGTTTCTAGAGTTCCAAACTCCAATTTCTGTCTCCTCAACTCGGAAAGCCCTCCGTACTCTGCTTGGGTTCTACCTCTATGCTTCAAACCATGGAAGTGCCTTCCAGCAGAATCCCAAGGAAATCAAGAGGCTCCCCTTGTGTGTTTCCCTTCCCTCAGGGATTACAGTCCTGCGTTTGCCTGTTGCCCAGTGTCTATAAACAGTTGCTTCAACTGTTTTGAGTAGTGTTACAATTGTCCATGGAGGGAGGCTTAGTTCTGTGCTAATTATCCCTTCTCGTCTGATGGTGAAAGTACCCCTTCTTTGGGGTGGACTCTCGAATATCACCTCTTTTATGAGATAAATTTATTTGAGTACGATCTGTGGGATTTTAAAAAATAAAGTTTTTAGAAGGATAAAGATCAGAATATTGGCAGTGGTTATTCTGGATAGTTTTAAAGCTTATATTTTAACATTCTAAACTTATCTGTACAAGACTTTGAAGTTTGGTTTTTAAATTAGACCTTTACATTTTGAGATAAATCATGGATTCATATGTAGTTCTATGAAATAATAAAGAGAGATCCTTTGTACCCTTTTATCAGTTTACTCCAATGGCAACATCTTGCAAAACAAATAGGACAATATCACAACCAGGATATTGACCTTGATACAGTCAAAATACAGAATATTTCCATCACCACAGGGATCCCTCATGTTGCCCCTTTTTAGCCACACCCACTTCCCTCCTGCCCTTGCCCTAATGCTAACCCCAGCAACCACCAGTATGTTCTCCATTTCTATAATTTTGTCACTTCAAAAGTATTATGTAAGGAAATAATATATTATGCATTCTTTTGGCATTGACTTTGTTTTTATTCAGCATACTTTTCTGGAAGTTAACCTAGGTTGTTGTGTGTATCAATAGTTATTTCCTTTCGATTGCTGAGTAATATTCGTAGTATAGATGGACCATAGTTTGTTGAAGACGTTTAGTTTGTTTTCAGTTTTTGGCCGTTTTGAGCAAAGCTGTTATAAACATTCATGTATAGGTTTTTGTATGAACATAAGTTTTCCTTTCTTTGAGATAAATGCTCAGGAGCGCAATTACTGGGCCACACGGTAGTTTTAATGTACGTTATTTAGTGTTATAAATTTCTCTCTCAGAACTGCTTTAACTGTGTCCCACCAGTTTTGATACATTGTACGTTCATTTTCATTCCTTCAGTGAATTTTTGGATTTCCCTTGAGACTTCTTCTTTGGCCCATGAATTATTTAGAAGTTGGTTTAGTTTTTGAGTATTTGGAGATTTTTCTGTGA
Source organism: Macaca nemestrina (assembly GCF_043159975.1). NCBI lineage: Eukaryota > Metazoa > Chordata > Mammalia > Primates > Cercopithecidae > Macaca > Macaca nemestrina. The sequence goes on along the minus strand of NC_092141.1, from coordinate 9,132,055 downwards.
TCTTTCTATTATTGATTGCTAGTTTGATTCCGTTGTGGTCGTAGAATGCACTCTGCATGATTCCATGATTCCAGTTATTTTTAAGTAATTGAAATTTTGGTTGTTTTAAGGCTCAACTTATGATCTATCTTGGTTTATGTTTCACAGGTACTTAAAAAAAAATGTATGTTCTGCTGTTGTTAGGTGGAGTGCTCTATACATGTTGATTAGATCCTGTTGATTGATGTGTTGTTGAATTATTATGCATCATTGCTGATTTTCTTTTTTCTCTTTTTGTTTCTTTTTTTTTTTTTTTTTTTTTTTTGAGATGGAGTCTCGCTGTGTCACCCAGACTGGAGTGCAGTGGCGCAATCTCTGATTTTCTTTATAGTTGTCCTATCAGTGGTTGAGAGAAGGATGCTGAAGTCTGCAATTATTTCTTGTTTTTTATTGTTTTAAAATTTGATTGCTTTTGGGGTACAGGTGACTTTTGGTTACATGGATGAATTGTATACTTGTTAAATCTGGGATTTTAGTGGACTCACCATCTGAGTAGTGTACATGGTACCCAGTAGTTGGTTTTTCATCCCTCACTCCCTTCCATGTCTCCCCCATTCTGAGTCTATGATGTCCATTATACAACTCTGTATTCCTTTGCAAACCCATAGCTTACCTCCCACTTATAAGTGAGAACATGTGGTATTTAGTTTTCTATTCCTGCCTTTAATTTACTTGGGATAATGGCCTCCAGCTTCATCCATGCTGCTGCAAAGGACATGATTTTGTTCTTTTTTTTTGACTGCATAGTATTCCATTGTGGCAGTCCCCAGTTATAATTATGAGTTTCTCTATTTTTTCTTTCTGTTCTCTCGGTTTTTGCTTCACATATCTTTTTGTTGTGAATACATTTAGGTTTGCTGTGTCTTTTAGTGAATTGAGCTTATGTCATTATATAATGTCCCTCTCTGCTTCTGGTAATTCTCTTTGCTCTGAACTCCACCTTATCTGATATTAATATAGCCATTGCTGCTTTCTTTTAATTAATGCTTACACGATATATATTTTCCCACCCTTTTACTTTCAATTTGTCTATATATTTATATATAAAGTGAGTTTCTTATAGACAGCAAATAGTTGGGTTATGTTTTATAATTCACTACAAATCTCTGTCTTTTAATTGGCTTATTTAGTCCATTTAAATATAATGTAATTGTTGATATGCTAGGGCTCAAGTCTGCTATTTTATTATTGGTTTTGCGTTTGTTCCTATGGACTAATTGAATGTTCTTCAGAATTCGTTTTTTATTTTATCTATAATGTTTTTATATGTATTTTGAATGGTTGCTCTATATATTGTTACTTACCACAGGCCACTGTTATCATTTTGCCAGTCCTAGTGAACTATACCTCCCTTAATTTCCCTTTACATGCCCTCATTGATAATATGATTGTCTTAAATATTTACTCTGCATGCATTTAATGCTACATCAGACTGTGTTATTTTTTATTCAGCCATCTAAGATAACTTAGAAAACTCAAGAGGAGAAGGAAAGTCTATTGTATTTACCCAGATTTTTGCCTTCCTTATTACTTCTTCCTGATAGTCCAAGATTTCTTTCTTTTATCATCCTTTTTTTCTGTTTAGAGAATTTCCTTTGGCTATTCTTCTAGAGTAGGGATGCTGGTGACAAATTCTCTCAGTTTGTCTTCCTCTGATAATATCTTGATTTCCTCTTCATTCCTGAAGGATATTTTGCTGAATATTAGACTATAGGCTGACAGTGCTTATCCTTCAGCAATTAAAATGTTATTCCACTTCCTTCTAGCCTTCATAATTTTTGATGAAAAGTACACTGTCATTCAAATTATATGTCATCTAAGGTAAGGTGTTATTTCTCTCTTGATCCTTTCAAGATTTTTTCTTTGTCTTTAGTTTTCAGAATTTTGACTATGAGATGTCTTGGTGTGTATTTCTTAGCTTTATCCTATTTATGGTTCACACAGCCTCTTAAAACTGTAGTTTTATATATTTTGCCAAATTTGGCAAGTTTTAGGTGATTATTTATTCAAGTACTTTTTCAGCCCTGCCTTCTTTCTCCTCTCCTATTGGGACTCCAATTATAGACATTTTGTTAGATCCCCTGTTTTAGTCCCACAGGTGTCTGAGGCTTCGTTCATTTTTCTTCATTTGTTCTCTGTTGTTCAGATTAGATAATGTGATTGTTATATATTCAAGTTCACTGATTCTTTCTTCTATCCCCACCATTCTTTTTCCTATACCTCTCCACTGAGCCCACCCATTGAGGTTTTTTTTTTTTTTAATTTCAGTTATTTTCTTTCTCAATTCTATATTTTTATTTAATACTTACTTATATCTTCTATTTCTTTGCTGAGACTTTCCTATTTTTCATTTGTCTTAAAAGAGTTTAAGCTCATTGAAGCATTTTTGCTGATGACTGCTTTAAAATCTTTGTCAGGTAATTTAAAAAATCTGTCACATTGGTGTTGGCATCCATCATTATCTTTTCCCATTCAGTTTGAGATATTCCTTCTTCTTGATGTGACAAGTTATTTTTTATTGAAATGTGGACATTTTGGGTATCGTGATAGTTATGAGGCTCTAATTTTTGTTTAAACCTTCTATTTTATCTAACACATCTCCAACAGGAGAAGAGTGGGGGGCACTGCCTCATTACCGGGGGTAGAAGTTCAGGTTCCACACTTAGCCTCCATTGCCAAGTTTTAAGTGATTATTTCTTCAAGTACTTTTTCAGCCTGGCCTTCTTTCTCCTCTCCCACTGGGACTCCAACCACATGAATGTTAGACTTTTTGTCTGACATTACTAATGAGTGGCATGAGAGTTCCAGCTTCCTATTAGGTTTTGTCTTTGTTTGTGCTGCTATAAAGGAATACCCGAGGCTGAGTCATTTATGAATAAAAGAGGTTTATTTGGCTCACAGTTCCACAGGCTGTACAAGAAGCATGGCGTCAACATCTACATCTGGTGAGTGCCTCAAGCCACATGCAGTCATGGTGGAGAGTTAAAAGGAGCTGGTGTAAAGAAATCACATGGTGGGAAACTGGGTGCAGGGGAAATGTGCCAGGCTATCAGGGGAACTAAGCTGGTTCCCAACCAGTTCTCGGGAATGAAGAGTGAGTACTCACTCACTCCCATGAGAATGACACGAAGCCATTCATGAGAGATTGGCTCCAACCATCCAAGTAACTCTCACCAGGCACCACCTCCAACACTGGAAATCAGATTTTAACATGAGACTTGGTGGGGCCAAGAAAACATATCCAAGTTCTAACAGGCCTCCACTGAGAAGTCTCTGGCTAGAAAGGGTAGGAGTGCCTCATTACTGCTACAATGCCACCACAGCAGAGGGGATGAACTCATTACTTTTGGGCAGTGTTAAAAGTCTTGACTCCCTACTAGGCTTCCTCTGACATCATCTTATCGTGGAGGTGTCTCTTTACTGTCTGGTGGGGGGTGGAAGTCCAGACTCCTCATTGATGTCTACTAACACTGTGAAGTGGGAGGGGGCGCATTACCACTAACGGAGATAGAAGACCTGGCTATCTACTTGGCTTTTTCAGACAGTGCCCATGGCAGGGGATTTGGGGAACCTCATTACAGCCTGGCCAGAGTGGACGTCTAGGCTGATTAATTGGCTTTTGCTGGTGGAGGTGGCACCACAATTTTCCCTGTGGAGTTTGGCTGCAATAGAGCAGGTATTGTCTAAACGTGTCTGTTTTGCTAAGTTGCCTCTTTCTTCAGGCGTTGGCTAGAGAGAGAAGGCTTTTGTGGGGGCTTTATTTTAAATCTGCACCCATTGGTTTTTTTCAGATTGTGGGCTCTTCAGCTCCAAGTCTGGAATATATAAGGCAAAAAGAAGCCAGGGAACTCACCCACGCCATTCCTTGTCCTCAGGGTCCCTAGCCTGAATGCCTTCTCTCTCTCTTTCAGGGTCTCTTATGTTAGTTTTATATGTAATCTTCAGGGCTTGTAGTTGTATTTTAAATGGAATAGGGAAAAGCATATCTACTTCACTTGCCCAGCACCATTTTTAAATTTTTATGTACATTATCTATGTGATAAAAAACACATAATACTACTATATGTTATATGATATATAGTATATATATCATATTATACTATATATAGTGTATATATATAATACTATACTATTATCTATGTGATAAAAACAAGGCATAAAATGTGTATTATGAAAAATATTTATAAAAAATAAAAATTATTCCTATTTTTACCTCCCAGATATAATTGCTGTTAGCATTCTGACGTGTAATCATGTCGGGTAGTGACATGGTTTGGCTCTGTGTCCCCACCCAAATCTCATCTCCAATTATACTCCCATAATTCCCATGTGTTGTGGGAGGGATCTGGTGGGAGATAATTGGAGTCACGGGGGCAGTTTCCCCCATACTGTTCTTGTGGTAGTGAATAAGTCTCACGAGATCTGATGGTTCTATCAGGGGTTTTTGCTTTTGCATCTTCCTCATGTTTCTCTGGCCGTTGCCATGTAAGATGTGCCTTTTGCCTCCTGCCATGATTCTCAGGCCTCCCCAGCCGTGTGGAACTGTAAGTCCAATTAAACTTCTTTTTCTTCCCAGTCTCAGGTATGTCTTTATCAGCAGCATGAAAATGGACTAATACAGGTAGTTTTCCTTTTGACATCGATATAGACTTTTTTTTTTCAAACTGGAAGCACCTGAGGGTTCTTTTGGTCACCATGACAGCAAATGAACTTGTGCTAGGTAAAGAAAAACAAAAAGAAACTTGACAGAAGGATCCTGGGGCTTCTCATAAACCCAGCTCTTCTGAGCAAAGCTTCCCAAAGCAGTTGCCTCTCTGTCACTTATTCTCTCTCCTCAGCCCATTCCATTTGGTCTTCTCTTCCTGCACTTGTTCCTTCATGGTCACTCAAACCCTCCACGTCACCAAATCCAGTGGCCACTTCTCTGCCCTCATGCTGTAGATCTTGCAGCAGCATTCCTTACTCCCTCCTTGAAACATGCTTGTTATGAATCCTGTGACATCATGTTCTCCTCCTGCTCATGAGCTGCATCTTCTCAGTGTCCTTTTGGTGATACTTCCGGGGCCAACTCTTAACACTGGAGGTGTTCTCCTCACTCTTCTCACATCACATGGTTCACAGCCTCAGTGGTCACAGCACGATGTGAACTCCCAAATAGAGAGCTGTAGCCCAGACCTCTCCACTGGGGTCTGAAGGGGATAGAACTTGGACAAAGCAGGACTCTTCTTCTCCTCTCCCAAATTGTCCTCTCCCCAAACTTCTCCATCTTAGTGAATGTGATGCATCAGTCTGCATTAAAGGAAAAGAAAAAAGGGGATGAAGCATCCAAGGAAAAAGTGCACACCCACTCGGGGACCAAAGTGTACTCAGCCATGATGCAAGCTGTACCAACTTATTATAGAGATTTTGGCCTGAGCCTAAGTCTGGATTGTCTTAATCCATTTCCATCAGGCTTAGACATAATGTCAATCCCTGATTCTGGTCTGTCAGTGTTGGTTTCAGTTTGGATTGTATGCATTCCTTTTTTCTCTATCTATCTATCTATCCATCCATCCATCCATCCATCTACTATCTATCTATCTATCTATCTATCTATCTATCCATCTATTATCTAACTATCTATCTGGTATGTTTGGTGAGAAGTTGGGAGAGACTGCATCAGTGCCTGATGCCCTAATGTCATAGTAAATGGTCCTTTAGAGTTCTAGAGAGTTCTAGACTGGGCTAAACGGGACTCTTGACATCAGTGTTTGTTTCATAAAAAGTTGTAAAAACCACACCTGGCCAAGTATCAGGAGAAGTGTCTGATTTCAGTTCTGTCCACAAACGCTGAGGAGTGTTTGTTTTCTTGTTAGAGAGGTTTCGCTCTAAAGCATATTCATGAATGGGATTGGCGGGGCGGGGAGGGGAGAAGTGGAGAGATTTTTCTTGCATAATTGAGCAAGAGTTCAAAGAGAGTAAAAAGGAGACTAGAGAAAATGGGTATGCCCATGTCTGAAAACAATGACCTGCTGTCAGATTAATGGGGAGAAGATGGGGTGGTAAATCGTTTATCACTCTGGAAGAGAAGAAAGTCTGTGCAAGGGAAAAGATAATGGATTGGACCGCTCTACCCCAAACTTATTCTGATAGTAAAGCATCTAGAAGTCACAGTGCTCTGGAAGAATAAAAATCTTCCTTGCCCAAAACTATGAAATATTCATGTCTGTCTTACAAACTAGAAATGATTCTATCTGTAGAAAGTGAGCAGCCCGTGTCAGACTGCAGGTGGCTCACGCCTGTAATCCCAGCACTTTGGGAGGCTGAGGCCAGCAGATTGCTTGAGCTCAGGAGTTCAAGATTAGCCTGGTAACATGGTGAAACCCCACCTCTACAAAAAATAAAAAATAAAATTTAGCCAGGCATTGTGACATGTGCCTGTAGTTCCAGCTACTTGAGAGGCTGAGGCAGGAGGATCGCTTGAGCCCAGGAGGTCAAGGCTGCAGTGTGGTCTGATCACACCACTGCACTCCAGCCTGGAAGGCAGAGCAAGACCCTGTATTGAAAAGAAACGAAAAGAGCAAAGAAAAGAAAAGAAAAGAGAGCAGCCTGCAATAAAACAAATTTGTCACAACCGCAATCTTTTTCCACATCCAGAAAAACCAGAAAGCTGCCAATATATGTGTAATTGGCCTTTCTTGAGTTTTTACATTTACATTCATTTGCTGCTTTATTCTCCTGTGCACATTTGCTAACAATTAAGATGGGTTCCATATTTAAAGGTGGCAGGATTAAACAGTCTCCAGTGTAAGTGCCCATGGATTAGTCCAAGCACCCAGAGAATTTGGTTGCTGCCTGGAGCTTATTCCTTGTTTTATTGTTATAGTCTTCCTCTGGTTTCTCAGTTTGGCAGTAATTTCAGTTTGCCCACCCCTGGCTCCAGTATAGCTGCCCTTACTTGCATGGAAAAGCTAAATTGCCTAGAGCATACTTCATTTACCAACTGAGAGAATGCTCTGTACCTCAGTCTCCTCATCTGTAAAATGGGGGTAAGGAGGATCTACCTCACATGGATTTAATGACTGAATTCACAGAGACACCTAGAACGGTGCCTGCCACGTAGTAAGCTTTCAATTCCTATTAGCTGCTATTCTTAAAATTACATGAAAAGGTGACATTATACATCCTATTGTCTTTTCAGTACTCTACTTGGGTAGAGTGGACCAGATAGACCTTAGTTCAGATCCTCTCTGTGCTATCCGTATGTCCTTGGGAAAGTCTTTTAGTCAACAGGAGCTGAACTTCCTCATCTCTGCAAGTTCAGAGTGTTCTAGAGTAGCTCAAAATAAATGGGATCATGTGCTTCAAGCCCTAAGCACGGTATCTGGCCCAGGGTCAGTACTGTGTACATGTTAGCATCTTTCTCCTTCCCCATCCTTCATCCTTATCCCATTTCTTCTTGGTCTTGACCACAACTGTGGTCTTGGTCTTCCCAAGCATTCCTGTGTCCCTTCCTTGGTAAAGAAGGGCTTGAGCAAAGTTAGGGGGAGGTGGGCAGTCTTACCTCTGCTTCTTCAGTGGTTCTTTCTTTTGGTACATCTCTGCTTCATCTTCTGCCCTCCCTGGACCTCCATGCCATGTCCACCTACCTTTTCACATTTCCTCCCTCTCCTGGCCCCAGAGTCCTTCCCCTGCCCACTAGCTACTGTCACTGCTGTAATAGACTCATCTGGTGGCTAAATCATCCTCCAAGAATCTTACATCTTGAAAAATAAGCTAGGACAGAGGAAGTGAACAGCCCTAACCCAAGGAGAATGAATCACTAACAATGGAAAACTCAGCCAATTTTTATGCAAGACGTCTTCCCTGGAAGCCTCAAATTACAACACTGAGACGAAACAGTACACTCAGCCCTTTAAGTCTCTAGAAACCAGTAGATATGACTTCCTATTAACACGACATAGGAAAGAACATGGGCTTTGAGAGTCACGCCAACTTTGCATGGACTTCAAGCTCAGGCCATAGGAATTGTGACCATAGGAACTTGAGTGAATAAATGGCTTACCCTCCTTGAGCTGCAGGAAATGTGAATAATTATGACAATGTCAAAGGGTGCTTGTGATTATCAAACTAAGTAATCAATGTCTTGGGGATTGACCGAATGTTAATTCAGTTTCAATGTAAGTAATCAATGTCTTGGGGATTGACCGAATAATCAATTATGATTGAATATGATCAAATATATGATCAAATATGATCAAATATAATCAAATATGATCAATTATAATCATAATCAATTATGATTATCAGACTAAGTGAAAACGCCCACATAGTACCTGACACAGATCAGCCACTCAATAATTACCTTCCTCCTTTTCTTCCTTCCTCCCTCCCTCCTTTTCTGTCACATTCCCACCCTCCCTCCTTCCCTCCTTCCTTCCTATTCTCCAGGCTGAAACTTACAGAGAATGAACAAATCGGGTGGTTTGTTTTTGCTGTTGAGTTATATAGGAGTTCTTTATATATCCAGGATGGTAGCCCTTAATCAGATATATGATTTGCAAATATTTTCTTCCATTCTGTGGCTTGCCTTTTCACTCTGTTGATTGTATCCTTTGATGCACAGAGTTTTAAATTTTGACATTTAACTATTTTTTCTTTTGCTGCCTGTGCTTTTGGTGTTATATCCAAGAAATCTTTGACAAATCCAATGCGATGAAGCCTTCCCCCAATTTTTCTTCTAAGAGTTTTATAGTTTTAGCACTTTACATTTAGATCTTTGATCCTTTTTGAATTAATTTTTTATGGTATTGAATCTTCCTATCTAACAGCAGAATATGTATTTGCATTTACTTTTGCTTGTTTGTGTCCCTCAAACATTTTCTTTATAAAAATCTTGCATATTTTTAAAGTTTTTTTTAAAATTTGTATCACTTTTGTTGCTGTTAGAAGTAGAATCTTGTTTCCCCAATATAATTTATTTGCATAGTTAGATAATATTGATTTCTACATTAATTTGTGCCCAGCCACTTTACCTAACTCTGTTCTTTGGTATGACCATTTTTCAGTTGATTTTCTTGGGTTTCTATGAACATTTTGAGGGTGAAAAATTATGAATTATGCCAATTCTATAATTGGCAAAGCTATAATTCCTGAGCCAGAATGAATGACACATGACATATAAAGTCTCAGAAAGTACCTCACCCACACATCTGTCCTGAAATTACTCAAAATACTTGAGCTGAGCAAGAAATGAACCAAAATAAAGGACTTATAAATAGGAATGGTAGGGTACAAAACAGTGAGTAATAAAATAAATGAAACTCAAAGCCACTGTCCAAAACTACTGCTGTTATCACAGTTATTGCATTTAATGTAAATGTCAAAAACATTTAAAGAACTATAAAGTAGTATAAAATATTTAATACAGGCCGGGTGCAGTGGCTCATGCCTGTAATCCCAGCACTTTGGAAGGCTGAGGCGGGTGGATCACCCGAGGTCAAGAGTTTGAGACCAACCTGACCAACATGGTGAAACCCCATCTCTACTAAAAGTATAAAAATTAGCCAGCCGTGCTGGTGCATGCCTGTAATCCTAGCTACTCGGAAGGCTGAGGCAGGACGATAGCTTGAACCTGGGAGGCGGAGGTTGCGGTGAGCCAAGATTCGCACCATTGCACTCCAGCCTGAGCAACAAGAGTGAAACTCCATCTCAAAAAAAAAAAAAAAAGAAAGAAAAAATATTTAATACAAATATGGATCTATATTTTGAAAGAAAACATGTTACATTAAAAGAAGGGCTAAAATTACAGAAGTAATTATAAAAAATATATAGGAATTTCTGATTCTTGCTAATGAACTTTAAAATCTTGATTAAAGTGAAAGATATTGTCAGAAAACCTAAATTTGCGAAGTTGACACATAAAGTTCAGTACCTGAACAGACCAATAACTCTGGAAGAAATTTGAAAAGGGATTCCAAAAATAGCCTTGAGAAGAGCAGCTGAAGTCACTCACTGCTGGGCAGCAAGGAGAGTGCGATCCTCATCCAAGCAGGAGGATGCATGATTATCTTTTGTTCCAGGCTCAGATTCTACTCACAGATTTACTGGGGTCTAATCTGGGCAAGTCCTTTCACCACTCAGAGCCTTTGTTTTCCTATCTGTAGAGTGGGAGTGTTGTACTAAATGGTACCTAAGGTGCCTTCCCAGTCTTAGAGTCAAAAGTGTGTGTGTATGCATGTGTGTACACATGCATGTGTGCATATTTGTGTAAAATAAAAAGCATGACTTTCCAAGCCTAACTGTGCATCAGAATCATGCAGGAGGCGTTTTATTTCCTGGCCTAGTCCCGAAGACATCAAGAGTTGGGCAGCTGAGATGTGAGTGTTAAGAAAGCACTCTGGGCCGGGCGCGGTGGCTCATGCCTGTAATCCCAGCACTTTGGGAGGCTGAGGCAGGCGGATCACTTGAGGTCAGGAGTTCAAGATCAGCCTGGCTAACATGGTGAAACCCTGTCTCTACTAAAAATAGAATAATTAGCCTGGTGTGGTGGCACATGCCTGTAATCTCAGCTACTTGGGAGGCAAGAGAATTGCTTGAACCCGGGAGGCGGAGGTTGCAGTGAGTCAAGATCACGCCACTACACTCCAGCCTGGACAAAAGAGCAAGACTGAAAAAAAAAAAAAGAAAAGAAAAGAATAGAATAGAAAAGAAAAGAAGAAAGGAAGGAAGGAAGGAAGGAAGGAAGGAAGGAAGGAAGGAAGGAAGGGGAAGGGAGGGGAAGGAAGGAGAAGGAGAAGGGAGGGGAAGAGAAGGAAGGAAGGAAGGAAGGGAAGGAAAGGAAGGAAGGGAAAGAAAGAAAGAAAGAGAGAGAGAGAAAGGAAAGAAAAAGAAAGAAAGAAAGAAAGAAAGAAAGAAAGAAAGAAAGAAAGAAAGAAAGAAAGAAGAAAGAAACTCTGATAGCTAACAGAGAATATATAGTGAATGCTTATTATGCACCAGGAATGTTTCTACACATTTGCCTTTGTTAACTCATTGTGCTTAACCTTGAGCTCTTGCAGATCCCAAGCACACACATGGTGTACCCTGTCCTTTTAGGTGACACCAACATGGTATGACACAAATGCAAACTAGGCACGGACATCTGGTAACATTTGGTCATGAAGTGATCATCAAGATGTTCCATAATATATTAACTATGAACTGTATCTAGACTGACATTAAAATGAAAACATAACTTGAACATTCTCAAAGACAGCCCTTATCCCCCACAGAGCCCCAGAAATTCTCATCCCCAGTTTAGAAACTTTAGGTTGTGGGATTTTGAGGCAGCCAGCCCTGCACTGGTCCACTGTGACTGCAGAAGAAATAGCAAATATTCAAGAAGTTCATGTAAGGTAGTGAATCATTTGATAACTGCCTGGAAAGATACTGAAAGGGCATAAGGCTATGTAAATATATAAAGGATCTTAGAGCCATGTCTACCATTCACTCAGCTTCCTCTAATGAACAACTTATGTAAACATGGTGCAGTTATCAAAACCAGGAAATGATCACTAACAGAGTACTATTAACTAAACGACAGACCTCATTTGAATCTTAGCGTATTTTCCCCGTAATGTTCTCTTTCTGTTCTACAATTCAGTACAGGATCCCACATTGCATTTAGCCTTTGTGTCTCCTTCGTCTCTACCAATCTGTGATAGTTCCTCTGTCTTTCCTTATCTTTGATGACCCGAACACTTTGGTGAGTACTCCCCATAGTGAATGTCTGTATGGTGAATACTCACTATATAGAATGTCTCCAAACTGGATTTTGAATGGTGTTTTCTCATGATTATGGTTATGTGTTTTTGGCAAAACAAAACAAAAAACAAAGAAGTGACATGTCCTTCCCTCTTCAGTGCATTACAGCAGGTGATACATGATGCTGATATAGCTTATTGCTGGTCATGCTAACTTTGATCATATGGTGAATGTGCTGTCTGCTGGGTTTCTCCACTGTGAGGTTCTTGTTTTCCCCTTTATAAGTGGTAATTATTTGGGGGGAACTACTTTGAGGCTATACGAATATCGTATTTCTCCACAGATTTTCACTAACAGATTTTTAGCATTCATCAGTGAATCTACAATTATTACCATGGTGTTTGCCTAGGGGCAGTTTTCTATTTCTCTCATTCCTCTCACGTTTATTAATTGGAATTCTTTTGTAAAGAAGGCCTGTCCTTTCTCCTCCATTTATGTTTTTATTCAAGTGTCTATAACATTTAACTATCTATAATTATCTATAGACTTGTGGATGTTTATTTTATCTATGAGTTATAATTCATCACTTTCTTTGTTCATTCAAATTGTCCCAGCTGTGGCCATTGGAAGCGCCTTCAGGTTAGTCCCTATGTCCTTTTGACACTCCCCATGGCTTTTCAAATATTGACTTATTTTCTGGCACTACAAGATGTGCTGGGTTTATGTTGTATATTTCCTGTTTCAATCCTAGGATCAGCCATGTCTCTAAGGAGCTCTGGTTCCTTTTATTGGAGAATGGTATTTAGAAACCGAGATCTGGGCATTAGATCTTAAGGACACTCCCGTAAAGACAGGAGTGGGCAGAAGTGGTGTTGGCTGAGAACGTTCATTTGCATCTTGGGTTTGCATCCATTACAGTGTGGGACACATAATGAGTGAGCGGGATGACTCACTCCTGGTTCATGGCATAGCCAGCTTGGCCATCGCAGCAGGGGCTGGGCAGAGGGGTCTTAAAACCCAGATCACAAGGTTCAGCCCATGGGAAGAAAGGTCATCTAGGACGGAAGTAGCTTGTTGCTACTGGGATGTCATTGCCTCTGGGCTTTCTCTATAGACAGAACTAGAAAATGTATGTGTATTAATCCAAGCACATACATCTTTTTAAAATTTTTCTATATGTATCTATCTGTATGTACATTAAAAACCATGAGTTCATACTGATTCTTTCAAGTCTGGCCTAACTCCACAAGGTTCATTCCAGCTTTCCCCCTTCTTTATTTGCCACTTCTTTCTTTAGCTCTCATTATCTATGGTTTATTCACGTATCTGTCTAATCCTAGTGTACACATAAAGAACTTTCAGATTTTTTTCTTTTCTTTTTTTTTCTTTTGACATGGAGTCTCGCTCTGTCACCTAGGCTGTGGCACAATCTCAGCTCACTGCAACCTCCACCTCCTGGGTACAAGCAATTCTTCTGTCTCAGCCACTCGAGTAGCTGGGACTACAGGCACCCACCACCATGCCCGGCTAATTTTTGTATTTTTAATAGAGACAGGGTTTCACCATATTGGTCAGACTGGTCTGGAACTCCTGACCTCAGGTGATCCACCCGCCTTGGCCTCCCAAAGTGCTGGGATTACAGGTGTGAGCCACCATGCCCGGTCCGGAACTTTTGTAATTTTAAACTCACATTCATATGAGAAACATATTTAATAACCGGAAAACAGTATTTGTCTATAGTTTTTATTTTTGTTTTTGACCAGTATCCAGTCAAAGTACCATTTTACAAAGTTACTTAGGTTAGTTCTTTCATTGCCTATCCGCCTCCGTGTGGTTGTGTCAGTAATTGATTATACAGTTAGGTTAATGTGTTACTGCTTGTCTCCCATTTTCGGTCCCCTACCGCCATATCCTGATTGATTTCGATTATTTATTTAATTTTAGGTATGTAAAATATCGCCATAGTTCTAAACGTTAAAGCTGTACACACAGATAATCCTCAGAGAAGTGCTGCTCCTCCCTCATCTCCAGTTTCATTCCTTGATCCTGTCCACCCTTTTCTCACCTCCACCTCCTATAGTAACTAATCAATCTCCTGAGTTTCCGGTGTATCCTTCCTGTGTTGCGAAGAATTCTTTTACGTAGGTCACCGTGGAGATTCTGCTTTATGAAGGCATGAGGAAGGGAGTGGGGCAGAGAAGGGAGAGTCAAGTCTTGGAGGGTAGGAAGCAGGAGAGGGAGGAGTCATCCAGGATGGAAGCAGCCTGGGTCAGCCCAGGACTGCATGGGCCTAGAATATTCCAGAACACCAGGAAAGCAATGTGGAGAGCCAGCCAGAACCTGGAGGCCCCCTCCATATGAGATGCGGGCCCTCTAACTCCTCCCTTCATCACTGTTTAGAAACCCCCAAGAGGCTCTCCTCCCTGCCCCATCGTGGGCTGCCTGGGGAAGCTGGACCCAGGTGGACCCCACGCCTTCTCTGACCAGTGCTGCACCAAAGGGAAGATGAGCCCTTCACATCATGACATCCTATCAACATGGGAAGAAAAGGTGGAAGCAAGACTGGCTCTCTCTGTGCCCTCTGGGGTCCTACCAACTCACCCCAACTTCAGGCCTTTCTGCCCCATGCAGGGTCCCCAGCAAGCACTATGAGTCCTCTTTGCTGGCTCAGAAGAGGAACTTGGATATGGGGGAAGGCCCCGTTGTTGGATGTTTCAACACCACCTCACTACTGGCAGGGGAATTGGTGGTGGTGGCGGGGGGCATTCCCGGCAGCAGCTGGAATTTTACAATGGGAGCTCTTCTCAACAAGATGGGGGGCGGGGGGGACTTGGGAGAGCAATGCCAGGGAAGCCAGGCCCTGCTTGCCCAGCTTTTGAAAAAAGGCGTCATGCTGGGAGAGCGGGTGCCACTGCCTTCCCCTGTCACCTCTGCCCCAAAGCCCGTGAGGTTCTGCTGACAAGTCATAAGAAACAGCTGATGACTGACTCAGACGGAAATGAGCGTTCAAAGGGCTGGGTGGTGAACCCGGTGTGCTGGGTTAACCCCCAGGGCAGCACGACTGAGGGTCCCCTGGCCGGCCTCCCTCTCCCCGTCTCTCAGGCTCCCAGGGGCTAGTGACTCGGGCAAGTCCTGCCTCTGAGAAGAACTTGGGGCAAGCTTGAGAAAGCCTTGGAATGCCAGGGAGGCTGGCACACCAGAATTCCACCAGTGCCTGAGGATATCCTGCCCTTCCATGGAGAAGGCTTTGATGTGTCCCTTGAACAGGGTGGGGCAGGGAGGGGGCACACTGAGGCCAGGAGATGGGAAAGTCACAGGCGGCCCTAAGATGAGAAGGAGAAGCCATGGGCAGGCAGGCATTGGGCGGGGTGTGCTAGCAGCGGCCCCATGGCACTGTGTTCTACCCGCTTAAGGACAGGAGTGTGCAGAAGTGATGTTGGCTGAGAACATTCATTTGCATCCATTACAGTGTGGGACATGTAATGAGTGAGCAGGATGACTCACTCCTGCTTCATGGCATAACCAGCTTGGCCATCGCCGCGGGGGCTGGGCAGAGGGGTCTTAAAACCCGATCACATGGTTCAGTCCATGCTCCAGGCTAGAGATGCCTGGGCCCTGTGAGCTGCCACAGTCATCACCGGTGCAGTCCGAGAGAGTGTTGCTCGGTATCCCCTCTGGCACATACTCCTGTGAGCCTCGGCCCTTTCTCTGGAGGATGCAGGGCTGTGAGGGGCACCTGGTGTAGATAGACGTGGCGGGGCTCAGAATCCCCAGCAATTGAGAGTCTAGATCTTTTTTTTGGAGACAGAGTCTTGCTCTGTCATCCAGGCTGGTGCGATCTTGGCTCACTGCAACCTCTACCTCCCGGGTTCAAGCCATTCTCATGCCTCAGCCTCCCGATTAGCTGTGATTACAGGTATGCACCATCACACCCAGCTAATTTTTTGTATTTTTAGTAGAGACAGGGTTTCCCCATGTTGGCCAGGCTGGTCTCGAACTCCTGACCTCAGGTGATCCACCCACCTCAACCTCCCAAAGTACTGGGATTACAGACATGCCCAGCCTACCTCTTAAAGCAAATCAAGTCTTCACTTGTTGAAATAGAGACGTGAATTGGTGTTATTTTTCTTCCTGTAACTGCCTCTGACTGTGCTGAGGGGCAATGTATTCTAGTGGTTGAAACCCCAGACTCTCTGGGTTTATACCCTGGCTTTGCCATCTCCTAGCTGTGTGACTTTAGGCAAGCTGTTTAACCTCTCTGTGCCACCAATTTCCTGTCTTCGATCTGCCCCATCCAGCTTCCTGCAAAATTGGTCCAGCCTTCAGCCTCCTTCTGATAGGTTTCCCTCGCCTAGCTGGCAGCCCTCTAGAAAAGTAACAACAAAAGGCTCAAGCCCCGCTTTTGTTCCACCTCTCACTCCCATCTGGAGCTCAAGTCTTTGACTTGTCCAACAGTGGGTCTGCAAGATGGCCCCCTCTGCCCCTTGTCTCAGCCCTGCCATGGTTCACAGGCAGCACAGGAGCAGGCAAGTGAGGAACAAAGGGCAGCACCCTCACCTTTGGGCATCCCAGTCTGTGTCAGGACTTCTCTGAAAGCCCTCTGCCCTCAGCTTTGGGGAGAGAAGGAAGAACCTTCCAGAATGGTTGAAGACCCTTTTTCTCTTCCCAATCTTATAACAACAGGGGTTGGCGGATCACTGTGCTGGTTCTGCACTGACACCTCCCAGCAAGCCCCCCGGGGTGGTTGCGCCCACATCCTTGACAATACCCCATGGCTCTTAGAACTTTAGAATGCAGAGCATTTAGTACTTTTTGTCCCTAGAATTGGGTCTCAGCCACAGCTGGAAAATAAAACGTCCTCCCTGATCCCCTTGTCTGTTTATACCAGTGGCAACTCTCTCCCAGCTGCCTTGAACAAGCCCCTTATCCTTACTGGACCTCAGCCTCCCCTTCTGTAAAATGAGGTCTCTGAGCTCCCTCCAAGAACCTGCCCGGGGGGTAACCTGGGAGATCTCAGCCTGAGGACAAAGGGTCGTTGATGACATCTGGGCCAGCCGTTTATGCCCCAGGCTCATCCATGTGAAGGTGCCTGGTGTTCTACCTCCTCCAGCGGGTGCCGTTAGCCCTGAGCTGGAATAGGACCCACCTCCAGAGAGTCTTATGGTCGGGCTGCCACGGGAGGCAGAAAGATGAGCCTTCATCACAGGTGTCAGTCCCCACAGATGCTCATCCATGCCAGGTAGCAGCACAATCCCAGGTCAGGGCGGGGTCTGCCCAGTCTGGCTCAGGGTCAGTGGACTCACTACCTGAGCTGCCTGTGGAGGTGTTAACAGAAGCCCCAAAGGCAACTGTAAAAGTCACACGGAGGGGCCTCAGGATGTCTCTGGGCATCCAGGTGCTGCTAATGGACACACCCAAGGTCTTGAGTCACCAGTGAAAGGTTTTCTATCTTTTTTTTTTTTTCTTTTTGAGACGGAATCCCGCTCTGCCACCCAAGCCAGGGTGCAGTGGCGTGATGTCGACTTACTGCAACCTCCGCCTCCCCGGTTCAAGCGATTCTCCTGCCTCAGCCTCCTGGGTGACTGGGATTACAGGTGCCCACCACCACGCCTGGCTAATTTTTAAAAATCTTTTTTAGTAGAGATGGGGTTTCAACGTGTTGGCCAGGCTGGTTTCGAAATCCTGACCTCAAGTGATCCGCCCACCTTGGCCTCCCAAAGTGCTGGGATTACAGGCATGAGCCACCGCGCCCAGCCACCCGTGAAAGGTTTTCTGAACTCAGCTCTTCACCTCCACAGCCAGAAGGCATGGGACCTAGTGGGTTAGTCTGTCTCCTGGGCCAGCCCAGCACCCTGGCTTATGCTCCTGGGTCCAGGTCCTCAGCGAGCTAATTCCTGCACCCAGACCATGGCATGGGCTGGCTCCCCTTCCTCCAACACTCTTCCCCATCACTTGTCCTGGCTTCCTCATCCAGCTTAAATGTCCCTTCTTCAGAGAGACCTCCCTGACCCCCCAACACCCTGTAGCGGGGTCCCCACTTGTCCCACTCCCAGCACTATCCTTTACAGTACGTTTCACTTTCTGGAATCATGTCTTTCTTGGTTCCATTGCTCAGGGTCTGTGTCTCCCACCAAGGAGCACAGCTGCTTGGTTCACTGCTATCTCCCTAGTGCCTGGCACATGGCAGACCGTCAGTGAACCTGCGATGGAACCAAGGTGCGTGTGCCGCTTCCTGTGTGCCCGCTGCTGCACCGTCCGGCTTTGGCATGCATAGCCTACCACAGACACCGTGAAAGGATGCTGGAGAGCTCACAAAGGGCTTAGTTTTCACTCGGCCAGTGGTGCCTCCCAGGCTGGGGAAGCAGGAGGATTTGCCCGTGTGGGACCTCCGTAAGCTGAATACTCCAGCCGCACAGCTGAACCCAGGTTAGGATTTTATCCTTCTTTGTATGTCATTTGCATGGCTCAGCTCTGAGCTCTGTGCTTCCTCGTCTGGCTTCCAGAGCTGAACTGCAGCTTTCTCGGCATCCCTCTACGGCCTGGCCTGACTGGCCAGTGAAGGGGTCTGCCCGGAAGGGGTGAGTGCAGTGACATGCCCTGGGACCAGGGGCAATGATGGCAATGACTGTAGCAGGACAGCTCTCGCGTGTTGGAGGCTCACTCAGCGCATCTGCCACAGCATTTTATCTTCCCAAGAGCCCCGTGAGGCTTTAGCACCACTGTCATCCCATTTTACAGATCCGTCAACGGAAGTTTGGAAAAGTTAAAGTATTTGCCCAAAGTCACATGGTTAAGCAAATATCAGAGTCCAGGTTTGAGTGTAAGTCTGTTGGATGCCGGAGCCAGGCTTGCTCACTGTGCCAAATCACCTTCCGTGGCTTCCCCAGAGACCCAGGAGCCCTCATACATAACTAAGAAGCTGGGCTGGCCTTGCTGGGGGCTCTCAGTTCCCCATACGGGGCTAAAACCCTCCTGAAATTCCCACTTCAGTGACTTTCCAGCTCAGCTAACCACCCCTTGGATTTTCCTCAGTAGGATGAGGAAGGAGGGCAGGGTAGGTCTTTGAATGACAGGTAACATTGCCAAGCCCCAGGGGAAGGAAAGAAAAATGGCAAAAGTGGAGGTTAGGGCAGAAAGGAAACAGGTGCCTGTGACCTGGGCACCCAATCAGAGGGAGCTCCCTCCAAGCATATTGAGGGAGTTCCTGTGGCCTTCTCATCAGGAACACGCTCCTGCCCCATCCCTGGAGGTTTGGAAAACACAGCCCTGGAAATTCAGAAAAAGTCCTCCAAGTGATTCTGATTTTCCCCTCAGGGTCTTCCTGCCCAGCCCATTGGGGTCTGACCAGTCCCTGGGCACTTGGTGACACTCCCCACTGCCCAGTGTGGAAGGCAGATCCCTTTCTACTTCTCTGCTCCCATCCCTGACCCCTTATTTCCCACACCTCTGTCCTGTTCTGCTGCAGGGGTGCTCTGTCCTGCCACTCAGATGTGGCCCTCCAGACGCCGTTCCTACCCTGGAGGCAGCTGTAAGGCCCCTGGTGCTGTTTCCACAGCACCTGATCTGTAGTTGGGCTGGGCTGATCGTGCTGCACTGTGAGCGCCCCTTGTCTTTACTGGACCAGGTGCTCTCTGGGAAAGGAACTCGACAAGTTGACCGGTGTCTGTGCCCCATGCAGGCAATGACCCAGGATGCAGCCAGGGGCCACGACATGCACGGAGGACCGCATCCAGCATGCCCTGGAACGCTGCCTGCACGGACTCAGCCTCGGCCGCCGCTCCACCTCCTGGTCAGGTAGGTCTGAGGGAGCCCGGGAGGCGTTTGAGGGCTCAAGGAAGCCTCAGGGGCCACAGTGGGCTCTGGACCAGGCATGGAAGCTGGTAGATTCTAGGTCAAACCCTGTCTGTGTGACTTGGGCAAGCCCCAGGCTTCACCTGGGCAGGTGCCCGGCACAACACTTGATGTCGTCAAACCTCAGTATCCGGCACTTTCTCCCTTCTCCCGTTGCATCTTCCTCATCCTACTCAGGGCTGCCTTTTGCTTCTGGAAGAATCTATTGAATCTGCTTAGAAAACCACAACTGCTGATTCTGAAAAAGCAGCTGGGAATCCACAGGCAGCTCTCCCCAGAATTCTCTCGTTGGTTTGTTTCTGGTTCCCTCATAGCCCTATCCTTCTCTTCCCTGTAGAATAAGGGAAAACTCAGTAGAGCTGCGGAGAGCAGGAGGGCTCTGTGTTTCCCATCTCCCAGGTCTGAGAAATAGGATGTCTGCAGTCCCGGGCAGTTGTGTCTCTGAAGGCTGGCGCCTGGCTGTAAATAATTCCTTATGCTTGTAGAGCTTTTTCATGCTCCGTATCTCACTGGCCTCCCTAACTTCTCCGTGAGTAGCCACCCAGTGCTCCTTGAACATACCTGGTTCTTCCCTACCCCAGCACCTTTGCACCTGCTGCCTGCAGTTCTTCCCTGGGAACTGCACATAGCTGGCTCCTTCTCATCCAGGTCTCAGCTCAAATGTCTCTTCCTCTGAGAGGCTGTCCTTGGCTTTTGGAATGAGACAGACCTGGATTAAAGCTATCTCCCATTAAAGCTATCAACCCTACGCAAGCTACTCACCCTCCCAGAACCCTGGCCCTACTTGCCTTGTCTGCAAAATGGGAATAATAACAATGGAACCACTTTCCTGAAGGGACAGTGGGAGCCTCAATGAAGATAATGTATTCAGAGGCCAAGCACTGTATTGGCACATAGTAGGTGGTCAATAAATGGTAGTTTTCTTTCTTGCCTCCTCCCAGGTTTTGATGGAGGCTAAGCTCATAGGGCTGGGGAGAGGGATATCATTAAGCAAAAGAATATAAAAATATCTGATCTTTGCAAATTATCTGACAACCTGTGACCACATGGACACATTATTAGAAGCCTCCAGAACTTTGGAGGGAGCCTGTACACGTGAGAGGTCCTGGAGCCTGAGCTCCACGAAGTTCAAGTTCAATCCATTTCCACTCCTGGGGCTCTCACTCCCCACCCCACACACACATACACACAGCCCCTCCCTGCTCTTCCGCCCCGGGCCGTCCCTTTAATTTTTAGGGGTTTACCCTTGCTGACTGCAGGGAAACAGAGATTGACAAAATAAGAAAGTCTGGGGAAGTTACAGAGTGACACAGTGCTCATGGCAGCTTTTAAAATAGAACTTATTTAGCTTCCCCTTCCTGGGCTCCATTGCCACTCCTGGGAAGCTCCACGGCTGCTGTAGACTCAGTCTTGTGTCTTGGGACGGAACTCACCGTGGCTCCTCTCTGTATTCTTCCAGCAATTTCTGCCTCTGTTCTAACCTCCCTGCAACTCATAGGTACCAGAACCCACTGTAGGAAACCAGGGCAGAGGAGGTTGTGGAAGAACTGGTACTCCCACAGGGAACAGAGTCGTGGTGAGCTCATTATCCTCCAACGTGGATCCCAGCCCACATCTCCAATCCCTGTGTCTCTTGCATATGCAGGAACAGGGAACTTGTCATTATGTCTTGATGGGGCATGGTAGGGTTGAATGTTGATCCAGCATCTTCTCCTAGATTCACTTCCTTTAGAAAGGAGTGTTCCAGGCCCCGTGCGGTGGCTCATGCCTATAATCCTAGCACTTTGGGAGGCTGAGGCGGGCGGATCACAAGGTCAGGAGATTGAGACCATCTTGGCCAACATGTTGAAACTCCGTCTCTACTAAAATACAAAAATTAATCGGGCGTGGTTGCACATGCCTGTAATCCCAGCTACTTGGGAGGCTGAGGCAGGGGAATCGCTTGAACCCGGGAGGTTGCAGTGAACTGAGATTGCGCCGCTGCACTTCAACCTGGGCGATAGAGCAAGACTCTGTCTCAAAAAAAAAAAAAAGAAAAAAAAAAAGGAGTGTTCCGGTGCAATTCCACAGAAGAATGTTCCAGCATAAATGCCCCTTCTCTACAACACCTAATTGAGTGTGTCCGGAAGACACCAGAACTGACCCCCTTGCCTCTCTCTCCTTTTCAAGCTGGGCTGTGTCTGAACTGCTGGAGCCTGCAGGAGCTGGTCAGCAGAGACCCGGGCCACTTCCTTATCCTCCTTGAGCAGATCCTGCAGAAGACGCGAGAGGTGAGGGCGAGTCAGGAGCTGAAGGGCAGAGCTGGGGTCGGCCTCGTAGAGTGGAGAAATGGGTCCCAGAGAACATCATTCCTGGGTGCCTGGACCTCCAGAGGGGCTTGGCAAAGGCTCTGGGAACCTGTGAGTTTTGTGTTTCGGTAGTGCTTGCATGTGAGGGGTTTCTAGGAAGGGGTGCATTCCATAAGAACACATAATACGCAAGCTAGGGTCCTGAGTTCAGCTACAGACATGGCTGGTAAGTCCAAGTATTGACTAGGGGGAGAGAAGACACTTTACCCAATTCCTTTCCTCAAAAAGATCCATAAAAACAAAGACACGAAAGAGAAAACTGATCGGAAAGGTAAACTGAGGCCTCCTCTCATTGTTCAATCAATGGCTTTCATGACAAAGAAGAGGAATGTGTTTAGTGCTGAGCTGGGCTTGGGTTCCAGAATAGCTGTGAGTCCCGGAAGAGGATTTGTATAAAGAATTCTCTTTTATAAAGAATTCTCTTTTATGGTGTGTGTGTGTGTGTGTGTTTTAATTATTTTAAATACATGTGATTTGGAAAACATGTCACTTTCACTCTCAGTTACCTATCCCTGTAAGAAGATGCCCAAGGTTACACAGTTCTGACCCCACTATTTACCTGGTACTTTTTAACCCTCATCATAAGCCAACCAGCTCAGAAGAGCTGAACCGCCTCTGGAGTGCATAACATATAAACCCACATGGAAAGTCTAGACCACCATGTAGCAATACAGAAGGGTTTCATAGGAAGGTCTGATCTGCAAGGCTTGGTAGACACATTGTCTATTAAGGGTAAAGAAAAGGAGAAGTCTCAATTTGAGCCTACTGAGCTCATCTAGCACAGAAGGCGTGATGGGGCTTTCTCTGTATCTCCAACCCCCACGAGTTCCAAAATGGACTGAGAAACCTTCTGACCAATGAATTCTAAATCGTGTGGTGTGCACATGTGTGCATATGGTGTGTTAGGTGTGGTAGGTGTATCAGAGAGGCAGTTCACAAAGGGATAAATAGAAGTTGTAAACTAATATGAAAAAGCGATAATAAAATGCATGCAAATGAAAACCATAATGAGACAAACTTTGCCTAACAAATTCGCTAAAAAACAAAAGGTAAGGCCAGGTACAGTGGCTTGTGCCTGTAATCCAAGCACTTTGAGAGACTCAGGTGGGAGAAATGCTTGAGCCCAGGAGTTCAAGACCAGCCTGGGCAACATAGCAAGACCTCATCTCTACAAAAAAATACAAAAAGTAGCCGGTTGTGGTGGTGTGCACCTGTAATCTCAGCTACTTGGGAGGCTAAGGCAGGATTGCTTGAGCCCAGGAGGTCAAGGCTGCATTGAGCCAAGATCGTACCACTGCACTCCAGCCTGTGCAATACCCTATTTCTCTCTCTCTTTGTTAAAAAAAAAAAGATAAAAACCAATGCAGGAAGAGCATGGTGAAACTGGCACTTTTATATATATAGATAGCATAAATGGCAAAATCCTTTTGGAAAGCAATATGACAGTATGTCTCAAAGGTCATAAAAGTCTATAAACATGTTGACAATCTTTGTTGACTACACTTCTTGAACTCTTTTCTAGATAAATAACCAAAATTATAGAAAAAGCAATGTGCTGCATAATAGTGTTCATTGCAAAATATGTAAAATACCAAGACAATAATCTTGAATGTCCACAATGAAACTAATAAGATGCCGGGCACGGTGGCTCACGCCTGTAATCCCAGTACATTGGGAAGCCAAGGTGGGCAGATCATGAAGTCCAGAGATCAAGACCATCCTGGACAACATGGTGAAACCCCATCTCTACTAAAAAAAATACAAAAATTAGCTGGGCTTGGTGGTGTGTGCCTGTAATCCCAGCTATTTGGGAGGCTGAGGCACGAGAATTGGTTGAACCCAGGAGGCAGAGGTTGCAGTGAGCCAATACTGCATCACTACATTCCAGCCTGGCGACAGAGCGAGACTCCATCTCAAAAAAAAAAAAAAAGAAAAAAAGAAACTAAGAAACTAATAAGTTATGGAGGTCTACCACAAGGAGTATAATGCAACTAAAAATGATGGATATTATCCAAGGGCATAAACAAAATTTAATATATGATACAATTACATCAGTAAGATTTATTAAATGGTTTAGGGAAAATTGACTAAACATTTGGAAAAAGATAGAGTGAGATCCCCAACTGACACCATACAGCAGGTGAAATTCTAGTTACATGAAATATGTCTCCTTTTTTTTTTTGAGGCAGAGTCTCAGCCTCCTGAGTAGTTGGGATTACAGGCGTGCGCCACCACGCCTGACTAATTTTTGTATTTTTAGTAGAGACGGGGTTTCACCATGTTGGTCAGGCTGGTCTTGAACTCCCGGCCTCAAGTGATCCACCTGCCTCGGCCTCCGAAAGTGTTGAGATTACAGGCATGAGCCACTGCGCCCAGCCTAAATATTTCCATTTCAGAAAAGAAGTTTCAAAGAAAATAAGAAAGTATATATGAATATTTACATGATCCTTGCATGCAAAAGCGAAAATCCATGAAGGAAAAATCGACACCTGTAATTTCTGTACATGAAAAATATTTATAAAATCAAAAGGCAAACAACCAACTGCAAAAAAATATTTATAACACAAATAACAGGTAAATGTATAACAAGAAGGGAAAAAAGGGGGTCTTAGAGACCCTATAGTAAAACAGAAATTTACTTATAATACTATATGTAAAATACATTAGGAGTAAAAATATACACACAGCTTATAGCTTCGCAGACACAGGAACAGAAAACCAAACACCACATGTTCTCACTCATAAGTGGGATTTGGACAATGAGAACACATGGACACAGGGAGGGGAACATCACACACCGGGGCCTGTTAGAGGTTGGGGGACAAGGGGAGGGAGAGCGTTAGGACAAATACCTAATGCATGCAGGGCTTAAAACCTAGATGATGGGTTGTTGGGTGCAGCCAACCACCATGGCACACATATACCTATGTAACAAACCTGCACGTTCTGCACATGTATCCCAGAACTTAAAATAAAATTTAAAAGAAAAGAAAATACACAGGGCAAAAATGGTGTCAGGAGAGGGACATTCAAACAGCTGTGGTTGGGTTTGGGAGGGGAAATTGTGAGTGTTTTTGTTTACGTCTATTTTCCAAATATTTGTCATGTGATTACACTACTTTTCACTTAAAAAAAAAAAGCAAGGCTAGAATGAGGAAGAACCACTGTATTCTGCTTCAGGGAGCCCTGGACCCCGTGAATGAGTCTCATTCCCTTTCTCGTCCTCTCCACAGGTCCAGGAGAAGGGCACCTACGACCTGCTCACCCCCCTGGCCCTGCTCTTCTATTCCACTGTTCTTTGTGTAAGTCCAGGTGGGCCAGGATGCGGGAGGTGAGGGAGGAGTGACCTCTCTCTGGGGCGCAGACCTCACACCTCTGGAGATAAGCAGAGAGAGAAACTGTCAAGCAGCGGCATGTGAAATGGGTTTCAACCTTTAGATGGCTTCAGAGCAGCCACCATGAAAGGCTTCCTGTGACTCCATGTGGCCGCCATAGTGCCTGGCATCTCTGGGCTCCCATGGAGGAACTGCTGCCACTGTCTGTTCACAAGCCACAAGAGATATTCTATGTCCACCTCATTCTTCACCCCAGTGGTCGGTCACCCAATGTGATCACCTGCTGTATTCACCAGACAGGGGGCACCAAATGTATACACTGACTGAATCCATCCTAAAAAATAAACATTTACCTGTAATGAGGCTATTTAAGTAAAGATGGTTTAGGCATTGAAGACCGTTATCCATAACATAACATTGAAGACCACTGAATCCACCCTCAAAAAATAAACATTTACCTGTAATAAGACTAATTAAATAAAGGTGGTTTAGGCATTGAAGACCGTTATCCATAACATAACACTGAAGACCACTGAATCCACCCTCAAAAAATAAACATTTACCTGTAATGAGACTATTTAAATAAAGGTGGTTTAGGCATTGAAGACCATTACCCATAACATAACATTGAAGGCCATTGAATCCACCCTCAAAAAATAAACATTTACCTGTAATGAGACTATTTAAATAAAGGTGGTTTAGGCATTGAAGACTGTTATCCATAACATAACATTGAAGACCATTGAATCCACCCTCAAAAAATAAACATTTACCTGTAATGAGGCTGTTTAAGTAAAGGGGGTTTAGGCATTGAAGACCATTATCCATAACAATGGTCAGCAATGGCACCATTGACCAGTAAGGGGACAGCCTTTCAGAGAGGCTCACTCAAGCATTGGGTAAAGCAAGTCCCTTCCAGTAGAGACACCCCGGGTGCCATCTTGCCCATCTGAAACTCGCTCCCTGTGGGTAACTTCCAGTTCCACCTGACCTTGTCCTGGGACACACTGCTGCCAGGAAATGTGTGTCTTTTGTGGAATATTCCAGAAAGGGAGCAGAGGCTGTTTGGGACTATCTGAGCCTTTTCTCACCTAGATCTCTTTGCTTGTTGCCTGCCTCCATCCTAGACACCACACTTCCCACCAGACTCGGATCTTCTTCTGAAGGCAGCCAGCACCTACCACCGGTTCCTGACCTGGCCTGTTCCTTACTGCAGCATCTGCCAGGAGCTGCTCACCTTCATCGATGCTGAACTCAAGGCCCCAGGTAAGCATTGAGGCAGCTGGCACGGGGGGGGCAGGATTCACAAGGTCAGAATGCTTCCAACTCCTCTGAAACTGTTCTTTGTGACCCTCCTTACCTTGCATCCTTTGGTTCATCTCTGCCCATGCCTTGGTTCACAACCATGGAGTCTCCTCTTCACAGCACCATCAAGCATCTGATGGTTGAATCCACACAAGATGAAAGTAAACAAGGGAGGTAACTCGAGGAGGGATTCTTAGGGGAAGCAGGAGCGAGCACTCAAGGCAAGGAGACCCCAGCCCTTGGCCTGTGCCTCTGATCTGGTTAGTCAAGGGGTCTCCAAGGCTGCCCAGGTCAGACAGAGAAGCCCCCAGGATGCTGACAAGAGGCCTTTGCATGTTCTCTGTGCCCCAGGAACAAGTAAGTAATTCCGTGTGTGGGTTGATGCAGTTTGGGTCGGGGAAGGTGGCTGGTGCTAGGAATGATGGCCACTGTGACAAGTGTGGACAAGACCCGGGACTCAGTTTTCATGTGTGGGGTCTGAAAAGTAGGAGCTCAGAAATTGCAGGTGCTGTCATAAACATGAAAATCAGGTCTAAGGAAGCTATGATAGTGCAGGAGAAAACATTATCAAGTGTGACTTACTGAGAAGTGGCTCAGTGAATCAGTACTCAAAGGAATAAATTCACAAAAGCACCTCAATAGATGCCTCTAAAATATTTCATAAAATTCATCACCATTCCTGATATTCAAAACCCCTCAATATATGGAAACGATTACTCTAGAAGTGCTTTTAATATGGCAGCAGCCCAAGGTAAAATACTAGAGGCATCTTCTTTAGAGCCAATAATCTTCCCCTTTTGGCTTACCGGTATTTTGCCTATGCAAAAAGACAAAAATAAAGAATGCTTTCTCTTCTGAAGACGAGAAATTTTAATTAGTTGGAGCTCAAACAATTGGTTTTCTGTCAAGACTGAGAGAATCCCCTGAACGAAGAACTGTCAGAACTAGAAAACAGGTAGCTAAGAGCTTTTTTATAAACCAGCATTAACCAGGAAGAAAACATAATTTAAAAAAATTTACAATAGCAATAAAAAATAAAAAATAAAATTTTAATAACCTATATAGAGAAAACAAACTTTGCTGAAGAATGAATAATTGAAGAATCGTATTGCTGGGTTGAATCGATATTGTAACGAGACCAGGTGTTAGGAAAATAAACATAACCACAATCGAAATAACAAGATATTTTTAAAATTTATAAAATATATGTAAATAAAAAATAATATATAAATGTTTTACATATGAATAAATTTATATATAAATAAAATAAAGAAAATAAAATCTATTTGAAAGATTTATTTATGCACTTAGTATATATTCATTCATGTATTTTTAAAGGAGAGTAAGAAGGAAATATTTCCATTTTTTGAAGGTATTATAGGGCTATAGTTATTAAAATAGTACACTATGGGTATAAGAATAGGTAGGTAATGGAAGAAAATGTAATATCTAGAAACAGATTAAATATACAAAATTATATTATATGATAAAGTGGCATCCTCAAATTACTGATGAAAAAATCAGTCATTTCATAAATGATATCAGGATAATTGGTAGACCATAAAAAAAATTGAGTGAGAAAACTATCTAAACAGGCCAGGTGCAGTGGCTCACACCTGTAATCCCAGCACTTTGGGAGGCCGAGGCGGGCAGATCACCTGAGGTCAGGAGTTCGAGACCAGCCTGGCCAACATGGTGAAACCCCATCTCTACTAACAGTAGAAAATTAGCTGGGCTTTGTGGCATGATCCTGTAATCCCAGCTACTCAGGAGGCTGAGGCAGGAGAACCCAGGAGGCGGAGGTTCAAGTGCCTCCCAGATTGTGCCATTGCACTCCAGCCTGGGCAACAAGAGCAAAACTCTGTCTCAAAAAAAAAAAAAAAAAAAAAAAAAGAATTCTATCTAAAAAATAAAATTAAGAGTTCTAACTCAAACATAAAAATAACTTTTAGATACATTAGCGGTTTAGGTGTAGAAGACAAGACCACAAAAACTACAGAAGAAAAATAGGTTGTATGAGCCTGGAGTGGAGAAGAACTGCCAAACATATTCCCCAGGGCAAAAATTATAAAGGAAAAGACTAACAGATATGAAAGCAAAAAATTTAAAGCTTTTCATATGGCAAGCCCACTTTGAGTGAAAGGTAAATGACAAACTGAGAAAAATATTTGCGATAAAAATTAATATATCAGGCTGGGTGCTGTGGCTCAGACCTGTAATCCCAGTACTTTGGCAGGCCGAGGTGGGCGGATCATGAGGTCTGGAGATCAAGACCATCCTGGCCAACATGGTGAAACCCCGTCTCTACTGAAAATACAAAAATTAGCTGGGTGTGGTGGTGTACACCTGTATTCCCAGCTACTCGGGAGGCTGAGGCAGAGAATTGCTTGAATCCGGGAGGCAGAGGTTGCAGTGAGCTGAGATTGTGCCACTGCACTCCAGCCAGGTGACACAGCGAGACTCCGTCTAAAAAAAAAAAAAAAATTAATATATCAAACCCATGAAGAGTGTTTTTTTTTTGAGTCCATTAAAAAATAGGCAAGCACACTTATGGAAATATGAATAAATATGATTCAATTACATCAAAAAAGAACCCCCTCAAAATATTCACCCTCACTACTCATACAGAAAATGCAAAACTAAAGAGCAAAACTCTTTTTCCCCCTATCAAATTGGCAAAAATAAAAAAGGAAGAACAAAAATGCCAGCGCTGGTGAGGAATGGGGGGCTGTGTTTGCTAAGGAATCAGAAAAAATATCCTTTCACCCAGCAATTCTATTCCTGAATTTTATCCTGATGAATCCCTATGGATGTATAAAGATTCAGCTACAAAGATGTTCATCAATGCATTCTTGCTAATCATCAACCAATGCTAAAAAACCTAAATATTGAACATGGTTGAGTACCCTGTGGCAAAGTCATTTGGTGAAATGTTATTCAATTATTAAAAACGATATTGTAGAAATAGTTACTGAGCTCAAAAGATGTTGAGTAACTAGTCGAGCGAAAAAGCGGTCCTCCCAGTACTAAGTATGTTATAATCTCATTTTTATTTTCTCTCTTGCTAATGGACACATGCACCAGACCAGGTTTAGTACTGGCAGTGTTTCATTCTCACCTTACACATTAAACACACACAGAATGGAAGTACCAAATCTTATTCCCCAACAACTTATGGACCCTAGAAAGCTCAAGACTGGCTTGTACATTTCTTTGGAAGGGTTCGTAACTTGCCTAACCCAACCAGTTACCTGATCTGTCTGTGCCCTACGCAGTCAGCTGACCTGTCTGTGCCTCGTCCAATCAGCTGATGTGCATGTCCCCAGTCAGTCAGCCATCTGCTGTTGTCTGTCGTTACAAAGAACAGAGCAGGTACAGCTAGGAATGGCCAACCCCCAAGTCTACCTACAACCAGGTCCTCACCTTGTGGTAGAGACTTGGGTGGAGATTTAGGACGCCAGGAAGACCCTTAGGAGACGCTGGACTCTGGAAGGTAAAAGGTGGGTCTGCCAACCCAGCTTCCCAAGGAAAGGAACAAACCAGTTAAAGGAACAAACCCTAAAGGAACAAACCAGTTTAAGGTCACACTCCTTCATTCCCTCCCACTGTCCCCCAAAACAAACAGACTTGGATGTCTTCTGAGCTTCTTTTCTTCCTTTCTACAATGCTCAGAGAAAGAATTTAAAATGCAAATGTCTTGGCAGGGCCTTGGGTTTCTACCCAAGACTGAAATGATTCTTTTTTATTTTGAAAACGATAAGGGAGTTGTGGGGTTGGGGGAGGGGATTACCTGTGGGGAGACCACTTCCCAATTTCAAGTAGAACCAGCTGTCCCTCCTCACCTCAGTGCACGCTATGCCTTGAGATATTTTTGCAGGCGGCTGGGTAGAAACTCTGTTCTGGGCAGACAGAAAGCAGATGTGCCATGGAGGGGTTGGCGGTGGTGAGGCCCAGTTCCTGGAATGATAAAATGTAAAGCCTGCAGCACAAGGACCAGGCAGGGCAGCGACTGGAGCCGGAAGTAGAATGAGGGTCCTTTGGCCTCAGAGCAGGGGGGATCCTTGGAACCATCACTCACTGCTGACGGCACATCCTTCCCGGGACCATGTGAAGCCTCAGATATCCTGGTGACCAATGAGAAGTCAGATGCCCCAAGAGGGCAGCTCAAGCCAAGTACCCATGGTAGGAACCTCTCCTCTTCCAGGGAAAGCAGAACCAAAATAGGAAACCATCAATTCTCCCTCGTTTCTGGGAATCATTTTCAAACAGTTCCAAAACCTCACACATATATAAATATATAGTGAGCCTGTGCCCACTCATTAATGAGGATAGCAGCACGATGATACAGCTGGGTTATAGGAGGATACAAGAAACTGAGATGAGCTCCTCATGGAAACTAGAGTAAGATTCAAAGTTAGATACCAAACAGTTAATATCACAGAGGGGAAGAAAACCATAACCTTTGAGGTTATCTTTTCTACTGAACAGAAATCTCTTGCTACTTATCTCACATCCACCAGTTAACCTTCAATTTTAAAGAAGCTAAGCCCTAATCCATAACAAAATTACCTTCTACATGACCCTTAAATGAGCTTTTTGAAAAATGCTTTCGTATGATTTTTTTTTTTGAGACGGAATCTCGCTCTGTCACCCAGGATGGAGTGCAGTGGCGTGACCTCGGCTCACTGCAACCTCCGCCTCCTGGGTTCAAGAGATTCTTCTGCCTCAGCCTCCCGAGTAACTGGGACTACAGGCATGCGCCACCATGCCCGGCTTATTTTTGTATTTTTTGTAGAGATGGGGTTTCACCATATTGGCTGGGCAGGTCTCGAACTCCTAACCTCATGAGCCGCCCACTTCGGCCTCCCAAAGTGCTGGGGTTACAGGCGTGAGCCACTGTGCCCGGCCTTTCCTATGATTTTTAACAGGCCTGCAGTCATCTTTGTACTCAATTCCTGAGTCCCTCCCACCCCCAGTTAAGTGGAGAGAGGGCTAGGATGGAGGCCAGGGAACTTGAATGCTTGAAGGAGAGGCCGAATAACTTAGTGGCTTCTAGTCCTTGGGGCCAGATCGTTGTACTTGCAAATTCTGGGTCTGCTACTCACTAACTGTGGGCCTTCAGCAAGACATTTAGCTTGTGAGCTTCAATGTCCTCATCTGTAAAATGGGTGTATAGCAATGCCTCCCTGTCAATACAGTTCGTGAGGATTAATGTTGGCCTAATTGATTTCACAGTGCTGGGGGCAGTAAGGGTTGCAGTGGTGTTAGCTTAGAAGGTAGGTCCTGGTAAAGTCACAGGAAGAAATGAGAAGGGACGCGGGGAGGTGAGGCCCCCACCCGTGAAGTCTTAGGGACCCAGTTGCCATGGAAATGAATGAAACAGTTTATCCTGCTTTGATGTGGCTGGGTGGCAGAGGAAGTGGGCCTGTTATCAAGGCTGGGGGCCTCCCCCTGCTTCCTGACTCCACCCCCATCTGATCGTCCAGTGCCTCGATTCTGGAGGTAGCAGGAAATCTCACGTCAGTGCCACCGGGTCCGGCCCACCACAGCCCTCTTGGAGTCAGCCCACATGTTTATTGAATATTTACTCCATGCCTGCACAGCTGTGCCGACCACAATACTTTCCTGCAAAGAATGTATCTGTAAAGCTGGGGGGTGACACTGGGCATCTTACGTGCAAACCACTCTGCAATTTTCAAAGCACACAAACTTCAAGGATCGCGTCTCGCCTGTAAGGGAAGAAGGAAAAGTCATATTCTTCTCATTATAAAATGGGAAATGATTTTGAGAAAACCAAGTTGAGTATTTCTTGTTCAAGATACAAAGTGGGCCGGGCGCGGTGGCTCAAGCCTGTAATCCCAGCACTTTGGGAGGCCGAGACGGGTGGATCACGAGGTCAGGAGATCGAGATCATCCTGGCTAACACGGTGAAACCCCGTCTCTACTAAAATAATACAAAAAAACTAGCCGGGTGTGGTGGCGTGCGCCTGTAGTCCCAGCTACTCGGGAGGCTGAGGCAGGAGAATGGCATAAACCCGGGAGGCAGAGCTTGCAGTGAGCTGAGATCCGGCCACTGTACTCCAGCCTGGGCGACAGAGCGAGACTCCGTCTCAAAAAAAAAAAAAAAAAAAAGATACAAAGTGAAGTATGAAAGAGGCAACATGAACCCTCGTATGACAAAGACCTGTACTTCGCCACTTATTAGCTGATGATCTTGGACAAGTTCCTTAGACTCTCTGAGCCTCCTGGTCAAAAGCAGGATTATAATTATCATTGATGATGATGAGGAGGAGGACAGCAATGATGCCAGGGTTGTCTACGGCATATGAAGCACTGTCACAGGTTCGTCCCATCTAACCCTCAGAACATCTCCATGGGTAGTTACTATTATTCCCATTTTTCAGATGCTGAAACTGAGGGCTCGACATTTATGTAACTTGCTCCCAGTCACAGAGCTGACAAGAGCTCTACCACTCGAACCCATATCTCTTTGATACCAAAAAGCATATCATATCCTTTTCACATTTGCATAAATCTGTGTTTCTACCAAGAGGCCTGACAGATGGCTGCATGACCCTGGGTTACCCAGCCTGTCTTTTTATAAACATTCCCCCTTTGGGGAATTTCTCCTGCCCCTTTCCCTTTGGGATGCTTAATATGGCTTCATACCCTTTGATCTCCTATCAAATGAGGAACAAACCTGGGTTAGGTCAGTTTTGCTTATGAACAGGTGGCAGGTGAATTCAGAATGTTCTTCAGTGGTGAGACGTTTCTCTTGGGACATTACTGATCACAGACATTTGCGTTTTATACTTTTTGTCTCTGGTTATGGAATGAAAGGTTAGACCTCTTGAAGGATGTCCAACATCATTGACTAGTAGGTGGGGGAGGTTTAGGGAAAAGAGTAGAGGCCGGTGTTCCAGAAATCACAGGGTGTGATCAGTTAGGACTGAGTTGGCTGCCTATAGCAGAAAGCCCCAAACAACAATGCCTTAAACTCATAGGGGCTAGTTTTCTCTTACACACACACAGACACACACACCACACAATCTGTAAGAAGGCAGGCCAGCATCGGCATGGTGGTCCCATGAACATCCTAGACCAGCCTTCTCTCATCCTTCCGCTCCACCATCCTTAGCAAGAGGCACCATCTTCAAGGTTGCTTCATGGTCTAGGATGGCTGCTGGAGCGCTGGCCATCATGTCCACATTCCAGTTAACAGAAAGAAGGAGGTGAGGTGGGTTGCACCTAAAACATTCTGCAAGGGAGGTTGAGAAATTGACTCATCAACTGGGTACAATGCCCAGTGTCTCACTCGTAAAAAAACGAGGAATGGATATTGAGTGGATGCCTAGAAGTCTCTGCCACATGTGACTTACTCGTAAGAGTAGCCCATAAGGCCCGGACTGGTCCTGTTAGGGTGACTATCACTAGGGTGCTGAAAGGGTGTTATGAAAGGGCCTCATCTCACTTCGCCCCCACTAGCCTGGTGGCTCTGCAAAGCTGCAGACCTCATCCCGCAGGCATTTCCGTGGGGTCATTGCACTTGTTCAGAGCAGCATATGTCTTGTGGTGGCACTGAACTTTCATTCCAAGAACTCACATCTCCTCTGCCTGCATGGAGGCCTGCCCAGTGGGTTCCTTCTCCCCAGTATTTTCCTCTTGGCTTTCTAGCCACATTCCCTCTCACCTTCCACGTCTCTGCTCCTGCACTCCCGGTGGCCAGGGATTCCAGCCTCCCTTGTTATGTCCTCTCCTCCTTTGTCTATTCACTTGAAAGCTGTGCTTCACCTTCCTACCCAGGCCCTGCTGAGGCCCACAGCCATGAGTTTCCAATTCCTCCAGTCACTCTGGAGTCCAGGATCCTGGAGATGGGGAGCAGGAAGGCACTGCACATGGGACCCCCAGTGAGGAGGGAAGTGTAAGAGAAACCAGGCTGTGGAGAGCGGTGTGCCTGGTGTTTGCTTCAGGGTATGACGTAGGTCAAACTGTCCACCGTGAGTTGATATTAATCGTAGATGCTGGAGAACCAAACCTGACCGAGTCTCATTTGGAGACTGCATTGCCGTTGGGGCCGGGCCCTGCTTCCATCCTGTGGATTCCGTGGAATCTTGGTGTTCCCCTTGTAAGAGGAAACTGAGTCAGATGTGGCTGCTGCCTGCCTCCCCCAGGCTCAAGTACCCACATGACCCTCAGCATGGACCTGTCTATCAGTGTGTTGTTAATACCAGTGCTGCTTGATGGCAGATGTGGTGATTTTCATGTGTCCTGGATCTTCACAGTCAGCTGTTCTGTGCAGAATCCCTTTCTATTTGCAACTTTGAAAAAGAGTGGAAGCTTTGATGGGCAAACAAGGCTTGATGGCGAAGGGTCTTGGACAATTGGGCCAGGAGTTTGACCTTCACTATGACTGTATTCTGCCCACCCACCCCATTCGTTGCCTATATGGGGTGACTCCTCTCGATTTCTTACTTGCTAGGGCCTGATGCAGGAACAACCCAGGCAAGGTTTTTGTTTAGCCCTTGCACCAATCTAGATCCAAGAAGCTAAACTCAGAAAGTTGTTTCCCTCTGCTAAGGTGACCAAGGAAGGCTGTGATCTAAGATCAAAGGGAGAGAGGAGTCTGTTGATCCGAGGCTCCCCAGTGCAGCTTCCCTGTTTGGGGAGTGGAGGGTGGAATTAAGGGTGATCCCGAAACTGATATTGCACACCCCACTTAGCATTCATGGCCTCCGTGGCATCACTAGGTAACACTGTGAAAACCAAGCCCATGGAGGATGCTGGGAGATATTTCCAGTCTCACAGCATAGACCAGCAAATGGGGACTCAGCAGTACAATTTCTAAGCCAGGTTCAAAGGAGTGAGTCTGTACAAAAGTTTGTAGGATCAAAGCCTCCTCCACACTGCACAGTCTTTTCTAATTTGTTCCCAGCTCAGGCCCCAGCCCACCAGTTAATTACCCAAAACTCCACACCCCATGCTAAGAAGGGGGGTCCATTACCAAGAGAGGCCAAGGAAGGGGGTTGACGGTGTTTTTGGGGTGATGGCGGGAGTTTATCTGATGATCGTAGGCTCTGCTTGGAAACTGTTGGTACCTTGGGTATTCAGCACCAGTCAAACAACTCGGAAAATAACTCTCTCTGGGTCAGGGTGTGCCAAGAGGTACAGGCAACCTCCTAAATATCCCCCGTTAAAGCAACAGGATACATAGAGCAACAGTTGCGAGGAGTCCACGTAGCTCATACGAAGCAGCTTCTTGTTCTAACTGTAGCACAATCCGAAAATGAGACGAAGGCACATGAATGTAGATGTGAGAGATTGCTCCTCATCCTAGAGATGAGAGGAAATGAAGGAGCTTCAAGGTTGTCCACAGTACCAGGCACTCCAGAACAAAACTTCAAACAGCGT
This sequence comes from Macaca nemestrina, assembly GCF_043159975.1. Taxonomy (NCBI): domain Eukaryota; kingdom Metazoa; phylum Chordata; class Mammalia; order Primates; family Cercopithecidae; genus Macaca; species Macaca nemestrina. Next base: position 9,096,045 of record NC_092141.1, on the reverse strand, counting down.
GATGATGAACCGTTGGGTATGGCGACAGGGAAAACATTGCCAAGCTTCAGGAGAGCAAGGTCAGGAGGGCAGAGGCATTGGAAGCCAGTGGCTGGGCGTTTTGGAACAAAGCTGATGTGGAAGGAGAGCGACAGCACAGTCCACTGCTTCCTGGAGTGCGACCGCCTGGATGACCTGGGTCAACAGAGGCAGAAGTGGCGGTGACGAAATGGGGTCAGCGGGGTGTAGGTTACCTGTTAAAAGCATCAAATAGTAAAAGAAAAGAGAAATAAGGTCAAGAGAAGATTTTGCGTGTCTGTGTGTTTTACGGTCAGGGAGATGGGGGATATCTGTATGTCTCCACTACGGTAACTACGGTAACTACGGTATTATGTTGGGGTGGTTGGAGAGTGGGTGAGGATCTCTTCTCTGTAATGCATGTGAGTGGCCACCAGATGGTGTCCCAAGTCCTGATGTAATAGCCACTGTGTCAAGGACCTTCCTGGCAAAACGGACCAAATGTTAACTTCTAAATATGTGATGATTACATAAAGTAAACATCACACAAAAGGCCCAAAATCAAAGCAATTAGGTCCCAAGTTAGAAAAGCATTATATGGTAATTTTCTGCCTTTCACAGTCTTTCTATTTATAGCTGTCTTTAACCCCCCGGTCCAGACTTGCACTTCTGAGGGGACGTCCTGCAGGTTCCCAGCTCAGTCCCAGTTCAGGGTGGCCCTGCTCTGGATGGGGACTACCCCGGGCCTATTTCCAAGCTATGACAAGAAGGCGGCCCACCCCGCTGGGTCTCCAGCCCCTGCTCTGTGAGGGAGTGACCTTGTGCTTCCTGTTTCACCTCCTCATCGTGGTGGAAACAGAACTGAACGCACGCTGTAAAGCAACTACTGTGCAGAACGGAGTCAAGTTGCAGAAACAAAAGGAAAACCTTTGGTGTGTTTCTTCTCAGCATTTGGAAGTCAGAGGAGACAGAGAGGGGGAAGGGCCGGGGAGAAAGGGGATGTGGGCTGGGAGCAGAGCCTAGGATGCAGCTGCCTCAGAGCAGAGAGGCCAGACCGCGATCCTTTGAGAGGACTCGGGACTCCAGGCAGAGATGGGGAGGCGCAGGTGTGGAAACTCGAAACCCGCTGCCTGGCTGGAGCTGAGGCAAAGTGGATGACCTGACAGGTGCCTGGCATAGCGGGAAGGCACCCAGGGCTGGGAGAGGGGACAGCGGCAGGGACGCAGGAGTAGCCCGGCGGCACGGGACGCAGCAGCCTCCTGGGCCCAGGTTCTGCCTCCCACGATGCTCTCCCACCCAGTCTCTGAAGAGAGAAACTTTAAATTGGTCAAGCTGTGATGGGGCCTGGGAATCACAGACTGTTAAAGGCCTCAGAGACCACTGATCTAATCTGCCCCTTCCCGGGAGAAACTGAGGCTCAGGGATTAAGTGACCTGGCCAAGAGCTGGAAGAGAACTCAGGCTTCTGACCCGGGCTCTCACCCTGGATCCCTTTCTCTTTAGCTAGGCTGCCTCCAAGCCTGGGGCCGGGACCTGAGCCACGAGGGGAGTGGCAAGCTCTAAGGAAGGGAGGGCAGTCGGAGAGGCCACGGGAATCCAGAGGACAGCGAGGCTCAGGACCGAGTTTTGGTGTTGGAGGCGAAGGTGGGGATATGACTCGTGAGGTGTAAAAGGATGCATAGAAGCAAACTGCTAGGCACGCTGGAGGAGCCACTGAACAGCCCCTCTCCAGGTTCTCCTGAGCTCCATCCGGGAACTTCCAACCTGATTGTCCGGTGCTTGGCTCGCCACGAAGCACAAGGACGGTGCTGAAGGAACTGACCAGCCCATGAACTCTTTTCTTGTTGGCCCACAGGGATCTCCTACCAGAGGCTGGTGAGGGCTGAGCAGGGCCTGCCCATCAGGAGTCACCGCAGCTCCACCGTGTGAGTGCTCTTGGGGGACGGAGAAACAGGGGGGAGGGAGTTTGGGACCCCTGCACTGCTCCACCTTCACCCTCCTCCCCCTCTCAAACATCCAATACCCTGCCCCCCGCCCCCCACCATCCACCCCAGCCAGCAACAAACAGGCTTCCAGGGATCTGGGAACTCCTGGCACTGCTGGTGATATTTTGTGTCCAGGTTTGTTTTTCTAGGCTGAGGGTCTTTCACCAGATTCTTAAAGAGGGCCGCATCAATTGTGCCAGGTGTTAGGCACACAGTTCCCCCACTTTATCTATTCTTTTCAGATGAGGAACTGGAGGTCAGAGAGGCCAAGCAACTTCCCCAAGGTCACACAGCGAGCAAGGGTCTGAGCCACAATTTAACTCTCAGGCTTATTCAGAAGCCCATGGTATTTCCACAGTCTCTTTCTGCCTGTTACTAAAACAGTGTTTCCAAACTTTTTTGACCAGGACCTACAATAAAAATCCATTTTATACAACATCCTGGTACACACACACACACACACACAGCTGAAACGAAATGTATCCCTGCTACGTAGGATGAGCGCTATCTATTCTATTTCATTTAAGAAACAAATTCAGCTCCCCCAGATGACTTCATTACTCACTCCTGGGTCCTCACCTGCAGTTTGAAAAGCACTAGAGAGGGGATGCCCATTCGGAGGACCCTCTGCAGGCCTCGAAGAGTTGGGTGCTGCCTTGCCTTGACATGTTGGGAGCCCAGGGACCCCGGGCTTCACCAGCTCAGAAATTATAGGCCCCCGGCCCTCCCCATTCCCAGCCTCAGGGGTTCACTTCCCACTCACTCCCCTGAGCAACACTTCTTGATTTCCCTCTAGGTAAAAACAAGCACAAACAAAATGATAGATGTCGAGAGAGGGAAAGGATGCTAACATGTTGTAGTTTAGTAAGTAAATAAGATGCCTCTGGGGGAGCTGGGGCAGGTGGGCTGATGAAGAATCATCAACGCCTCTTAGACCCTTTCTCGACCTCCAGGCGCCATTCTAAGCGCAGTTACGTGTGCTGACTCATTTAATCCTCACGTTAACCCTGTGAGAAGGGGAGTTTTCAAATCAGGGAAGTGAGGCACTGAGAGATTTGTAGAAAGAGCTTACAGTTGGGAGATGGTCTCACTTTCATTATCTATAAATTGAGAATGATGATAAATTATGCGGCAGAGAAATTATGTGAGCTGGTGAGGGCAGGGGCTCGGCTGGGCTCGTTATAAGGTTATAAGGCGCTGCTTATGCAAGCCCACCTCCTTTTTCTTACAGATAGAGAAATCAAAGTTAGTTTCTTCCCAAATGATGGGGACTTTAACAGAGACTAGTCCTGTCTCTGCCCTGTCCCCGGGCACCGATGTCCATAGAGTCTGGAGGGAATGCTGCCTGCATGGGGCTCCTCTGCACTGGGTTTAAATGCAGAGTGTGGAATTGAGAGAGCAAGAGCCATCACACGCAGCTCATACTAAAGCACTTATGGATACAAAGCCACGATGGCTCGAGTTTGCTTCGAGGTCATGCAGTGATGCAGGGGTTGGCAGGGGGGAAGTGAGAACAGCCGTGCGTTGTTAACTGTAAACAAAGTGATCAGTGCCTCAGAGCCCACGATTCTTTTAATTTGGGGTATGTTTGAAAGTTTCCACAATAAAGAAATGTAAACACTGGCACCAAGAGTGAATCTGGGTGTCCATCGGGAAGGGAGGTAGCAGTGGCCAGGCACACACTCCCCTCCCAGCCCACGAAAGCCTGTATCACGACTTTGGGCCAATTAGAAAAGGTGTCCCTCACGAGCGCAGGAAGAAGATGCACTCTGACTTGGCACCCTCTCCTCTGGGCAGAGGCAGCCCCGTGCCACGAGGAATTGCATGTCCCTTTTGCCCCAGAGCACACTGCACAGCACCACGTGGCTGCCCAGCTCCCCCCGAAAACTGGTCACTTGGCTTCAAGTCACCTTGCTGAAAATAGGATCCTCATTTGAGTAATCTTGCATCCACTCAGCTGTCTCATAGGAAAAAAATGTTTTTGTAAAAATTAAGTAAATTTAGTTTTAAAGAATTAAGTTCCATTTTGAAAAGATCTTTGAAAACAACAGCTGAAAAATGCTCAGCAGTGAACCCCACGCTTTCCCTGGGAACCTGGGTCCTGGAGCTGCTGCTTCTGTCCTGGCCTCCTGTGGTCACCTCCTCAAGCTCTGCCTGGGCTTGAGGAGGCCCTGGCCTCAGCAGAGCTGAGCACCAGCAGGCACGAGGTGGGTGGCTGTGCCGTGGCATGCTGCTCACCCCCAGGTACCATAGCCGGTCCCCTGTGTCCCCAGCACCGTGCTGTTGCTGAACCCAGTAGAAGTGCAGGCCGAGTTCCTCGCTGTAGCCAATAAGCTGAGCACCCCCGGACACTCGCCTCACAGTGCCTACACCACCCTGCTCCTGCATGCCTTCCAGGCCACCTTTGGGGCCCACTGTGACGTCCCGGGCCTGCACTGCAGGCTGCAGGTATGTACCTGGGGCCTGGGGCTCTGGTGGAGTACCTCTTCGAAGAGGTAGCGCCCTCTCCCTGCTTCATCTCAGCCACGGTCTCCAGGGTACACTAGTCTCCGGCGCCCCAGGTGACACGGCAGGGTGGTGGCTGGAGGGCGGGCCCCGTAGAGGGGGTTTCTGGTGCGCTGGATCCTGACCAGTGGGGTGGCAGCCTGGGCAGTGGGGCCGGGTGCTGATAACTGGTGCCTCAGAAGATGGCATGTGCCATAAGAACGAGAATGAGCTTCGGGCTGAAGACCTGGCCTCTAGGCCTGGCTCTGTCACAGGTCAGCTGTGTCACCCCACACAGCTTCTTCCCCTCTCTGGGGCACAGTGAGGAGCGTTGAAGTCCCTCCTGACTGCACTGCCCCATGGCTCTGGTCCTTTCTCTCCTGACCATTTCCTGAGAATGGAAGGGCAGGGAGAGGCCTGGCTGCCTGGCCAGCTGTGGGTACGAGATGGGTGATGAGGCTGGGAGGGGACAGATCCCTGCCTGCCTCAGTAAGAAGCTAGGAACTGGAACAGGTGGACAGCTAGCTCACGGTCCAGGAGCAATGCCCATCTCCTCCTGGGGTTTCAGGCCAAGACCCTGGCAGAGCTTGAGGACATCTTCACGGAGACCGCAGAGGCACAGGAGCTGGCATCTGGCATCGGAGATGCTGCAGAGGCCCGGCGGTGGCTCAGGACCAAGCTGCAGGCGGTGGGAGAAAAAGCTGGCTTCCCTGGGGTGTTAGGTGAGGCTCTTGGGAGAGTGAGGTTCTCCCACATTCCCCATGGCCTATTCTAGGTCCCAAGGTGCACGGTCCAGGTGGGCCTGGCGGCTCTGCTCCACACAGTCACTCAGGGACTCAGCTTTTTCAGTTATCTCACTGCTCCGTCATCCCCTGGGGTGTCTGTCATTCCTATCTATAGGGGCAGGGGTGGGGGTGCCATCATGATGGCAGCTTGCGGGAAGAGGAAAAGAGAGTGCTTATGAGGGCAAAGCCTGGGCTTTTCTGTTGAAAGTGATGCAGAAGCTGGGCACGTCACTTCCGCACATGTTCCTTTGAGCCCGCCTTGGTCACGTGGCCACATCTTGCCCCAAAGGATCCTGGGAAACATCCTCTCTGCAACTCTATTACCGTAGAAGGGAGCACAGATTTTGAGGAGCCGTTCGCATTCCCTGTTACAATATTCCTCATAAAAACCTTCTGGACTAGTACCATTATTCTCCCATGGGCACATTGTAAAATGAGGCTCAGAGGTTGTGGCTTGGCCACGTTTGCACAGCTCATAAAGGGCATGCCTTGAAAGAAGGGCCCTCTGGCTGGGAGCCCGCACCCTGGCTCTAACTCAGCCTCAGCCTATCCAGCTATGCATCCTTGTGCCGATGCTGTCCCATCTCTGGTCTCTTCTCCAAGGCAAGGGGACTGGACTGGCCAATCTCCAAGGCCTCTTCCCAGCCCTCTTCTCCTATCCTCCCTGTTCTTACAGACACTGCAAAACCAGGGAAGCTCCATACCATCCCCATCCCTGTTGCCCGGTGTTACACCTACAGCTGGAACCAGGACAGCTTTGGTAAGGAGCCGGGGCCCTGGTGACACCCATGCCCCACACCGCCTGAGCTGTCTTTCTGGTCCTGGGTCCGTGCAGCTCTCACCCCGTCCCCAAAGCTCTCCCATCTGAGCAGGCTCCAAGCAGAGCAAGGGGCAGTGCTAGGAGTCCTGGGCTGGCCCTGAGTCCTTCTGCTGTCTCCCCTCCAAAGGGAATATGGAAGGGGATTTGGGGGCCCAGACACCCAGACAGTGCTGGCCTTGCTTCCCTGCAGACATCCTGCAGGAAATCCTGCTCAAGGAACAGGAGCTGCTCCAGCCAGGGATCCTGGCAGATGATGAAGAGGAGGAGGAGGAAGAGGAGGAGGAGGAGGAGGAGGACTTGGAAACGGACGGGCATTGTGCCGAGAGAGACTCCCTGCTCTCCACCAGCTCTTTGGCGTCCCACGACTCCACCCTGTCCCTCACATCCTCCCAGGCCTCAGGGCCGGCCCTCTCGCGCCATCTGCTGACTTCCTTTGTCTCAGGCCTCTCGGATGGCATGGACAGCGGCTACGTGGAGGACAGCGAGGAGAGCTCCTCCGAGTGGCCCAGGAGGCGCGGCAGCCAGGAACGCCGGGGCCACCGCAGGCCTGGGCAGAAGTTCATCAGGATCTATAAACTCTTCAAGAGCACTAGCCAGCTGGTACTGCGGAGGGACTCTCGGAGCCTGGAGGGCAACTCGGACACGGCCCTGCCCCTGCGGCGGGCAGGGAGCCTCTGCAGCCCCCTGGACGATCCAGTATCGCCCCCTTCCCGGGCCCAGCGCTCCCGCTCCCTGCCCCAGCCCAAACTCAGTACTCAGCTGCCCAGCTGGCTTCTAGCCCCCGCTTCACGTCACCAGCGCCGCCGCCCCTTCCTGAGTGGAGATGAGGATCCCAAGGCCTCCACGCTACGTGTTGTGGTCTTTGGCTCCGATCGGATTTCAGGGAAGGTGGCCCGGGCATACAGCAACCTTCGGTAAGAGCCATAACGGGAGGCATCGCTCTGCCCTGGGTAACAGCATTGTTCTGCTGGTGGAATCTGGGGCCTGAGGCTTAGGCCCCAGAGGAACCAAAAGTTCCCTTATTTATTTATTTATTTATTTATTTATTTATTTATTTATTTATTATGATTACTATTATTTTGAGACAGAGTCTTGCTCTGTTGCCCGGGCTGGAGTGCAGTGGCATGATCTCAGCTCACTGTAGCCTGTGGCTTTTTCGGTTCAAGCGATTCTCGTGCCTCAGCCTCCCAAGAAGCTGGGATTACAGGTGCACGCCACCACACCTGACTAATTTTTTTTTTTCTTAGTAGAGATGGGGTTTCCCCATGTTGGCCAGGCTGGTCTTGAACTCCTGGCCTCAGGTGATCCACCCACCTCGGCCTCCCAAAGTGCTGGAATTACAGGTGTGAGCCACCATGCCCGGCCCCCTTCTCACTATCTTCTTCTTGCCAGGCGGCTGGAGAACAATCGCCCACTCCTCACACGGTTCTTCAAACTTCAGTTCTTCTATGTGCCTGTGAAGCGAAGTCACGGGACCAGCCCTGGTGCCTGTCCACCCCCTCGGAGCCAGACGCCCTCACCCCCGACAGACTCCCCTAGGCACGCCAGCCCTGGAGTACGTCCCCAGCCTGGACCAGTGGGGTGGTAATGTAGAGATCTGGCTACCTGAAGGAAGCCGATTGGAAGTCATGAAAAGCAATCCCCTGTGTTGACAGGGCACCTGCCCCTGCGTGGCCCTCACTCCCTGCACTTGGATGTGACATTTTGCCATATGACAAAGACTGAAAGTTGTCATACTTCCCCAAGGGCAGGGAGAAGCTCAGCTTGGGGCTGCAGGTGCCATCCAAGGCCCTGGAGCTAGGATGGGCAGGCCTCCTGGGGAGCTGGGAATGACTCTTGTCCCTCGCCCTAGGAGCTGGGCACCACCCCATGGGAGGAGAGCACCAATGACATCTCCCACTACCTCGGCATGCTGGACCCCTGGTATGAGCGCAATGTGCTAGGCCTCATGCACCTGCCCCCTGAAGTTCTGTGCCAGGTAAGTGGCCCCTGGGGTTGTGGAACAGGGCCCACTGGCCGCAGTCACCCAGCCTCACTTAGAAGGCCCTGGATTTGGGGAATCCAGCTTGAGGCCCCCATGGAGGACCTGGGCCCTCTTGGAAAAGATCTGGGAGTGTGAGTGAGAAGCAGGACTGAGCCTGAACTCAGGACACTGAGGGCAAGAGCTGGGGTCACTGCAGTGATGGAGGAGGGGCCTCAGAAGGGTCCAGGGGACCTCAGATTTCAGCCCCCTTCCTCAACTCCCGCCCTTGTCTGGCTAAGCCAGAAGCCTCCCCCGAGGCCGGTGGGTCAGGTGAGGGGCGTGGAGGCTGGGCACCGGCCCTCCCCTGCTTCCTGCTTCCACCTCACCAGCTCCCCCTGGCTGGCTGCCTCTATGTCTCTCTTCTATCTTCCTCCCTAATTCTTGCTCCTTCTTGCCATCTATCCACCCACCCATATGAATTGGCTGCCCCTTCCCTCTGGTCACAGCAGTCCCTGAAGGCTGAAGCCCAGGCCCTGGAGGGCTCCCCCACCCAGCTGCCCATCCTGGCCGACATGCTACTCTACTACTGCCGCTTTGCCGCCAGACCGGTGCTGCTGCAAGTCTATCAGACGGAGGTAAGGCCTCCCTGACCCGCACCGTCTCTCCCCCACCTGCCGGGCCTGCAAGTCCCCAGCCCTGCCTTGGGACAGCCAGCAGGTCTACACTGGAGGAGCCGAATGGGCCCCTCCAGGGGGTTCACACTGATGTACATGCTCCTGCACTCTCCAGCTGACCTTCATCACTGGGGAGAAGACGACAGAGATCTTCATCCACTCCTTGGAGCTGGGTCACTCCGCTGCCACACGTGCCATCAAGGCTTCGGGTGGGTACTGCCTGAGCAGAGACAGGCGGGGAGGCGGGGCCTGGGACGCGAAATGCGGAGCTCTGGGGAGGTGGGGTTACCTGGGAGGTGGGGCCATGGGAAGGCGGGGTTGCACCGGAGGTGGGGCCATGGGAAGGCGGGGTTGCACCAGAGGTGGGGCCACGGGAGGGCGGGGTTACCTAGGAGGCGGGGCCACGGGGAGGTGGGGTTGCCCGGTAGGTGGGTCCCTGGGGAGGCAGGGTTACTGGGAGGCAGGGCCATGGGGGGCCGGGGTTACCCAGGAGGCGAGGCCATGGGGAGGCGGGGTTACCCAGGAGGCGAGGCCATGGGGAAGCGGGGTTACCCAGGAGGTGGGGCCCTGGGGAGGCGGGACCCTGGGAAGGTGTGATCACAGCGGAGATGAGGCCCTGGAGTGATGGGGTCACTGAGGAGGTGGAGGCCCCCGGAAGGTGGAGTCAGAGAGAGATGCAGGGCCTTGGTGAGACAGATCCCTAGGGAGTCACGGTCAGTGTGGCAGGGGATGGGGAGGTAAGTCCCAGGGAGGCAAGGCCACTGTGTTCGTGAGGAGCCTGGGAAGCCAGAGGGAGTGAAGGGTCTGTCTGTGTGTGGCACAGGTCCTGGCAGCAAGCGGCTGGGCATCGATGACGACCGGGAGGCTGTTCCTCTAACACTACAGATTATTTACAGCAAGGTAAGACCCGGGCTGGGGCTCCTTCCCCTCCAGGATCTGCTACTGATCCTTCCTCCGCCAGAGCCTGGGCCCAGAGCTGGACTTGTGTGTTCCTGGGCCCCAGTCTTTATGCTAGAAGGCCACAGCAGGCTCCCCTGGATGCTCAGAGAAGCAGAGGGAGTGGATATCTCTGTGCTTCTTGGCCTCCAAAGCCTCTCTCCCACCATGTGCTCTGCCCTCACCTGAATGCGCTCAGCAGCAGCCCAGGGGTAGGGGTCTGCTGGGCCTGGCTACAGGGCTGGGGCTGAGAGGGGGCAAGGGAAGCCTTCCAGAGGCACTTGAGGGAGAAGCCAGGGTCTCGGGGGGGCCAATGTGCCTGGCAGGCTGCATGCAAGGTGGGATTGGCATGAGAAAGGAGTGAGGAGAGTTGTAGGGAGGTGGAGGGCTGTTGGTGACAGGCCAGAAGACGTGAGTTCTCTGAGCAGATCACATCCCAAGTTCTAGGCTGAGGGAAGCTTGGCCTCACAGGTGGGCTCCTTCCTTCTTTCCTGCCTCCTTCCCTTTCTTCCTTCGGCCATTCCAAAGATATCCTCTTAGCACCTGCCCATGCCACCTCTGTGCTGGGCAGAGGAAAAGAGGGGTTGAGCAGGGAAGCCTAGGCCTCACTTTAGCTTGTCCAGAGGAGGGAGACAGACAAGAAATGAGGAAACAAAGAAATAGCCAAGATAATTCCAGACAGTGGCAAGTGATGACAAGGCAATAAAACAGCAGATGGACGGTGGCGTTGGGGCTGCGGTGCATTTGGCAGTGAAGAAGGTGGGCAGGAGGCACCAACACTCACTGCAGCCACATGCCAGGTGCTTGCTAGACATCTTCCATGGCCCAGGCACTGTTCTAGGCCCTGGAGCCTTCCTAAGAGTGAACAAAGGACAGACATGGTCCCAGGAGACATGCTGACCCCCTGGAGTGGGCGGTAGGCATTGGTTAGATGATGCACACGATGTAAAATTACAACTGTGACACACAGATGGAGGAGAGGGACACGGGATGTTCCTAAATGGTGAACTGAACCCAGTCAGGAGAGTTAGTAGTGAAGGCTTCCTTGAGAAGGGACCTGAGTTAATATTGGAGTGAAAACCAGGAGTTAATTAGGCCGAGAAGAGAGGTGAGTGCTCTCGCGGCAACAGGAACTGCATGTGCAAAGGCCCTGTGGTGGGAGGCAATGTGAACACCTCAAAGCACTCTGAAAGAAGATACCTGGGCTGGAGCAGAGACAGCCAGCGGGAACATGATGCCGAGGTGAGGCTAAAGAAATGGGGGAACCAGCATACCAAAAGCCTTGATTGCAGTGAAAGGAGTTTTTTCTTTTTCTTTTTCTTTTTTCTTTCTTTCTTTTTTTTCTTTTTCTTTTCTTTTCTTTTTTTTTTTTTTTTTTTTTTTTGACACAGTCTCGCCCTGTTTATCAGGCTGGAGCGCAATGGTGCAATCTCAGCTCACTGCAACCTTCACCTCCCTGGTTCAAGCAATTCTCCTGCCTCAGCCTCCCGAGTAGCTGGGATTACAGGTGCCCGCCACCACACCCAGCTAATTTTTTGTATCTTTAGTAGAGACGGGGGTTTCACCATGTTGGCCAGGCTGGTCTCGAACTCCTGACCTCGTGATCCACCTGCCTTGGCCTCCCAAAGTGTTGGGATTACAGGCATGAGCCACCACCACGCCTGACCCAATGAAAGGAATTTTATCCTGGTCCTAAGAGCAGTGGATATCCATTAAGGAGGCTTACGTTTGTGACATGATCAGATCTGAGGCTTGGAAGCTCCCTCTGGCCGCTCTGTGGAGGAGAGGCTGGGAGGGTCCGCAGGTGATGCGGGAAGGCCAGTTAGGAGGCTGCTGCCATGGTCCAGAAGAGAAATGAGGGCAGCAGCCTGCACTAGGGTGGTGGTGGCGGAGCTGGGAAGGAATAGGAGACAGATGGGAGTGATGTAATCAGCAGGGCTCATGGGTGGGTTAGGAAAGGAGAGGCCAGACTCCTGGAATCGCGCCTCTGTGACTGGCAGCACCGTCTTCTCAGGTGAGGACCACGGGAAGAGACCCGGGTCCAGTTGGGGAAGATCCTGAGTTTGGATCGGGTCATATTATTGAGGTGGAGAGGCCTTGAGAGGTATAAGGAGACAGTGAGAATAGGCGGCTGGCTGAACGGGCCTGACTTTGTGGTGAATACGAAGATGGGTGGACAGCTGCTGTGGAAAAAGGTCACGGAGGAGACTCCTGAAGGGGGGAAGCAGGGAATACAAAGAGCAGAGGACCAAGGGGAGAGGCTTGAACCCTTCTTCATGATGAATGGTGGGCAGAGGGCGGCGATCCAGCAAAGCAGAGAGGCACCAGCCAGAGAGGCGCTAGGGAAAGCAGGAAGGTTCCATCACGAAAGCCCAGGAGAGGCTTTCAAGGAGGGGAGAGCCGAGAACTGTAAGGTCAAGTACGCTGAGGACCAACAAGTGTTCTTGGGTTTAACAACAAGGAGATCCCTGATGACAGAGACATTCACACAAAGACTTGAAGAGGGGGTTCGGGTCTGGCTGTGCCTGAAACAGCATGTCTGTGGGCCCGTCCCTTCCTCACTCTGGGCCCAGCAGGACCACCTCTGCAGGTGCTCTCAGCTCTTGTACCTTTCAACCTGGTCACAGAGGCTAGACCAAACCAGTGATGTGAGCTCCTACCTAGAGTCATCCAGGTCCATCCAGGGTGGCACAGGGGCCCTGGTGAATAAGAGAGAGCTTTCTGGGGACATGCTGACTAGAAGCAACCCCCTGTCACTGATGGGCCTTCAAAGAGAAGGTGGCAGGCGTGGGAGCCTCTGGACTCAGAGGGTCTGGCTATGCTGCATTTCCAGGGGGCTATCAGTGGACGAAGTCGCTGGAGCAACCTGGAGAAGGTCTGTACCTCCGTGAACCTTAACAAGGCCTGCCGGAAGCAGGAGGAGCTGGGTGAGTGGGGTGGGCAGGGTGGGGTCACAGTAGGGAGGTGCTCTGAGCCTGGCCTGAGTGCCCTTGCCCTTCAGATTCCAGCATGGAGGCCCTGACGCTAAACCTGACAGAAGTAGTGAAAAGGCAGAACTCCAAATCCAAGAAGGGCTTTAACCAGGTACCAGCTTCCCTGTCCTTCCAGCCACACCCTCAAGAGACTTATTGGAGCATGCATGTGCGTATGTGTGTACGTGTGTACGTCTGTGTGCACATGTATGTGTGTGCATGTGTGCACATGTACGTCCATGTGTGTACAGACGTGTGTGTGTGTGAGAGAGAGGAGAGGTGGGGGAGGAGAGGCAGAGTGAGGGGTGTGATGTGGGGATGTTTGAGGGGTGTGGAGTGTTGTGGGGTGTCGGGGAGGTAGGGGTGCCCTGTGAGAGGATGCATGTATGTAGAAAAGTTATGGGGTGGGTGCCAGGAGAGTCCTAAGACTCTGAGACCAAAGAAAGCAGGCTCTGCATCAGGGGACCTGGGGCTGCCCCGGTGAGGGCAGCAGGCAGGGCAGAGTCTCCTCAGGGGGCACTTGATTCTTCCAGATGCTGGAGAGGAGGCAGGGGCTGATGGAGGCCTCAGGCTCCCTCCCCTGACCTGGCCATTAACCCTGGAACGCGGTCAGGCAAACCCCTGCCCTCCCACACCCCTAGAAGCAGATGGGCAGTTCTGAGAGAAAGAACTGCCAGGGGCTGCCAGTGTTGCGCAGCCAGGGATTCGGGGCTGACCTGGACCTTCCTTCCAGATTAGCACATCGCAGATCAAAGTGGACAAGGTGCAGATCATCGGTTCCAACAGCTGCCCGTTTGCTGTGTGCCTGGACCAGGATGAGAGGAAGATCCTGCAGAGTGTAGTCAGGTAGGAAAGGGGCGTCCCAGGGAGGGGAGCAGTTTCTGCTCCCACCAACCCAGAGGCTTGGAAGGAGCTGGAGGGATGGGGGCTTGCTCTGATCCCTGGCCCCTGCCCTGCCCCACAGATGTGAGGTTTCACCCTGCTACAAGCCGGAGAAGAGCGACCTCTCCTCGCCACCCCAGAGGCCTCCCGACCTGCCGGCCCAGGCCGCGCCTGATCTCTGCTCCCTTCTCTGCCTGCCCATCATGACTTTCAGTGGAGCTCTGCCCTAGTGTGGGCCCAGCACCAGACTGGACAGAAGCCCTGGGGCAACCTCCTCTGTGAGCCCTCCGGGACAGTCCCTGTCTGTGGAGAATGGAGTGGTCCTGTGCAGAGACAGTCCCACTGTGGGTCCTGCAGTGGGCAGGGTGTGGGGGTACAGGGTTTCTGGGGTCTCAGCGTTCTGGGAAAGGAACAGCTATCAGGGAGAGAAGGGCCAGACCCCATAGCCTCTCAGATTCCTCGCAGTAGAAGGAGAAGAACGGATAAATTGACCTCCGAAGTCCCTGACCACTAGCATGGTCTAGGATGCTTTCTAGAAGGAAGATCTGAGGCTCTGGTGCTCAGGGGGATGGCTTGGGCCTTTTCTCTCAACCTTGGCTGAGCCTACCCCTTACTTTGTCAAAGACTTGAGGACCCTGCATGTCTGGAGTTCAGTCCCCTCCTCTCTGGGGGCTCAGGTGACTGAAATGTGGATGAAATATTTCTCTACTTCAAGACCACCTCTCCCTCCAAACACACACACACACACACACACACACACACACACACACACACACACACCAACAATTTCTCTCTGTCAGGTTTCCTGATTCTCTGGAAGAACAGCACTAATGCTGCACCTGTCCATTCTCAGAACCCGGCACAGATTCTCTCTTGATCTCCTTTTTGGATCTGAGATTCTTGGAAGACAGTATAGGCTTAAATTCAGTAGCAGCTCCGTTCTAGCTAAATCACCAGAGGAAGTTAATTACCTTTGAGCCTCCATTTCCTCAGCACTAAAATGGAGTGGAGAGTTGGGGTGGAAATAAGACATCCTTAAAAGGTGAAATTGTCTGCAAAGCACCTAGCCCAGCGCTGAGCTCCCAGTAGGTGCTCAGTAAAGCTTAGCACCTGACTTTCTGAACACTGATTCCTCCTGTTTGGAGCCACTGGGATACTCTCACCTCCGTTGGGATGCTCCTCACTCCTTCCCAATTCATGGCTGAGGCAGAACCCAGACTGAAGGGGGAAGAGACGTTCCAGACATTCCAGAGACCTTCATCAGGGTAAGGGGTGGGCTGCTCAGGGGCCCCACCCTTCAGCCCCTTCTGTATCACATTGGCCCTCCCACTCCCATCTCAATCTTTGTGTGCAAAATCTTCCATGCCCGCAAATTCACTGGCACTCTTCTGGCACCTGGGCAAGATCCCAGAACAGAGGATGGAGTGACCGGTCTCACAGAGCTTAGTGCCCAACTCAGGGGAAATGGCACTGGTGCCTGGGACATGGTCAGCCTAGGACAGGACATGAGAGTCTAAGATTCAAAGAGAGCAGCTTGAAGTGGTTTAAGAAGCTAGAAACCAACGTGGACTAGAGAGATGGGGCAGAAGTCAAGACCAGGGTTTGGACTGACAGACGTGGAGAAAGCAGCCATGGAAGCGTGAACTGTATCCCACACAAAGTCCCTCTTCCCCTCCTCCTAACTCATTATGCCTAAAAGGTCTTACATGAAATTCCAGCCCAGAGTACTCATGACTTGAGAGATGTGGACAGAGCCAGCTTCTACCTTGCCTGGCCATTTCTCCCGTCTTTTTTTTTTTTTTTTTTTTGACAGAGTCTCGCTCTGTCGCCTAGGCTGGAGTGCAGTGGTGCAATCTCGGCTCACTGCAAGCTCCGCCTCCTGGGTTCACGCCATCCTCCTGCCTCAGCCTCCCAAGTAGCTGGGACTATAGGTGCACGCCGCCACGCCCGGCTAATTTTTTGTATTTTTAGTAGAGACGGGGTTTTACCGCATTAGCCAGGATGGTCTCAATCTCCTGACCTCGTGATCCGCCTGCCTCGGCCTCCCAAAGTCCTGGGATTACAGGCGAGAGCCACTGCGCCCGGCCTCTCCCCTGTCTTAATATCTGCTCTTGCTCTAAGCTCCAGAAGAGTGGCAGGCCATGTATCTTCAATACTTTTTTGCTGTATGGGCAGGTTGTCCTGTTACATGATCAACAGATGTCCAGGAATTAATGGGTGGAATTTAATATTTTTGTCCAATAAAACTTGATTTGTCTTATATCTAATGACCAATAGTTATTTTGCTGCATGACACCTGCTAGTTGGACAGTTTATATAGATCATTTTATTTATACCAGAAACAAGCTTTATAGGGGATTGTTTTATTTCTCCTTTTGTAATTTTCCACCCTATAGAAAATATATTTGGGTGAAAATTTTCCCCAATACTGTTCTGCTTAAGCCTCATCATACTCACCGACCCACAGAACAAAATATCCTACACCTAAGGACTCAACATTTGGGGTTTCTTGTGCCACTTCACTTGAGAAATATACACCCATATATCCATCTGTTCCCTGTACCCCAAGCCCCAGGGAGGGGATGGGCCTCAGGCTGTTGCTGTTGGTGGTGGTGGCAGAGTGGATCCCGGACCTACCATGCAGCTGAGAGCGAGGGAAGAGAGCTCAATAATGGCCCTCTGAATCTGGGACTGCCTTTAGACTTGGGTGATAAGGAGGGAGAGAAGAAGTGGAGGGATGGTAGAGGACCCCTGTGGCTTGGGAAAGGTAGGTAAGTACCAGGTTCCCAGAACGCTATTCAGGATGGAGAGAGAAAGAACTGTCAGCTGGTTCAGCTCTGCATCAGCTGGCTATTGCAAACAATGAAGCACGCCTTCAATTCAGGGGACTAAGTCTCCGATCGTTTGTTCTCGCTCATGCATCTAGAGGTCATCTAGGGACCAGCTGATCTAGGTGGTTCAGGTGGTTTGACTTAGGCCCCGAGTGGTTTGGCTCCAAGCTGCAGGATGGGTGCAGACCTGCTTAGTTGGCCTCTCAGACATATTGGACCAGCCTGAGAGGCCAGCAGAGGCACGCGATGCCTCCTAGGAATGGAGCCTGGAACGGGAACAATATTCCTTCTGCCAATAATTGGCTAACACTGAGGAAGCACATCAACCTGCAGACTTAATAAACCCAGCAAATTTTACACAGGAAATTTGACACAGGAATCTCCACACAAGAAAAAAAAACAAACCAAAATCACATGAGAAGTGCACTTTACCTTTGATGTTCTTTCCATAACTCCAGTCTAATCAAGAGAAAAAAACATCATATAAACCCAGACTATGGGACCAGATAACCTGACCAGTACTCTCTTAGTGTCACGAAAAATAAGGAAAGACTGAGAAACAGACAAAAAGAGAAGGAGTAAACCTGAAAACTAAGCAGTGGACACTGGCTTGAATCCTAAACATTAATCCAAAAACTGGTAAAATCTCAATACAATCTGGAGTTTAGTTTTTTTTTTTCTTAAACCACACACACACACACACACACACACACACACACACACACACACACACCGCTTACTGTCAAACTTCGAAAGAAAAAAATGTAATGAGAAAATATTAAAGACAGAGGAAAATAATACACTTTATCTTCAAAGTAGCAACAATTAAACTGAGAACTCCCTCTTTCAACAGAAACAATGGAAGCCAGAGATGATGAAATGATGTCTTTAAAGTATGAGGGGAAAAAACAAACCTACTAACCTGGAATCATACACCCAGAACTGTCTGATAATTACTTTTTAAAAAAATCTTATAAACTGCAGCGGCCAGGTGTGGTGGCTCATACCTCTAATCCCAGCACTTTGGTAGGCCAGGCGGTGGATCACAAGGTCAGGAGATCGAGACCATCCTGGCTAACACAGTGAAACCCCGTCTCTACTAAAAATACAAAAAAAAATAGCGGGGCGTGGTGGTGGGCACCTGTCGTCCCAGCAACTCGGGAGGATGAGGCAGGAGAATAGCGTGAACCCGGTAGGCAGAGCTTGCAGTGAGCCGAGATCGCGCCACTGCACTCCAGCCTGGGTGACAGAGCGAGACTCCATCTCAAAAACAAAACAAAACAAAAAAACAAACAAAAAAAAAAAACTTATAAACTGCTCACAAGGGACACAGTTTAAATATAACATCACAGAAAGGTTGAAAGCAAAAGGACGGAAAGAATCACACCATGCAAAACCAGACCAAAAAACCTGGTGTTAATACACTAATATCCAAAGATTGAACAGCAGAAGCATTATGGAAAATAAAGAGGAAGATTTCATAAAGATTAAGGAGTCCAACAAAAGGTATTACAGTTATAAAGCTATATACACCAAATAACAATGGAAAATTATATATAAATATAAATATATGTAACTATATATAAATATAAAACAAAAATTGACAGAATTAGATGTCTCCATAACCACAGCGGTCAACATGCCTCTCTCAATAGCTGATAGAACACATAGACAAAAAAAATTAATAGAGATATACAAGATCTGGACAACACAATTAGCAAATTTGTTGTTATTGAAATTGATGGAACATTGTGGTGCGATCTCGGCTCACTGCAACCTCCATCTCCTGGGTTCAAATGATTCTCCTGCCTCAACCTCCCAAGTAGCTGGGACTACAGGCACCCGCCACCACACTTGGTTCATTTAAAAAAATTTTTTTAGTGGAAACTGGGTTTCACCATGTTGGCCAGGCTGGTCTCGAACTCCTGACCTCAGGTGATCCATCCACCTCGGCCTCCCAAAGTGCTGGGATTACAGGCGTGAGCCACCGCGCCCAGACAGAAGATTCTTTAAACCATACTTCACAAAAATCACTGGCCGACCTAAGAATGGATCCCCCATTGGTCAGACACATACCCTGGATACAATCACCATGATCTGTAGGCGAATCCATGGGCCAAGTGATTATAGACTAAAGGGGCTGTGAGCCAGAATGTCTCATCCAGTCCATAAGCTTTTGTAATCCGAGTCATTGAACACTGAGGAAAGGGGCCAGGGTAGGGGACTGAAACTAGAACGCTTACTGGGTCCTGCTGTTGGCAGATGAAGAGAAAGGAGGAGGCTGTCCTTTTCAGCACCCCACCCTCCTCCTCAAGGTGGCCCCTCTTCCGTGTGGTACCTCAGCATGAGCTCAGGAGCTGGCCATAAACTTGAAGACTCTCACCGCCCACTACTCAGAGTGGAATTACTCCTGCCCTAGGGGTGTTGACCTCCTAGTCTTGCCATCCCTGGAATGGGTATATTTCTCCAGCTTTGGAAGGAGATGGGTGTCTCCCTTTGCCACTTCCTGCTTCCTAAAAGGCTGGGCAGGCCTCCGTTAGGGGACCAAAATCAAGCTGTGCACTGCGGGTCTCAGGGTGTGGGGCCGTAGAAGGGAGAGCTCTCTCGGCCCCCAGTTCCGTCATTCCTTCCTGCACCTGCTGGAACCCCTGTGGCCCCACATTTCCTCCGCTCCCTTTGCCGGATGCGGCACTCTCTCAGGCCAAACCTTGGATCACAGGGAGGGCAGGGAGGAGCGGGAGCACTCAACCTTGGAGTGATCCTGGCCGCCTCACAGTGTCTCCAAGCCTCGGTTCCCTGCCTGTGAAAATGACACGGTGTCTACTTTCCAGGGAGTGTGTAGGGCTTATCAGGGGATGCAATGTGAAAGGGGATGACTCTGCTGAGACTGTAGTCCAGGTAGCCTGCCCAGCCCCAGGGCTCCCTGTGAGCAGAAGCCTTACCGAGAGGGGGCTCCTCCAGACACAATGGCTTACACCTCTTTGTTCTCCTCAGGCAGCTGGGAGCTTCCTCTAGGGGCCGGAAGGTAGTGGTCTATCACCATCTTCAGACCTCTCCCTGAAGTCCCTGGCATCCCAGTCGTGTCTCCACCAGGAGAAAGGGCTCTAAGCAGAGGCAGCACAGTTTTCAGCCCCGGCAGGTCCAGGCACACCCGAGATGCTGTGTGGACCCAGCCTGCCTGGTGCCTGCCCTGGGCCTTCAGACTGCCCCTCCCTCATTGCCACACTGCCACCCACTCCAGCACCGGGAATGTTCACAGCTTCCCTGGGAAAAGGGCTCCCCCGTTTTCTTGAGGAAGAATCCACTTCCTTCTTTCCCCAAGTCTCTGAATCCTTCTCTTTCTTCCCCCAACCCTACCAGTAAAATCAGGGTAAAGGAAATGCGTGCTGGGAGAGGGTGCCATCCCCCATCCCTCTGGAGGCAAAGTGAGGCAGGTGGCAGACTCCGTCCCCAGGCGTGCCAGCTTATTTCTCTGTGTTCTGTGTGCAGGCACGCCTATGTCCTGGCTGGGACCACAGCCCCGGAGACTCTGAGTGTGGGCTCCCTGGAGACACGGCTGTGGTCACAGCAGACGCATGTGTCTGCCCCTCTTTGCACAGGGGGAGTGGGAAGGAATGGCGCTTGTTCGAAGGATCTCAGCTATTTCGAGCTCAAAGGTGCAGCGTCTCAGTCATTGCCACCTGCACAGGGCATCACCTGTGAATGTCCGCGTCGAGTGAACTGAGCTATCAGCAGTCACTTTCAGCACTTACTGAGCACGTGTCAGGCGCTGCTCTGTGTGCTTTACGTGCTCATGTTAACTTGTTTGTGCCGCAACCCCATGAGCTAGGCACAATTATGCCCCCTTTTACAGGCAGGGAAACTGAGGCAGAGACAGGTAACTTGTCCAAGGTCACCGAGACAGTAAAAAGGGGAATCCAGGATTTAAGCACAGACAGGTGGGCTCCGGAGTCCCTGCGCTTAACCACTAATCTCTGCCGCTCTGTGGAACCTCTCATGTGGGTGGTGGCTAAGCTGAGGCCGTGAAAAGGATCACACAGATGTCTGAGAAGGATGGCTTCATTTCTAATGGATCGCTGGAGACGCTCTGATGGTTTCAAAATAGAAGCTGTGTTCACACACCCTCAGGAATGGTGGGAGTGGCAGGGGTGGAAAAGTTGGCGGGGGCATAGAGGAGGAGCGGAAGCTGGGGCCGGACTGGGTTGGCGGGACTCCAAGCTGGTCTGCACTGACCACTGCTGAGGGGAGGGCAGTCAGGAAGGAAGCCCTCAGTGAATGGTGAATGTCGCTCCTGGCTCCAGAGTGGACTGAAGGGGGTCCCCCGAGACCTCTGGGGAGGAGGAGGGAGGGAGCGGAGCAGCCCCCACCCCCACACACCCAAGGAAGGGGCCCTTGCAACCAGGGACCAGAGACCTTCTCTGAGCGAAACTGTAGCCGAAAGTCTCTGAGGCCAGAACAGAATCGTTTTGGGGCTGAGAAAGCTGAGGAGGGCTTTGCACACCCAATCTGCAGCCCTTCAGGTTACAGAGGAGGAAACTGAGGCCCAGAGACTGGGAGAGGCCTGCACAGGGTCACACAGAGTGAGAAGCACGTGCCAGGATGAGGGCCCAGCCAGGTGGCTTGGCTTACTTTTGGGGGTGTGTCTCAGTGTGTGTGTGTGTGTGTGTGTGAGTGAGTGCGTGTGTGGTCCTGCACATATGTGTGGAGGGCAGGCAATTTGCATAAATAATGAGAAGTTGGAGTCTTTTCGTTTTCGCACTGATCTCCTGGTTGACCCCAGCCATCTTGATTTGTTCCACTTTCTGGTGGGAGTTCATTTGGGAGAAGAAAATGGAGAGGGTGATATACATATCATGCAGATCAGGAGACTCCTAACACCTCCCCAGCTCAGCTCCGCCAGCAAAAGCGTGTCTAAGGAGGAACCTGTGGTATTAGGGGCTGAAGGAGAGGAAGCAGGGGTCCACTTGGTCTCCCTCTCAAGGCAGCCATGAGAACAGGGGAAATGAGAAGAGACCAGGCCCCACCCTTCACGGCAACCCCAAGATGTCTGCCCTCTCACACCATCCCAGAGCTGCCAGTACCAAGGAGTTTGGGAGAGGGGACAGTTGCACCTGCAAAAGAGAAGGAGGAGGTCACAAGGTTTTCTTCACCAACTAAAGGATGGCTTTCGGAAGAGGGAGTGACTGATTTTCTCTGTGTCCTTCCCATTTTGAACCCTGTAAATGTGTGACTAGTCCAAACAAAAATGTACACTTATATTTAAGGAAAGAATGCAGTTGATCCTTATGCACTGATATGTCGTGATCTTCCAGTAAACAAAGCAAGTTGAAGAGCAGTTTCTATGGCGCTTATGTGTATAAACCATCCCAGGCGATTTACCATGGTTACCAGTGGGTGGGAGGGTAAAGAAATTGGGAATGGGGAGGAGAGAGACTCTCCTGTTTAACTCTTAGGTTCCTACAATGCTTGAGTGTTTTTATAATGGAAATATATTTATGGATTACCTAACTAGTTTTTGTTGTTGTTGTTGTTTGTTTGTTTGAGATGAAGTCTTGCTCTGTCGCCCAGGCTGGAGTGCAATGGCACAATCTTGGCTCACTGAAACCTCCGCCTCCCAGGTTCAAGTGATTATCCTGCCTCAGCCTCCCGAGTAGGTGGGATTACAGGCGCTGGCCACCATGTCCAGCTAATTTTTGTATTTTCAGTAGAGATGGGGTTTCACCACATTGGCCAGGCTGGTCTCGAACTCCTGACCTCAGGTGATCCACCTGCCTTGGCCTCCCAAAGTGCTGGGATTATAGGCATGAGCCACCATGCCTGGCCTACTTGACTAGTTTTTTAAACTTTACAGCTTAACGAAAAAAGAACATTGATGGCATTTAAAATCAAAACTTCCCCACCACCACCAAAAAGAAGAAGAATGGCTGAGAGGGTGACTGGTTGGATATGAAGCATAAATCTGCTTCTTCTATCACACCAATTAGCCCTGATTCTGCATTCACCCTGCCAAATAACACTGATGGAAGTAAAGGATGGAAGATTCCCGAAGTGTGCACTGTTCCTCCTTTTCTACAGCCACAGCAGACAGTACTAGTTGATTACAGATTTCTAGGGCAATGCTGATGCTACTGGTCCAGGCATTACCCTTAGGGAACCACTGGCTTAGAGCATAATGCTGTCCTGCCTGCCCCTGGACCGTGGGCAAGAGCTGGAGGGACTGCACCAGAGGCAGAGGTGCCCTGGAGGTGGGTACTGCCTGTGCCACTACCTTGGCCTTCCTGGACTGAGGTCAAGTGATTCAGGATTCAGGCTGGCTCAGCCTACAGATCTTCCTGGGGTCGGGTGGGAAGTCCTAGGACTGGGGGTCCTTGATTGGAGTCTCACCTCCACCAGGGATGTGAGCTTTTAAACTTGACCTATCTGTATAACTGTACCTGACTCATGAAGTGATTGTTTAAACGAAGCAAAATGTGTTTTCCTAACAGCTCTTTTCTGGTTTATTACCTTTCATAGATTTCTAAAAATGGGACCTGCCAACCAGAGAGCCATCTGTGTGGGTGGTGGTGATGAGTTTGGGGTAGAAAAATGAGGAGCTGGCCGGGCGTGGTGGCTCACGCCTATAATCCCAGCACTTTGGGAGGCCAAGGCGGGCGGATCACAAGGTCAGGAGATCGAGACCATCCTGGCTAACACGGTGAAACCCCGTCTCTACTAAAAATACAAAAAAATTAGTCGGGCATGGTGGCGGGCGCCTATAGTCCCAGCTACTCGGGAGACTGAGGCAGGAGAATGGTGTGAATCCGGAATGCGGAGGTTGCAGTGAACCGAGATGGGGCCACTGCACTCCAGCCTGGGCGACAGAGCAAGACTCCATCTCAAAAAAAAAAAAAAAAAAGAGAGAGAGAGAGAGAGAAATGGGGAGTTAAGAATTGGAATGGAATTGAAGTGTTCTAAATGCACGTCAAAGACAATTCAGGTATGTCTGTGAAAAAATCCGAGATGGAGGAACCAGCACTCGTGAGTCAGGGTCATGTGGAGAGAAGAGAGAAAGGAAAAAGCACAAAACTCCACCATATTCCAGGCTGCCCGCTCCAATGGCACGGCTTCGAGGAGGGACGTTGGGATCCTCTGAACTATCCACAGAGGATTTTTGAATAGTTTGCCAAGAGATGTGTGATGTACTCTCCCTTCATCCTCCCACATAATCTTTAGTAAAATCGACTTTGCTTATTAGTATTACATGTAAGTGGATTCCTTAGAAAACAGAAATGACAAATTCTGCTGCCTTCAATGCTGAATAATCCCAGAGCAGCTCCCCTGGTGGGCGGCACTGCAGGCGAGGACACAAGTGACCCTGGGGGCCTCCTGTTCTAAGCAAGTAATTCTTGCCCGACTCCAATACTGTGGTCCTGCAGACCTCCCCAATGCCAGTATCTGGCCCCCCTCACCCATGGCTCAGTCCACAGTGGCAAGAATATTTAATTTTGGTTTAAAGTTCTCAGTGGCTTTGTCATGGACTGGAAAATGGATGAGGATGGAATAGAAGCAGTGGTTCATCTGTAGAGAAAGTAACTTTGTAACCCTAAGGCGAGTTATGTGAACAGACTTCCAAACACCCGGGCTGAGATAGAGGAACCCGAGGAGAGGCCATTGCAGCTATGCCCAGAAGGGTTACCAGGAGTGGGGACCCTCACTTGGCAGAGGAGGGTGGCAGAGGGAGGAGGAGGAGGAGTGGCAATAGATGGTGAGCCTTCTGCTTCTGTATCTTGGGCATTGATCATTCTGGGGGGGTCTTTGCCTCCATTAGCTGACCAGGTCGTCTGAGACCTAGTACAATGAAACCAGGGAACCCTAATTTTTACAGTTCTGATGCTGATGGATCGTTTGCCTTTTGGCAGGGAAACAGGGGGCTGCTCTTGGGAGATTGGCGCAGATGAGAAACCTGGTAAGAGCACAGCCTGGAAAACTCAGATTAAGCAAATCCTAAGAACATGGTCTGGAGAGGAATGACATGGCTGGAATTGGTCAAAGGGGTAGTGCCGCCTTGCCTTGGTGATGGTAGGGACGGTGCACTGGGGGCCGTGGGGGAACTGGGTCCTTCCTATTGTCACCTCCTCCTCCCACTGTCCTTTGTTCCTGGCTGGCTATCAGCAGTGTGCACTCAAAAATGAAAGCACCCTAGCTCTTCTTTGCAAGGGACAGCTCTGGGGGCTCTCTATGGTCACCAAGCTGCCCCCTCCATGGCTACCAGAGCCAATGCAGCTGCAGAAATGGCAGCTGATGATAAGGCAGCAATGCACCCACAAGAAGTGACCTCAGCTTGTGATTTCCGATTCAGTTAAAGTCAAGGCTGATAAGGAGAGGGGCTGCCCAGGGTGGCCACACTGCCTGGGTGCTGCTAAGTCTGGAACCTGCAGGGGCTGAGTTCTTGGTCCTTTATTCTGTCCTAGGCATATTCATTTCCTTCATTCAGTCACCCATTTGCTTCACAAATAAGCCAAGCATTCTCTTAACACTCTTTCACCCTGTGATGGATGGAATAATGAACAACACCCTAGCCCCTGCTCCTTCAGAACTCACTGAGGGAGGGAGGAGGAACAAGGCAGACATGTGAGCTGAGAATATTAATACGAAGATGCGAGATAGAATGTGACTTCAGTCACATGAAGGGGACAGAAAAGAAGCAGCTGTGGGAGGAAGGCATAGCTGTAGAGTAAATGATTTACATTTCTGGACTTTTTTTCCAAATAGCTTCCTCTGCAAAATGAGGGGTCAGCGTAGAACCTAGTCAAGCCCCTACAGAAAAAGATCAGTGACTTCACAGCCCCAAAGCTCTTTAGGTTGAGTTAAGTGACAAACTCCAACAGGCTTAATCCAAAAAAGAATGGAATTTATTGGATCATATACAATGAACAGTCCAAGAGTAGATTTAGCACCAGAATTTCAGGCATAGCTGGATCCAGCACTCAAACCATGCTGTCAGTCACTTTCTAGAGCCATTTATCCATTAGGCCCAACGGGATGACAGCACAGGATCTGTGAGTTTTTTGAAGCTCTAGAAATGTGTCAGAGACTCTCCCAAACAGTGTTTGGCTTCAAAATGTGAAAAAAAGAAAGAAAATGACAAAATAGCAAATGTGTCACCATGCAGTTGATCGACTTCCCCCAGAAGCTCTACTGTCCCTGCCCAGCACTGCTGTCTCCTAATTGCCAAGGACAGCAGATGCTTTTTCATTCTCTTCACCTGTGTCCTCTCTGCAATCATTGACATTGTTGACCATCATCTCCTCCTTGGCATTCTGTCTTCTGCCAGCGTCCCTGGCACTCCACTTTCTTCCTGCCTCTTAGGCTTGCTTTTTGTTCTTCTCTGATAAATAACAAATGACAAGGGGTGAGCCAGGAGAAGGGCTGGGAAGCGGTTCCCACAGCCTGGATCGTTAAGAGACTGCAGTACTTCTGGGAGGGGCTGGAGTGAGGGATAAAGCATGAGGTTGGAGTTTAGGGAGGGACCAGGCCAAGCAGGGTCTGGCAAGTCACAATGAGGAGTTTGGTCATTCTCTTTAAAGTAATAAGGAGCCATTGAAGGTTGTAGCAGGACTGTAACATGAAGAAATTTGTGTTTCACTCTTAGAGACCTTTGGTTGTGGGGTGAAGGACCTCAGGCTATTGTGGTGTTTCAGGAGAAAGATCATGGTAGTCAGGTGAAACAGTGACAGCCATAGGGATGGAAGAAAGTGGAGGATTCATGAGCTATTGACAGGGCTTGGTGCAGTTTAGACGTAACAGGTGAGGGAGAGGGAGGCGTTGATGACACTGAGGTTGCTGATTCTGAGGCGGGAAACAGAGAAGTGGGCTTAGAGGGGGAAATGATGAGCTCGGTTTGTACCTGTTAAGATGGAGGTGCTTGAGGGACACCTGACTGGCCATGTCCAGGAATGGGGGATAGTTGGTGAGTCTGGAGCTTGAGAGAGAGGTCAGGGCTCCCTGCATCAATCCCTCCCCCGTCAACACCAGAGGGAGTCTCTTGGGAGGTGTCCCTCCCATGCCATAAAATTGGTCGCATTTGATCAGAATAAAGGACCTCCAGTGACCGTGGGTGACCACAGATGCTTCTTTAGAAAGCAGTCTCACAGCAGAACGCATTCTGGGAGGAGCTTCGAGGGCCACAAGGAAGGGGAAGGAAGAGGAGGGGACAGAGCTGTGAGACATCGAGCTTTCCTCTGCAGATCTGAAGAGCACAGTCAAGACCACAGACACCCGTGGAGGCCCTCCCAAGACATCTGCTTCTCTGGGACTGGGGGCCTTGCACAGGACTGTAAGGAGTTGGTTGAAGGACTTGGGGAGCCCAGAAGCTACCACTGAGCCAAGGTAAGTGCTGGCTTGGATGGAGCTCGCCAGGCAGGCAGATCTGAGCAGAACAGACAGAGGGGCGGAAAGGAGGGAGCTGGAAGGGGAGCCCTGAGGGGGCTGAAACACCCCTGGCTCTTATTTACCCAGGCTCGGGGCTGCCATGGCCACCTTTCTGAGAAGGGTGACCTCAGACACTGCAGGGTAACTCTGCCAAGTCAAGACTGTTTCATCCCATTTTCACAAGAAGAAAGGACACAGGACCCTGTAAGAAGGATTCTCCTTTCTTCTGGAATCCTGTACATGCCGTTAATAATAGGACTAATGATTTATGCCCGTGCTGCAGAGTACACTCATTTTCCCATTTGATTCTCACCAGCAGTTACAGGTTGACTGGATAAGTGTTTTAGTGCCATTTTATAGGACAGAAGACTGAGGCATGGGGAAATGAAGCAATCTGCCAAAGATTGCAGAATGGGGTAGCAAGGAGCAAGACTCAATGTGAAACATCTGGGTCTCAGTCCGTGCCCTTTCTGGGACATCATCCGTCCATCACTTTCCTGGGGAATTTGGTGAAAGTCATGCCGGTCTGGCCGATTCTCTCCCTACACACGAATCGGGTATCTTCTATGTGTGCCAGCATCTGACCGAGGCCTGGTCTCTGTCCTTGAGGAGCTGACTGCCTGCAAAGAGGGTCTGAACACAGCTGCGAGTGACCAACCCAGAAAGTAATACCTGCCAGGGTCCTCAGCGAGCCAGGCAGTGTGTGGTGGGTGCAGGATGAAAGAGAGAGACTGCAGGGTATGGGCTCAGGGAGGTTCCCATGGAAGGTGGCTCCTGGCTGAGGCTCAAGGGAGGATCTGGTGTGCAAAGAGGTGGCAAGAGGCACCCCAGCAATGGGGAGCAAAGTGTGCAAACCCCCAGAGGCAGGAAAGCAGGTGGGAAAGTCAGGTGTTGGGGGGAGCACAGCTAGAAGGGGTGTGTGTCTGCTACTGGGGGGTGTACAGAGCACTCACCGGTCGGTTCTTTGTTGTTGTTGTTGTTGTCGAGACAGAGTCTCACTCTGTCGCCCAGGCTGGAGTACAGTGGCACGATCTCAGCTCACTGCAACCTCCATCTCCTGGGTTCAAGCGATTCTCCTACCTCAGCCTCCCGAGTAGCTGGGACTACAGGCGCGCACCACCACACCTGGCTAATTTTTTGTGTTTTCAGTAGTAATTTTTTGTATTTTCACCGTGTTAGCCAGGATGGTCTTGATCTCCTGACTTTGTGATCCGTCCACCTCGGCCTCCCAAAGTGCTGGTATTACAGGCACGAGCCACCGTGCCCGGCACGGTCCATTTATTTATTTAGCTCTAAGTGATTTTCAAATATCATCTCATTTAGTCTCATGACAAGCCTGTGAGGTAGGCATTGTTGTCAAGTCCCCTTTAAGATAGGGAAACTGAGGCACGGAGGTTTTAAGCAAGCAGCTCAAGTTGCCCTATGGACAGGATTGGAATGCCACCTGCCTGGCCACCATGCCCTGCTGCCTCCCATTAGAACCTGCTGTGGGCCCTCTACTGTCTCCACGCAAGTGCTTCAGCTGACATGGTGGCTACAGATGCCAAGCTGCAGTCGTCGCCCTCTGCTCCCTGTTGCATTCGGGCCCCATCAGATCCCGTCAAGCTTCCCTGCCCCTGGGAACAATGCTCCCCCACCCCACCCCATCGGCTCTTTCATATCCAGGTGTTTCCTTCCGGTCAGAAGCAGACACAGCTGAGGAAACAGGCCTGTCCCTGTCCACAGGGGCCAGCCCGGGCAGCAGGACCCTCACCTCCCGGTCACTTGGGAATCTGAAAAGTAGACCTCATGGGGGCAAGGGCTAAAGGTTGAGGGGCCCCCTCAGGACCCAGAGCTCTGTCTTCTCACTCCCTTACTCCCTCACTGCCAGCTCACTCACCACACGCTCTGATCCAAAACAAAAAACAAAAACACAGCTATGGTGTCTGGTAAGCCTGAGCTGCCCCTGAAACCCTGAGGGCATGAGGCAGCTGTGGTGGGAGAAGAGGGGAGGCAACAGAGGCAGGTCACCCAGGCTCTGCAGGTCCCCTGTCTCTGTGCCACAGGAGCGGCTGGAGGACAGGAGGCAGAGTGTGGCCCTGGGAAGCTCCGCGTCTTGTCTGCCCGGGCTTTATTCCTGCAGGTACAGGGAGGCCTAGGTGGTGGGTTCTTCTGTCTGAACAGCTTGTCCCAGGAGCCAGCAATGAGGGGCTGGGGGGATGGGGGGACAAGGGACTATCAGATCTGGAATCTTCATGACAGAAACACTGAACCTGAGCCAGGCTTCCTCGGATCCTCCTCCAAGCCCCCTTACTTCAGTATTCTCTTCTATCCAGGAGGTCACCCCCACTTTATCTCACACCAATGACAGGGAGCAGCACCTACGAACAGGTGGCCCCCATTCGCTTCTTTCTGCCGTGTCCATAGAATGCTTCTATGGTTCTGTGGTCGGTCCTTGGGCTTGTTGTACCCCAAGGGAGTGATGAGCTGTGTGTGTGCACCTGGCTTGCGACTCATTCAATGCTGATATTCTGTGTTTAAGGAAGAATGGTCTCTGAATCCCAATTCACTCATCCCTTTGTTCGTTCATTCATTCTTTGTCTCCGATCTCATCCCTCTGCCAAGAACTGTGAAGGGGAGGGGCACGGTGGCTCACGCCTGTAATCCCAGCACTTTGGGGGGCCAAGGCAGGTGGATCATGAGGTCAGGAGATCGAGACCATCCTGGCCAACATGGTGAAACCCCGTCTCTACTAAAAATACAAAAAATTAGCTAGGCGTGGTGGCAGGTGCCTGTAGTCCCAGCTACTTGGGAGGCTGAGGCAGGAGAATCACCTCAACCCGAGAGGTAGAGGTTGCAGCGAGCCAAGATTGTGCCACTGCACTCAGCCTGGTGACAGAGTGAGACTCTGTCACAAAAACAAAGAGTGAAGGGCCTGGGTTACAAGCTAGAAGGATCTGTTAGTTATAAGTTAACTTAGAACTAACAAGTTAGCCCACCACCGTTTCATGGTCACCAGCAGAAGACATGAGACTGCAGAGTTAAAGACAAAGAACTCTATTACTCACAGCACAACTAGCAGCATGAGCGTCGTGACAGTAGGTCCTGCTTGCCCCCAAGTCCCAGGGCCGCCGCAAGGAGCCCAACCCAAGTGGACTCTGTGCATCACAGCCCAGGAACCCTGAGCCTAGGAAACCCCAAATTTTCACGACGAGCTGCAAACAAACCTGCCCAACTTTTACCCTGAAAGGAGCCATTATCTCTATTCTATTGACAGCAAATTAATCTGCCTTCTGTCCTAGAACGGACAGTATCTTCCAAGGCCGTTTGCTGTACAAACGTATTTGAAAAGATGATACAGAAGAATGCTCACCAGGCATGCACAAACAGAAACCTATGGAGAATTGTCTCCCAACATCTTCATAGTGTCCCCCACTCATTGCGCCCCAACCATGCTGTCCCTTAAAAACACTGGGCACCCTCGCAACTCAGGACTTGGCTATTCTCTTTGCTTAGAGCGTTCTTCCTGCAGATACCGCATGGCTTGCTGTCGGGCCTTTTTCAGGTTCCCACTCAAATGGCACCTCCTCAGGAGATCTCCCTGATCATCCTTTTAAAAACCAGCTGGGTGCGGTGGCTCACATCTGTAATCCCAGCACTTTGGGAGACCGAGGCGGGAGGATCACGAGGTCAGGAGATGGAGACTATTCTGGCTAACATGGTGAAACCCAATCTCTACTAAAATACAAAAGATTAGCTGGGCGTGGTGGTGTGCGCCTGTAGTCCCAGCTACTCAGGAGGCTGAGGCAGGAGAATGGCTTGAACCTGGGAGGTGGAGGTTGTGGTGAGCCGAGATCGTGCCACTGCACTCCAGCCTGGGGGATAGAGCGAGACTGTGTCTCAAAAACAAACAAACAAACAAACAAAAAACAAAACACACACAGACTTGGGGATTGGGGGAAATAAGGAGATGCTGGTCAAAGGGTATGAAGTTTCCATTAGATGGGAGGAATACGGTTTCTGAGATTCATTGCACAGCAGGGTGACTATAGTTAATAGTGGTGTATTATATACTTCACAACTGCTAAGAGAATAAATATTTCAAATGTTTTCACCAGGAAAAGGATAAGTATTCAATGGATATGTTAATTAGCCTTATTTCATCACTCCACGTTATATATGTCTATCATAATATCACTTTGTACTTCATAAATATATGCAATTATAATCTATCAATTGACAATCAAATTTAAAAGTTTATATTTAAATCTATATTTAAATATCTATATATCCAAATATCCATATGTAGACACTGCACACTCCTCCCCAACTCTAGAACCCCCCCTTCCCAAGGTTATTCTTATACCACTATCTTTATCTAATATACGATTTAATTATTTGGTCGATTTTCTGTTCCCTACACACCCACTAGAGTGCCAACTTTCCGAGAGCAGGCATTTTGTGTATTTTAACTTATTGTCACATCCCCAGGACCTGGAACAGTGTCTGACACATAGGAGGTGCTCAGGAACTATGGAATAAGTGAAATAATGAGTGAATGCTGTCGGCAGTGTAAGTGAGAGGCCACGGCGGGGGTGACCACAGGGCGTCTCCCAGGTTGTTGGGATTTGTCCCTTGGTCACTTTCCTGCTGCCTATTTTGGCTGCCAGGAGTCTTGCTGACTGTGGGTGGAGGCTGGTGTATTGCTCTCCTGTAATGTCTTATTCTTGCGCTAAGGTGGGAGGGAGAGGAATTTTTAGATGAGCCCTGACATGCTCATCTAAAACATGTTCATGACATGTTTGGTTGGTCAGTACCTTGCACATTGCCCTTGTGGCACAAAAGCAGCAGTCAAACATTGCAGCCTCAGCTGTCCATGATAGGGCCCGAGAAAGATCGGCCACCCCCAGGTGACAGAGGTAGCTGCCAGGTCAATGTGGCACAATGTCCTTCTCACCATTGTGTCTGTCTCCACGCTTCCTATGGGACTGCTGTCTTCTCTGCAGTATTCTGAGCATCAAACTAATCTCTGTTTCCTGTGTCGTTTATTGTAGCAACCATACCCAACAGACGTGTTTCTGTTGTCTAGCCCAAGGGTAGCTTTGGGACAGTGTCCCTGCCTTGTCTTCATATGAGTGCCTGACATTCATTCATTTATTCAAGCATATTTATCAAGGGCCTTCCATGTGGTATAAACAGTGTCAGGTAATGGGGACTCAACAGTGAGCAAAATGGAGCCCCTGCCCACGGGGAGCTTATATTTTAGTGGCGGCAGCCAGATGATAAACAAATGCAATAGCGTAGTCCCCTTACCTGCAGGGGACACACTCCAAGACCCCCCAGGGGATGCCTCAGACGTCCAGTAGTACTGAACTTGGCTGCTGTCAATCAGAACACATTTCTGCTCAGGTCTTGCACCCACACATTTAATACCCTTTCTATCTTAATGAAGCACTGTGGCCACAACTTTGCAGTTTCAGATGAGACAGCAAAACTAGCAAAAAGGTCTTTTTCCTTCACAATTTCATGGCTAGAAGATTTGTCCTTACCACAGATCTTAGCTACTTCAACATACAATTTTTTTCTTTCCTTGTTAAGATGAGAACTTTTGCCTTTTCACTTCAAGGGAGCACTTTACAGCTTCTCCTTGGATGATTGACGGCAGGCAGGTTCAGTACTATCGGAGGTCTTAGGCATCCCCTTGGCATATCTGAATTGCCAGCCTCACTTCTCTTGCACCTTGGGGCCATGAGTAAGTAAAATAAGGGTGACTTGAACACAAGCACTGCGACACCACCACAGTTCATCTGATAACCATGATGGCTTACAGTCAGGTAGCACACACCGTGTACACCTACTGAACAAAAGGACGCTTCACATTCCGGGCGGGACAGACCAGAACGGTGAGAGGTTTCATCAAGCTCCTCAGAACAGTGTGCAATTTAAAATTTAGGAATCATTTCTTTCTAGAAGTTTTCATTTAGTATTTTTGGACCACAGTTGACCTTGAGCAACTGAAATTGCAGAAAGTGAAGCTGCAGATAAGGGAGGATTACTGTACAGGGCATCGGGTGCTAGGGAGAAGTACAGAGATGCACCGTGTTTGTTGAAAGACGTCTATGGGCACTGTGTGGCAACCCTAATGCCCAGCCCATTTCAGAAATTCTGCAATTAACTTTTCTCTTTGTGAACTGCAACTTGAACCACAATATAGAACATGGATTGCCAACATGTCTGCTTTTTTTTTTGAGACAGAGTCTCGCTCTGTCACCCAGGCTGGAGTACAGTGTGGCACAATCTTGGCTCACTGCAACCTCTGCCTCCCAGATTCGAGCAATTCTCCTGCTTCAGCCTCCTGAGTAGCTGGGACCACAGGTGCACGCCACCACACCCGTCTAATTTTTGTATTTTTAGTAGAGACGGGGTTTCACCACGTTGGCCAGTCTGGTCTTGAACTCCTGATCTCGTGATCCACCTGCCTTGGCCTCCCAAAGTGCTGGGATTATAGGCGTGAGCCACCATGCCCGGCTCATGTCTGCTTTTAAGAGCCCAATAGGTAGCATAAATGGTGATGTGGACAGGCTGATAGTGCTGGTGTGGTGTGCCTGGCACTGCCCCCGGCTTCAGTGTCCCCATTGTGAACTCAGCAGGGACACTGAGATCCTGGGGAGCACATGGCCCTTCTACAGGGAAGCTGCATGGCAACTCCAGCTAACTGTCGCCACACAGGATCGTGGGTTTGGTGTCGCTAGATCTTCCAGTTACTCCTTTTAAATAAAAGCTGGAAATCTTGATTTTTAGATGAAATACGACTTTTAAATGTTGGCCACAGATTCAAATTTCCAAAAACGGTGGCATCTCCTGGGGAAGGAAACCGATGGGCCAGAGCAGCGGTCCCCAACCTTTTTGACACCAGGAACCAGTTTCATGGAAGACAATTTTTCCACGGACGGGGTTTGGGGGTGGGGAGGGGTTGGCTGGGTGGGGAAGGGGGCTGGGGCTGGGGATGGATTCAGGATGAAACTGCTCCACCCCAGGTCATCAGGTATTAGATTCTCTTAAGAAACGGGCAGCCTGGATCCCTCGAATGCACAGTTCACAATAGGGTTCAAGCTCCTATGAGAAGCTTATGCCCCTGCCGCCACCCCACCGCTAATCTGACAGGAGGTGGAGCTCGGGCGGTCCTCGTGGCCCACCAGCCACTCACCTGCTGCTGTGTCCCTAGTTCCTAACAGCCCATGGATCAGCGCAGGTCCGCAGCCTGGGGTTTGGGGGACCCTTGGGCCAGAGGATAGCTAAGAAGGAGCCTGGCCTTTCACTGCATAGCTATCTGTGCCTTTTAGAGTTTTGCCATATGCATGGTTTTTTATGTGAAAAGTGAATTTTAAAAATATACTAGACAGAGCACAGTCTCTGAGAGTCTCACATGAGTCTGCGAAATGGGTAGTCTTCTTAAGCACTGTATTAGTCAGGTCACTCCAGAGGAACACAACAAATAGGACAGAGAGAGAGAGATTGGGAGGTGGGTAGGGGGTGGATAGAAAACAAAAGGATGTATTAGCAGGGATTGGCTCCTGTGATTGTGGCTGCTGAGAAGTCCCTCATCTGTGGTCTGTAAGCTATAGAGGCCTGGGAAAGCCCGTGGTGTGATTCCAGTCTGAGTCCAAAGGCCGAGAACCAGGGAAGATGATGGCGTCAGTCTCCACCCAAGTCCAAAGACCAGAGAATGAGGAGCGCTGATTTTTCTCCAGGGGCAGGATGGAGGTCCCAGTTGAAGCACAGAGAGCACATCAGGCCCTTCCTCCTCCCTCTTGTCTATTTCAGGCCCTCAGCAGATCACGTGATGCCCACCCACATGGCTGAGGGCAGATCTTGACTCACTCCCTCCATTCAGATGCTCATCTTTCCTGGAAACACCCTCACGGACGCCTCCAGAAATAATGCTTCCCTGGCCATCTGGGTTTCCCTTGGTCTGGTCAAGTTGACACCTAAAATAAACCATCACAAGCATGCTGCGTGCATGGGGCGGTGAGACAGTTTCAGTGTGCTAATGGTGGGCCATGGGTGTGTGAGGTCTGTTCCAGGGGTCTTGGGCAAGTTCAGCCACCCTGCGGTCATTACGAGGTGGCAGACTGGTAGACCATGCAGCCCCAAGGGGCAAGGACTGTGTCTCATTCATTCATCTCTAACCTCTCAGGTCTTGTGCGATTTCTGCCCCATGGATTATGTTCTGAAGAGGCTCTTTGATTTACTCAGCAACCTCAGCCACCCAAAACACTGCCAGGAACTCAGAAGACAGCCAGAGGGCCTTCTGAGCAAATAGAAGTTGCAAGTCCATGCATGGAAGTTTGATGCTCTTTTCATTGATCAGTTCTCAGGCTTTGTTTCTTCATTTTACATACAAGACAATTGCATGTGCTTATCCAGCTTCCCAGCCTTCAGCAAACTGGCAGTTGGGTGGAGGAGCAGACACAGCCCAGGCAGGGCTGCAGCCAACACAGAAGGCACTTTGTTCAAATCAGAAAGAGGCACCCCTCTGAGCAGACAAATTACAGCAAGTTCCTCTTTGGATGGATGAATTGCAAAACCTCACCCTCCCTGCCCGGGTAAATTACAAAAAGGCCAGCAGAGCAGTGGGCTGGACTGCAGCCTCCACTCACCCACTAAGTGCAGGACACAGTCGGTGCTGCTAAAATGAGGAATCACACATGAGAAGTCAAACAGTAACAGCCACTCAGTGTAGGGTAAGGTTGTCCTCACCTACTGATAGCTCCTGCCATCGTCACCGTTTTATGGCACGGTGCATGCAATCAGCTTCCATCAAGACTCATTGAGAAAACAGCCAGGCGCCGTGGCTCACACCTGCCTCTAATCCCAGCACTTTGGGAGGCCAAGGCGGGTGGATCACCTGAGGTCAGGAGTTCAAGACCAGCCTGGTTAACATGGCGAAACCCTGTCTCTACTAAAAATGCAAAAATTAGCTGGGTGTGGTGGCAGGTGCCTGTAATTGCTAGCCTCAAGGAGGCCGAGGCAAGAGAATCGCTTGAACCCAGGAGGCGGAGGTTGCAGTGAGCCGAGATCACGCCACTGCACTCCAGCCTGGGCGACAAGAGGGAAACTCCATCTCAAACCAAACCAAACCAAACCAGATTAATTGAGAAAACATTCAGAGGCATGGTTTGGTGCTTGAAAGGGCAAGCTTTATTTCCTAAAAAATTCTTCTCATTCCTGAAGCAAAGACACATGAGATGTTGATGCATTTTGAGAATGAGCTGCTTCTATTTCCATTTCCTGTCTACGTGCAAGCTTGTCCCTTGGGGGCTCTTCCCCTACACTGGTGTGGCCAGCAGCCCCAAAGGACAGGAAATCGACCACAAAGGTCCCCTGGGGGAGGAGCAAGGAAGCAGCACCTGCACAAATATATAGAAACGCTGAATAAATGTTTGATGAGTGAATGTGTGAGTGACTGAAGGAATGAATAAATGATCAGGGAGGCTTTCTGACAGTTACTGGTAGAGTTTCTTAGAATTTTACTTTCCTTTTTTAATTTTATTTTATTTTATTTGAGACAGAGTTTCACTCTTGTTGCCCAGGCTGGTATGCAGTGGTGCGATCACGGCTCACTGTAAGCTCCGCCTCCCAGATTCAAGCGATTCTCCTGCCTCAGCCTCCCGAGTACCTGGGATTACAGGCACCTGCCACCATGCCCAGCTAATTTTTTTGTATTTTTAGTAGAGACGGGGTTTCACTATATTAGCCGGGATGGTGTCAATCTCCTGATCTTGTGATATGCCTGCCTCAGCCTCCCAAAGTGGAATTTTAGTTTCAATTAAAAATCAGCCCAGAAGCACTCTCCATTTGCCACAAAAACTCCTGGGATCTTACACTTTTCTCTTAGTCTTTATCTGTGAGATTTCTTTTCTTTCAAGGCTGCCCCACATTCATTATTAACCCACGCCACCCCAGACAGAAGTTTGCGTTCATTTTATTTCACTAAGACAGAGGGGGGCTCTGTGAGGTTTAGAGAGGGGAAAGGAGGGCATGTGGAGGTCACAGGAAGTGGCCACAACCCCATGACCCAGGTTGAGATCTGGGCTCTAGCCCTGGTTCTATCCTTCACTGGCCATGTGGCTTTCAGCAGTAGTCTTCACTTTCATTCGTTCATCAAATATTCATCTAAAATAGGTATTCATTGTCCACTGAGTGGGTGCTGCCCTAGGTGCTGGACATGCTGCAGTGAACAAGACACGCCCCATCCCAGTATTTGTGGAGTTCACATTCTAATTACTAGCCAAGAAAACTAAGCCTGACAGCAAAATTTTCCATACTGATAAATGCTATGAATAAAACAGAGTGTGCTGCAGTGTGACAGGGAGGGCTATTTTGGACAGGATGGTCAGGAAAGGCCTCTGAGGAGGTGACATTGACAATGAGACCTGAATGTTGACGGGGAGCCAGCTGTGGGGAAAGCTGGGGGAAGGGTGCTTCAGGCAGGGGCGTGCAAAGGTCCTGAGGTAGGACCAACTTTGGCGGGACGAGATGCAGCTGGAGAGGTGCGCTGGGGCCCGGTCAGGTGAGCTTGTCAGCAGCGTGAAGTTCACTAGGAGATCGAGGAGAAGCCATTGGAGATCTTGAATCAGAAAATAGATTATAAGGGGAAAGAACGGAAGCTGGGAGACCCTGTAGGGGTACTGCCATGATCCATACGAGAGATGATGGTGGCTTGGACCTGGTGGGGCAATTCAGGTGGAGGTTATAATGATCATTCTCCACATCCACACAGGTCACACAGGGGGACCTGGGAACCCCAGCCTCCTGCACCCCGTCTGGAAAGCTCCTCGTGGCTTCCCTCCGCCACTGGATGTGGGGTCAGGACCTGAATCTACCTCATGCCCACCTGCCTGTCTACCCCACGCAGTGGCTCTGCTCACACTGTCTTGTCATTTTCAGCTCCTCCCCCTTAGACTGGAAAAGACTCAAACTCAGCTAGAGTCTCATCTTCATGAAATAAAATTTCAGGAAGTTGGAGTTTTCATGTTTGAATTTTCATCATTCACTCCAATTTCGATGCCTACTTTTATTCACAAAAACAGGCCAGGGAGCATTTTCAGACAGCATGGCACGGATGGTTGACACGTTCCTGTCTGTACTGGGGTTTCGGGTCCCTGATCTCCAGGCCCAGCCCTTTAGCTACAGGGTGTTGTTCAATAGTCTGACATTCTACCTGGCGCTTTTGGGTGTGTGATCTCACAAAGGAGGTGACTGAGGCTCAGAGAGGCCAAGAAAAAATGAGCCACACAGGCTAATGGCGGGGGAGCCCGACTCGAACCCAATTCTTCAGACTCCAGTCAGTCACGTCCACAGCACAGCATGAATCAGCTTCTTAGAGCAGCCGTCCCTGAAGCTCAGGGAGGGAAAAAGGGGGATTATTTTAATAACTTTATTGTTGTTGTTGTTGTTATTTTAAAAGTTAAACCCACAGCACAATGTTCTTAAATTGACCGGTGGGCTCCCAAATGTTCATGTTATTACGACATTCCTGAACATAATATGTTAGCTCTCTTTTGTGTGTGCCATCTGTCATACAAAAATAAGGTCAAATGTACTTAATATTAAGAAATCAGAAAATGTAGAAATTTATTAAAATAAAAATTACCTGCGGCCCCACTGTTTATGGGTAAGTAAGTCACCTTTTTTGTAGTTTAGTGTGTATCATTAAGAGGTAAGAGACTGACACACACACAAGTACAGTTAAAACTAGGGGAAATCGGAATAAAATGTATCGACATCAATATCCTGGGGTTTTTTTTTTGTTTGTTTGTTTTTGAGACGGAGTTTCACTCTTTGACCCGGGCTGGAATGCAGTGGTAAGATCTCAGCTCACTGCAAACTCCATCTCCCGGGTTCAAGCAATTCTCCTGCCTCAGCCTCCCGAGTAGCTGGGATGACAGGCACCCGCCACCATGCCTGGCTAATTTTTGTATTTTTAGTAGAGATGTGGTTTCACCATGTTGGCCAGCCTGGTCTCGAACTCTTGACCTCAAGTGATCCACCTGCCTTAGCCTCCCAA
Organism: Macaca nemestrina; assembly: GCF_043159975.1. NCBI lineage: Eukaryota > Metazoa > Chordata > Mammalia > Primates > Cercopithecidae > Macaca > Macaca nemestrina. Next base: position 9,057,258 of record NC_092141.1, on the reverse strand, counting down.
AGTGTTGTGATTATAGGCGTGAGCCACTGCGCCCAACCAGTGTCTTGGTTTTGATACAGTAACATCATTTTGCAAGATGTGGTCACTGGGGGGAAACTGGGTAAAGGGTACCCAGGAACTCTGTATTATTTCTTGCCACTGGATGGGAATTTACAGTTATCTCAAAATTAAACGTTTGCTTTAAAAAAGAGATAAAGATTCCTTTATCTGACACTGACCTATTTTCTGACCCTGTAGTTTTTGTTTTTTTCTTCTTTTCTAGAATGTCATATAAATAGAACCATACGGCACACAAGCTTTAGAGCCTGGCTACCTTTACTCAGCATAATGTCTCTAAGATTCACGCACGTCGTTGCACGTAGTTCTCTTTTTAATGCCGAGTGTTTCGCTGTGTGGGTGTATCACAGTTTGCTCATCCACCCACCCACTGAAGGCATTTGTGTTGTTTCCAGTTTGGGGCCATTCTGAATAGAGCTGCTCTATATATCCACGAGCAGGTGTTCGTGTGGAACACAAGTTTTTATTCCTCTGGAGGAAATAGCTAGGGATTACAGGATCATGCAGTAAGTGATGCGCAACCTTATGAGAAATGGACAAACTGTTTTCCAGAATGGCTGTGCCATTTTGCATTCTCACCAGTAACGTCTGAGAATTCCAGTTCCTCCTGACGGGTTGATGGGTGCAGCAAACCACCATGGCACGTGTATACCTATGTAACAAACCTGCACGTTCTGCACGTGTATCCCCGAACTTAAAGTATAATTTTTTAAAAAAAAAAGAGACAGAATTTCAGTTCCTCCGTGTGCTCTCCAGCACTTTCTATTGCTCATTTTAAAATCTGAGTCATTCTAATAGGCATATAGTGAGACCTCGTGGTTTTTTACCTGCCTTTCCCAAACTGCTGATAGCATTGAGCATTTTTTCATGTGTTTATTTGCCATCCACATAGTTTTTTTAGTAAAGTATTTATTTAGATCTTTTGCCCATTTGGGGATTATTATTTGTTTTCTTACTGTTGAGTTTTGAGAGTTATTTATTTATCCTACATATATATATATTTTTTTGTCAGACGTGATTTGCAAATATTTTCTCTAGGTCTATACTTTGTTTCTTTATTTTATTTTATTTTATTATTTTATTTTATTGTTGTTGTTTGTTTTGTTTTGTTTCTGAGATGGAGTCTCCCTCTGTCACCCAGGCTGGAGTGCAGTGGCACAATCTCAGCTCATTGCAACCTCTGCTGCCCAGGTTCAAGTGATTCTCCTGCCTCAGCCTTCTGAATAACTGGGATTACAGGCGTGCGCCACCACACCCAACTAATTTTTGTATTTTTAGTAGAGATGGGGTTTCAATATATTGGCCAGGCTGGTCTCGAACTCCTGACCTCAGGTGATCCACCCACCTTGACCTCCCAAAATGTTGGGATTACAGGTGTGAGCCACTGTGCCTGGCCTGTTTTTTCATTTTGTTGAAGGCATCTGTCACAAAACCAAAGTTTTAAATTTCGATGAAGTCTAATTTGTCATTTTTTTCTTTTATGGATCATGTTTTGGTATTGTATCTAAAAACTTTTTCCTTAACATGAGGTTACAAGGATTTTTTCCTATGCTTTCTTCTAAAAGTTTACTGTTTTGAATTTTACATTCAAATCTATGTCCACTTTTAGTTCATTTTTGTGTAAGGTCTGAGGTTTATGTCAAGGTTTTGCTTCTTGTTTTGCATATTAATGATCAATTGTTTCATCACCATTTGTTGAAAAGATTCCTTTCTCCATTGACTTGCCTTTACAACTTTGTCAAAAATCAATTAACCATATCTGTGTGGTCCTGCTTCTGAACTCTTTGTTCTGTTCCATTGATTCATGTGTCTAGCCCTTCACAAATAACTTTATAGTAATTCTTAAAATAAGGAGTGCGAGGCTGGGCGTGGTGGCTCATGCCTGTAATCCCAACACTTTCGGAGGCCGAGGCGGGAGGATCATGAGGTCAGGAGTTCAAGACCAGCCTGGCCAACATAGTGAAACCCCGTCTCTACTAAAAGTACAAGAATTAGCTGGGCATGGTGGTGTGTGCCTGTAGTCCCAGCTACTTGGGAGGCTGAGGCAGGAGAATTGCTTGAACCCAGGAGGCGGAGGTTTCAGTGAGCCAAGATCACGCCATTGCACTCCAGCCTGGCGACAGAGCGAGACTCCGTCTCAAATAATAAATAAATAAATAAATAAATAAATAAATAAATAAATAAATATTTAGAGATAAATCTAACAAAACATGCAGGAGCCATATGATGAAAACTATAAAATGCTGATTAGATAAATCAGAGAAGACCTAAATAAATGGAGAGAAATACTGTGTTCATTGATTACAGGCATGAGCCACCGTGTCTGGCCTAAATATTTATTTTTTTTTAAATATTTGCGGCTATTGTAAATGGTATTGTGTCTTCCAAATTCAGCCAATACAGATGTATACCATAATTTTATAACTGCATGGTATTTTGTTGCACAGATTAATTTATTTACTTGGTACTCTATAATTGTGCCTTTATTTTTTTAATCTGGTTTTTCTCTGTTGTTAACAATGTTTTAATGAATGTTGTTGTACATATCCTTTATCCATTTGTCCAATATTTCCCTTCGGATAGGTTTCTAAAAGTGAAATTGCTTGGACAAAAAAGTATGAACATTTTGAATTTTGATAAATATTGTCCAGCAGTCACCCAGAAAGGCTATACTAATTTCTCTTCTCACCAACTATGTATGACTGGAAATTTTCTCATATCCTATCCTTGCCAATACTGGATGTCATTATCTTTTGTCATAATCTTTGTCACTCTAATTTTTTTTTTTTTTTGAGATGGAGTCTCCCTCTGTCACCCAGGCTGGAGTGCAGTAGCAACATCTTGACTCACTGCAACCTCCACCTCCCAGGTTCAAGCGATTCTCCTACCTCAGCCTCCCGAGTAGCTGGGATTACAGGTGAGTGCTACCATACCCAGCTAATTTTTGTATTTTTTAGTAGAGACAGGGTTTCATCATGTTGGTCAGGCTGGTCTCAAACTCTCGACCTCATGATCTGCCCACCTCGGCCTCCCCAAGTGCTGGGATTGCAGACATGAGCCACCACGCCCGGCCTGCCACTCTCATTTTAATATTCATTTCTATGATTGTCAGTAGGCTGAAATTGTAGTACATTATAATTACAATCCATTGCTGAATTCAATTAGTTGATATCTATTTTTAAATGTTATATGGATATTTGTAGGTGAGCAGCGTGGTCTATTTTGCTATTTTGGTAAAATATGGATGTATAAAATTTACCATCTTAGCCATTTTTAAGTATATAATTCAGTGGCATTAAGTACATTCACAATATTGAGCAACGATTACTGCTATCCATTTCCAGAACCTTCTCATCATTCCAAACAGAGACTCTGTACCCATTACACAATAACTTCCCTTTCATCCCTTCCCCAGTCCCTGGTACTCTGTCATACTTGCTGTCTCTGCCTCTGTGAATTTGCCTATTCTAGGTATCTCATATAAGTGGAATCATAACAATATTTGTCCTTTTATGACTGACTTACTTCACTCAGCATAATGTTCTCAAGGTTCATCCATGATGTAGCATATATATGAATTTCATTCCTTTTTAAGGCCGAATAACTTTCCACCCTATGTATACATCATATTTTGTTTATCCGTTCATTGCTTCTCTGTTGATGGACATTTGAGTCGCTTCTACCATTTTGCTGTTTTGAATAATGCTTCTATTAAGATTGGTATGCAAGGATCTGTTTGAGTTCCTGTTTTCAATTCGTTTGGGCATTTACCTAAAAGTGAAATTGCTAGATCATGTGATAATTCTATGCTTGACTTTTTGAAGAACATGCCACACCATTTTCCACAGCAGCTACGCCATTTTGAATTCCCACCAGCAATGCACCACATCCTCCCAGAGTCTGCGCCCCAGAGCAATAAACTCAAGGACTGGAAAGCAGGGGAACTCCAAACAAATACAGTTCTCCACACCCTTTGCCAATGCTTGTTTTTTTTTTTTTTTTTTTTTTTGGTTGGGTTTTTTTTTTTTCTTCTGTATATATAAAACGGTCATTCCAATGGGTATGAAGTGCATGATCTGTTTTTTTTAAACTATCTTTATTAGATTTTAGTATCAAGGTTAAGCCATCCAATAAACTGAGAATCTTCCCTTCTCTCTCCATGTTTTGGAACAGATTAAATAATATAGATATTTTCTTTGTAGGTTTGAAAAAACTTATCAGAAGAACCATCTGAGCCAGACATCACTCCCTCGGAGCTAGTTCTTTGACAACTGTCTCTATTTCCTCACTGGTTACAAATATAAGCAGTTTTTCTGATTCTTCTAGAGCCTTTTGAGTCATTTTTATTTTCCTAGAAAACCAGGTGTGACACAGGGGACTCAGATTTTCTTTTTTGGTATAAATAAATATATATATATGACATTTATCATTTCTAATATTGTCTCTTTTTTATCTCTTTTGAGATTAGCTTTCCCAATTATATGTTTGTTTGTTTGCTTGTTTTCTCTCCAAAAACAAGCTCTTGGATTTGTTTGGAGTTCCTCTGCATTCTGGTCATTGGGTTTATTGCTCTGGGGAGCAGATTCTGGCAGGATCTCCCACTGGGGTCACAGTGGGACAGCCAGAGGTCGTGCTTAAGGGAGGGCTCTAGAGCCAGACGGTCTGAGTTCAAGTCCTCATTCCTTACTTACTAGCTATTTGACTTTGAATAGTTATTTAGCCTCTCTGTGTTTCAGTTTCCCCATCTATAGAACTGGGGAGGGGAGCAGAGATAGAACCTGCCTCATAAGCTTAATATTAATATTAAAAAGTTGATATTTCTTAAGTGCTTAGAAGAGTGATGCCTGGCACATAGTAAGCACTATATAAGTTTTCTCTTTTCTCTTTCTTTTCTCAGCCAAAGTCTTGCCCAGGCTGGAGTGCAGTGGCACCATCTCAGCTCACTGCAACCTCCGCCTCCCAGGTTCAGGCGATTCTCCTGTGTCGGCCTCCTGAGTAGCTGGAATTACAGGCACCTGCCACCATGCCCAGCTAATTTTTTGTATTTTTAGTAGAAATGGTTGGGCTGGTCTCGAACCAACCATAACCATGTTGGTTGGGCTGGTCTCGAACTCCTGACCTCAAGTGACCGACTCACCTTGGCCTCCCAAAGTGCTGGGATTACAGGTGTGAGCCAACGCACCCAGCCATAACTTTTCTTAAATACAGCTAGACTTCCCCCCAGCGTGCTAGAAGCCTAGGTCGCTTAGGAGCTTCTCCATTTCCCAAGGTGCGTTCTGCACCTTTCCACTGCTTCCACTAATTAACTGCCTCTTATTTTACAGAACCACCTCTGTGCAGAAAAGCAACCACCTTGTTTTCTATTCTGCTGCCTGAGACAACCACATCCTCCTCCTACACCCAAAGGCTCCCATGGAGAGCTCAGGTCAGTGTGGTGGGGGGGAAAGGGGTCTAGTGAGCCTGCTGCCGAGTGGGGAAGGCCCTTCTCATGGGTGAGGATGCCTCTAGGGCTGGCAGGACCCCCTGCACGTAGACAGGCTGCAAGACCACAGTTCAGGGATCCTGCCTAAATGTGAGAACATCTGGAGAGTTGGACATCTACACACTTGCATGAGGCTCCAACTGCTCACTGGACACTGAGCTTAACAACGGGAATAATGACAAGAATAGTCACAATTTATTGCCAAATACTTGTGACTATTTAACAAAAACCTATATAGCACTTATAATGGATTGAGGAGGGATAAAAGCACTTGACGAATATTAACTCATTTAGTCTTGGTTAACCCCCTAAGATAGGGATTATTACCCTCATTTTACAGAAGGGGAAATGGAGGCATGCCAGGGGCAGGTACTTTTCCCCTAGTCACATAGCTATTGAGTGGTCAAATCAGGAGTGGAACCCAACGATCTAGCTCCAGTGTCTAGGCTTAATGATTTCAGTATGGATTGCCTTGCACAAATGCCAGAAGGATTCTGTGAGGTGGGGCTAGCACTATGATTATCCTCATTTTTCTGAAAGGGAAACTGAGGCCTGGAGAGGTTATATAATTTGCTCAAAGCCACACAGCTAGTAAGTGGCAAAGCCAGAACTGGGGCCTAGTCTGGCTGATTTCAAAGCCTGGACTCTTCACCCTATGTCAACTTGGGACAACAGGGAAAGATGACCGACCCCCAGCAAGGTGTGCATCATCTATTGGTCACCTGGAAAGTCAAAGATCACACATTAGGCCACCAAGCCAAGACTCTAATTCCCCTAAAGATCCCTGTCCTGAGGAAGGGAAGGGCACCCCCTAGGCATCAGCTGCTCAGTTGTTAATATTCCTATGACATAAATTCTTTTGACGTCCATCCATCCATCCATCCACCCATCCATCCATCCATTGAGAGCCTCGTCCAATCAGAAGAAGCTCCACGGAGTCAGGCAACCCCATTGAATCCTGGTGTTACAATATTCTGGGTCATCCATAACCAGCTGGGGTTTGGAGTGGGAGGCTTGGGATGGGGAAGCACTGTGAAAATCTCCTAAATACAGTCAGGCACTGCATATTGGCAACGTTTTGGTCAATGACGAGCCTTATAAACAGCAGTGGTCCCAAGACAGAGTACCATATTTTTACTGTGCCTTTGCTATGTTTAGATACGTTTAGACACACAGAAACCATTGTGTTACAGTTGCCTACAGTACTCAGTGCAGTCACACGCTGTGTAGGTTTGTCGCCTAGGTGTGTAGCAGGCTATGCCGTGTAGGTTTGTGTAAGTGAGCTCTGCGATATCCATACACTGATGAAATTGCCCCATGACATATTTCTCAGAACATATCCCTGTAGTTAAGTGACACATGAAGGTATTTCAAATCCAACTTACTTTGCACTCACTTTGGAACAATAATTACATGCCATGCTGTCTTTTAGGAAAAGAGGTGCACCAATAAAGGTTTGTTGTATGTAAGCAATAGAAACTAATGTGGCCAATTTAATTTTTTAAAAATGTGGCCAAGCATCAAAGGAAAAGCTGAAGCACCAGACACCAGAAAGGGCAGGGAAAGCGTAGCCCTGCCACCAGGACAGAGAGAGGTAGGCAGTGTCCTTGGAGAGCACATCAGGCATCCTTCCCTCCTGGCCATTCTCTGCCCAAGCCTGAGAGAGAGACGGAGACAGAGAGTATCAGTCCTTGGGCAGCCTGGTCCTGTGCCCACACCAAGGTTGAAGCTAAGTAGGCACCTGGGTCACAGTCCCACCAAGACTGCAATGAGCAGGGAGGGACGCTGGGCAGGTGAAGCCACTGACTTCCCCCTCCAAAGGTATGGCAGATGACTCCCAGATCCAATGGGTAAAAGGAAACATCCCCAAATCAGGATGATTACCCTGGCAACTCAGAAGAGGAGTTCATCATGACCAGGACTGCAGTTGTCTTTCCACGTTATGACTTTTTTTTTTTTTTGAGACGGAGTCTCTCTCTGTCACCCAGACTGGAATGCAATGGCGCCATCTCGGCTCACTGCAGCCTCCGCCTCCTGGGTTCCAGCGATTCTCCAGCCTCAACCTCCCAAGTAGCTGGGATTACAGGCGCGCACCACCATGTCCAGCTAATTTTTCTGTATTTTTAGTAGAGACAGAGTTTCACCATGTTGCCCAGGCTGATCTTGAACTCCTGATCTCAGGTGATATGCCTGCCTCGGCCTCCCGAAGTGCTGGGATTACAGGCGTGAGCCACCGCGCCTGGCCTATGATTGTTTTTAACACTCTCCACCTTCTCACAGCTCTTAGAGTCCTCCCGTCCTACAGTTAAGAAGAGGGGTACCTGAGAAGTAAAATATTTATTTCAGGGTATGCAAAAGAGCAATATTTCAGGGGCACCAAGCTGTTGTTATTTTGCCATGCCTGCAAACAGGGGTAAGATTGCAAAGGTTTTCCAAACAATCTGAGCCTTTATACTGCATAGGGGTAAGGAGGATCAGGTGTAGGCTGGAAGAGGTGCATCTGGGTACTGGAGGCCCTCTAGGTGTGGCTTTCTGTGATTGGAGAGGCAATATGTGACAAAGGGAAGGGCTCTAGACCTGGAATCTATCAAACAGGGAGAGAATAGTATTTGTCCTGCCAAACTCACAGGGTGCTTGTCAGAATCAAGTGAGATAAGACATTGGAAAACACTTTGCATATCCATGAGTCAGTCAGAGAACAGTAGCTGCTTTAAAAGCAAACGGCCCCAGATGTCAGAGGATTAAGACAAAACATGCTTATTCTTATTCTCACTGCAGTCCAATTTGAGCTTCAAGCAGACAATGAGACTTATTCCGTCTTGTGCAAAGGGAAGGGGAGTATGGAGGACAGTGCAGGGAACACAGGCCTGTGAGTGACTTACATCATTTCCACCACATTCCATTGGCCAGAATGCAGTCACATGGCTTTTATCTAACTGCAGAGGAGTTTGGGAAATGCAGTATTGCTGTCTCTTGGCATCAAAAATGAACTTGGTTTGGTGAGCACATAGCATCACCTTACCATACCTATGGAAGACTCTCTGTGTGTACGCCTTTCAAGTGCTATTTAAATGTTATGTATTCAAGGAGGTAAAAGATCTTTACAAGTACAAAACACTGCTAAAAAGAAATTATAGATGACATGAACAAATGGAAAACAATTCCAATGCTCATGGATTGGAAGAATCAATATTGTTAAAATGGCCATACCACCCAGAGCAATCTACAGATTCAATGCTATTCCTACCAAACTACCAATGTCATTTTTCACAGAACTAGAAAAAAGTATTCTAAACTTTATATGGAACCAAAAAAGGGCTCAAATAGCCAAAGCAATCCTAAGTAAAAAGAACCAAGCTGGAGGCATCACATTAACCTCAAAGTATACTACAAGGCTACAGTAACCAAAACAGCATGGTACTAGTATAAAAATAGACACATAAACAATGGAACACAATAGAGAATCCAGAAATAAAGCTACATGCCTACAGCCACCTGATCTTTGACCAAGCTGACAAACATAAGCAGTGAGGAAAGAACTTTCTATTCAATAAATGGTGCTGGGATAACTGGCTAGCCATATGCAGAAGAATGAAACTGAACCACTACCCTTTCCCCATATACAAAAATTAACTCAAGATAGATTAAAGATTTAAATGTAAGACCTTAAACTATATGAATCCTAGGCAATACCATTCTAGACATCAATCTTGAGAAAGAATTTATGGACTAAGTCCTCAAAAGCAATTGCAGCAAAAACAAAAATTGACAATTGGGACCTAACTACACTAAAAAGCTTCTTTTTGTTTTGTTTTGTTGAGACAGGGTCTCGCTCTGTTACCCAGGCTGGAGTGTAGTGGCGCAATCTCAGCTCACTGCAATCTCCACCCCCCAGGTTTAAGTGATTCTCGTGTCTCAGCCTCCTGTGTAGCTGGGATCACAGGCGTGCATCATTACGCCTAGCTAATTTTTGTATTTTTAGTAGAGATAGGATTTTGCCCTGTTAGCCAGTCTAGTCTCGAACTCCTGGCCTCAAGTGATCCGCCCCTCTCTGCCTCCCAAAGTGCTGGGATTACAGGCATGAGCCACCACACCTGGTCTACACTAAAGAGCTTCTGCGCAGTAAAAGAAATTATCAACAGAGTAAACACACAACCTACAGAATAGGAGAAAATATTCACAAAGTATGCATTCCAACAGAGGTCTAATATCCACAATATATAAGGAATTTACGCAACTGATTATGCAAAAAACAAATAACCCCACTTAAAAAAATGGGCAAAAGACATGAACAGACACTTCTCAAAAGAAGACATACAAGCAACCAACAAATATGGAAGAATGCTCCATGTTACTACTTATCAGAAACATGAAAATCAAAACCATCTCACAGCACTCAGAATGGCTACTAGCAAAAAGTCAAAAAACAACAGATGCTGGCAAGGCTGTGGAGTAAAGGGAATGCTTATACACTGTTGGTGAGAATGTAAACTAGTTCAGCCACTGTGGAAATCAGTTTGGAGATTTCACAAAGAACTTAAAACAGAGTTACCATTCGACCCAGCAATCCCACTACTGGGTATGTATCCCCCAAGAAACAAATCATTCTATCAAAAAGACTCATGCACTTGCATGTTCATCGCAGCACTATTCACAATAGCAGAGACACAGAATCAACCTAGGTGCCTGTCAACAACAGACTGGATAAAGAAAATGTGTTGCGTATACAACATGGAATACTATGCAGCCATAAAAAAGGATGAAATCATATCCTTTGCTGCAACATGGATGGAGCTGGAAGCTACTACACTAAGTGAATTAATGCAGGAATGGAAAACCAAATACTGCATGTTCTCACTTACAGGTGGGAGCTAAACTTTGGGTACTCATGGACACAAAGATGGCAACAATAGAAACTGGGGGGTATTAGAAAGGGGAGGGAGGGAAAGGGGAAAGCGTTCAAAAACTAGTTAGTTTGGATACTAGTACTACTCACAGTTGGGTACTATGAGTAGTACTATTATTAGTAATAGTACTCATAGTACATAGGTGATGGGATCATCCATACTACAAACCTCAGCATCAAGCAATATACCCAGGTAACAAACCTGCACATGTACCTCTTGAACCTAAAATAAAAGTTAAAAATGTTTTAAATAAAAAATAAAAGCTTTAATATTAATAATAATATTAATACCTAATTAGTAATATCCCACATTCCTGGATGCAGAGGAGGATAATAATAATGGATGCCATTTATCTATTGACTATTTGAGTCATCAAGGATGTCAGACCTGCATATCATATATCAACAATGCTGAGTCACTGGAGATACAGGAAATATCCCATTTCTTTCTTTCATTTAATCAAATAAAAACCAGCTTCAGTCTCTCATTTTCCAAGGTTAGGATGAACTCTAGCATCATTCACTTGGAGTGCTTTCCCCTCCGTGGGAGTTTGTAAAAGCTCAGGGTTTATAAAGTCTGGGTAGTTGGAAAAGGCTGTGGTCTCCAGTCCATGATGGCTGCAGCCACCAGAACTGCTTGGCCAGACTTGCAAGGTCCAGAGGGAGATAGAGCCTGCCTTGGGGGACAGTCTAATGCTCTGGTGAAGATGGCTCAGGAGACCATTGCTGTGGCATCAGAGGCACAGGGTTCAGTGCTTAGCGGCGCTCATTTGACCTTTGCCACCACTGGTAAACTTTGTCCCAGCTGGTCTGATTTTCCTCATTCCCTGGAACCCTATATCTCTTGTGCTCTCACAGTCTTAGGGAATCCAACCTCCACCCTTGGGCTGGGCCACTCTCCTCTTTAAAAGCATCAACCTTCTTCTGCACTTAGACAATCCAGCTTGATTGGCTCAATCAACTTGCCAGGAGCCTCAGACTGAAGTGCCTCCAGGGGCCAGGCAGAGGATGTCAATGAGTGAAACCGAGGCATGGGGAACTAGAAAGACCTAGAGAAGCTGTGCTCATCTAAGAGGGCAGTTGCTCCCCACCCCCTACAATTGTCACCTGTGAGAAGAATCTAGGTTCAGTGTCAACAGATTGTCAGATTTTCAAGAGATGCCAGAAACCCAAACTGTTATGCAAAATCTCCTGACTTGTAAATGTTGGCAGCTAATTCATTGCTTTCTTTTCTTTTTTTTTTTTTTAAGACACTATACAAGCCCAAACAAAACACATAGCAAGCCAGATGTGGACCAAAGCCTGAGAGTTTGTTTTAGCTACCCAGACATTCAAAAACAAAATTTATTTGAAGTGGTCTCCCAGGGCTACTGGCAACTTCTCTATTTTTGTGTGAAACACAAAAACTCAACTTCCCTTGCAAAGCAAGGGGACCTAGGCTCAGAAGACAAAGGCTTGGCTGCACTTCTGATGAGGGGAATGAGAGGAAATCACGTTTGTCACAGTTTTCAGCCTTTCCGTGCAAATATGCAGTGGAAGACAGAATAAGAAAGAGTAAGAAGGAAGGAAAAAAGAAAGGAAGGAAGGGAAGGAGAGAGCGAAGGAGGGAGGAGAAAGAAAAAACACTTAGCACCAGCTAATGTTCTAATAACTCATCCTGCATTAACTCATTAAATCTTCATGCAAGGTAGAAATGCATAGACGGAGGAAAGACTGTCACTAACCTTCAAGCCAAGATAAATGATTTCCTCGACAGTCTGGGGAGATGATGCTCTGCCCAGCAGAGGGACCAGGTGGGCAGATGCGGCTGTAACACCCTGTCCACGCTCAGCCTGGAGGAGATTCAGGACCAGGCCTAGCCAGGGACAAGTGTCTCACAGGGAACATGTGAGAGCCAGGAAGAAAGTGGGGGCTTCAGGGATGTGACCCCCATAGGCGTTGCACGGGTCTGAGGAGGGGCCAGACCATGGGCACTAGCATCTATGGTGACTTGGCCTAAAAAAATTTTAACTCTTGGATTGCAATCTGCCAATTTTTAAACGTGTTATCTCTGTTCTACTTACTTCCAAAGGAATCTGAGACAATTCAGATGTAGATTAAATAGAATATAAAGCAGGAGCACCAAAAAGGACCAAGAAGAGAGATCCCTGTCACATGAGATGAGCTAATTTTTGAGACTGGGCCCCAATTTGACCATAAGTTTCCTGATAGCCAAGTCAAAGAGGAACCCTTGAGGCACGTGGTTTGTGTTGTCTAACGATTAGAGAATACACACTCACCTATAATGGCAAACTCTTGGTGGGAGCTAATTGCAAAGAGGAATTTATTGTGTGAGGAGTGTTTCCCATACTTCCTGTCTGAGTCCGGATCTGCCAAGAAGCAGACACCAAGTTCAAGGATTTATTCGGGGAAACACTGGTGTGACAGAAACGGAGAGGGACCTGGGAGAGCAGCTGTCAGACCCTGGTGCAAATCTGACTCCGAATGAAGGAGAAAAGGAAGAAGGAGCAGTGGAAATGCCTTGGACTGATGGGAGTCCAAGAAAAGCTCAGCAGGGCAGTTGGAGAAGCTTGAGCATCTCCTGGGGAAGGGCCTGCTTCAGAACCCACTACCATAGCCCGTATTGGCTGGGAAGTGTGGTTCAGCAGAAAGTGATGGATTTCACAGCTGTCTTAGTCTGTTTGCATTGCTATAATATAAAGGAACACCTGCAGGTGGGTAATTTATAAAGAAAAGAGGTTTATTTGGCTCAGTGTTCTGCAGGCTGTACAAGAAGCAGAGTGCCAGCATTTGCTTCTGATAAGGGGCTCAGGGCTCAGGAAGCTTCCACTCCTGGTGGAAGGGAAGCCAGCATGTACAGATCACATGCTGAGAGATGAAGCAAGAGAGAGGGGGAAGGTGCCAGGCTCTTTTTAACAACCAGTTCTCAGGGGAGCTAAAAGAATGAGAACTCACTCACTACCACAAGGATGGCATTCATGAGGCATCCGCCTCCATGGCCCTAACACCTCCCATTAGGCCCCACCTCCAACACTGGGGACCAAATTTCAACCTGAGATTTGGAGGGTCAAATATCCAAACCACTACAACAGCACAACAGCTGGGGACCTGCGTCCATTAAACTCCCGGTCGTGGGAGATGAGCGAGGTACATTCTCACAGCTACCACACTTCCCAAATGTCAATTGCTTATTCTTGTACCACTTTCATGGTTTTTTTTTTTTTTTTTCCATGTCAGTGTACCACTGTTAAAGAAAAAATTTATTCTGACACTTGTTAAAATGGTAAGGAAGACTTATCCAAGGCTATTGCATTAGGAAAGAGAAACCAGGCTCAACGTGGAACACGGAAAAGCCAGTTGGGGATTTACAACCAATGGGCAGAGTGAAGGGGTCAGTGGATGGAAAATTCCTAAGAGGGGACATCAAGGGTTGGGGCATTCTTGCTAAACTGAGCTAACGGGACTCTTGCTAGAGGTAGGTCAAATTCTCGTACATGTATAAATTATTGTACATGAAGGGGTACAGGAGATATCAAGAGTGGGGGATTCCAACCTAAACTGGTTTGGCAGGATTCTTGCTAAAATTGGGATGGGCAGGCCAAAGACAGGAAAGGAGCCAAGGCTGAGGCCCGGTGAAGACGAGGGCTAAGAGGGGGCCGAGTAAGGTTTGGTCCAGGAGAGAGTCTTTGTTATCACCTGTCCGGGTATGGATCTGACATGATTCTTCAAGTTGACTTTAGATTTTAGCTTTATACTTGGATGGAAGACTACCGGAAAGCACAGGGTGCTGTAGGCTTCAAAAAAATAAATAAATAAAATAAATAAGTTTTAGCTTCATGCATGGATTGAGGAACTATTAAAAATAATGGCAAAGGCCGGGTGTGGTGGCTTACGCTTGTAATCCCAGAACTTTGGGAGGCCAAGGCGGGCGGATCACAAGGTCAGGAGATGGAGACCATCCTGGCTAACACGGTGAAACCCAGTCTGTACTAAAAATACAAAAAATTAGCCAGGCGTGGTGGTGGGCATCTGTAGTTCCAGCTACCTGGGAGGCTGAGGCAGGAGAATGGCATGAACCTGGGAGGCGGAGCTTGCAGTGAGCCGAGATCGCGTCACTGCACTCCAGCCTGGGCGACAGAGTGAGACTCTGTCTCAAAAAAATAATAATAATGATAACAAAAACTGCAATTACTTTTGCACCAACCTAATAGTTTTTTATATATATAATATATCTATTTGGAGGATATATATATTTCATACATATATTTGGAGGATATATATATTTCATATACATATTTGGAGGATATATATATTTATGTATATTGGGAGGATATATAATTTCATATACATATTTGGAGGATATAGATATTTATATACATATTTGGAGGATATATATATTTCATATACATATTTGGAGGATACATATATTTATATACATATTTGGAGGATACATATATTTATATACATATTTGGAGGATATATATATTTCATATACATATTTAGAGAATATATATATTTCATATACATGTTTGGAGGCATATATGTTTCATATACATATTTGGAGGATATATGTTTATATATATTTGGAGGATATATATATTTCATATACATATTTGGAGGACATATATATTTATATACATATTTGGAGGATATATATATTTCATATACATATTTGGAGGATATATATATTTCATATACATGTTTGGAGGCCATATATGTTTCATATATATATTTGGAGGATATATATTTCATATATATGAAAATACATGTATGTATTTTCGAACATGCATTACAATAAATGCATAACTATTCAAATTTTAAGGTTGGTTGTATGCCATCTAAAATTGTCCTGCATACCACCAGTGGTACACATACAGCACTTTGGGAAATGCTGGTTTTACAAAGAACACAGAAATGTGGAAGGAAAGGCTATATTCCAGCCCTGGCTGGCATGCTGGCTGTCAGCTCTTAGTAGATTACTTCGGGCACCTCTTGAGGCTCAGAGAAATGGCTAAAGACATTCTCAGGAGGAATGGAGGTGGGACGAGGGTGAGGCTCAGTGGACTGAGTTTCCTCCCACCCCTACTACTTCCCAGACGTGGAGCTGGACCTCCAGAGGAGCGTGCATGCTGTGCTCCGGGAGCTCAGCACCCAGGCCCCTGCCCTGCAGAGCAACCAAGGTAAGAGCCAGCTGGCAGCAGCGGCTGGTCCCACTGACCTCCACCCAACCCCAGCCAACAACACACACACATACAGGAAAGGGCCCCGGCCTGGAGCTCATGGGGCAAGGGTCTTCTCGCCAAACCCCTTTCCTGCTGGAAATACCTAGAGCCTGAAGGACTGAGAAGGCTTCTCTGCTCCCTAGTTCAACCCTCCCAGCAACTGCCGCAGAGCACGTTGGGGATCTGCCACCATTTTTCTTTCCTTTTTTTTTTCTTTTGTTTTTGAGATGGAGTCTCACTCTGTCACCCGGGCTGGAGTGCAGTGGCGCAAACTCGGCTCACCGCAACCTCTGCCTCCCCGGTTCAAGTGATCCGCCTGCCTCAGCCTCCCGAGTAGCTGAGATTACAGGCATGCGCCACCACACCTGGCTAATTTTTGTATTTTTAGTAGAGATGAGGTTTCACCATGTTGACCAGGCTGGTCTCGAACTCCTGACCTCAAGTGATCCGCCCACCTCAGCCTCCCAAAGTGCTGGGATTACAGGCGTGAGCCACAGCACCCAGCCTGCCACCCTCTTTGTTAACCACCTTCCCTAGCTTCACTTTCTTTTTTTAGACGGAGTCTAGCTCTGTCGCCCAGTCTGGAGTGCAGTGGCTGGATCTCAGCTCACTGCAAGCTCTGCCTCCCAGGTTTACGCCATTCTCCTGCCTCAGCCTCCCGAATAGCTGGGACTACAGGCGCCCGCCACTTCGCCCGGCTAGTTTTTTGTATTTTTAGTAGAGACGGGGTTTCACCGTGTTAGCCAGGATGGTCTCGATCTCCTGACCTCGTGATCCGCCCATCTCGGCCTCCCGAAGTGCTGGGATTACAGGCTTGAGCCACCGTGCCTGGCTCCTAGCTTCACTTTCAAACTTAATTCCCCTCAGCACTCCAGGCCTGCAGGACTTCCAGAATGTGGCTGGGGGCACACACCTGCAAGCACTGCTGCTCTGTGATCCACATGCATACACCTGTCACAACCTGTCCCCACTGGTGTCCCACCTGCCTTCCTTTCTGCCCTGGGAATTCACTGTCCACAAAGAGCTACAGATCAGAACTCCCACCTTAGGAGGAGCCCACCCAGGTGCCCAGGTGCACCTGGAGCCAAGCGCTGGTGGCAGGGTCAGACCTGCGGCTAGTCGGAGCTGCGGCTGGGGCTCCAGGGCTCAGGGTCCTGCTCAAAGGGGTCTCCTCTAAGAGCTCCTTCCCACCTGGTCATGCTGGGCTCCCCTTTCTCCTGGCCCAGGCATGTGGAGGTGGTCCCTGCACAAGAAGGTCGAGCGAGATCCTGGTAAGAGCCCGGCGCTGGTCCGCATTCTGCTCAGAGAACTGGAGAAGGTGAGTTCCTGGACCTCAGGAAGGAAGACGGGGATGAAAGGAAGAGAGGGGCCAGTTGGGCAGGGGCTCAGTCCTGGCAGCTGTATGTCTCCCAAGCTTTGGTTGCCTGCATAATTTTTATCATATGCATCTCCCTCCTGTACTTTTACGTAAGCAATATTTTCTTTACATCGACTCTCATTGTGTTACTTGAATAAACATCTTTCAAAAAGAAGCGCCATAATGCGACCACAAATGGAAAATCCATATCACTTGTCAGAAACAGAAGGTGCCTATACACATCAATATACGATTGTTGACGTTTCTCAAAATTATCCTCGGGCCGCCTACATTATCCTCCACACTACCCAATGTCGTGCTTGCAGCTGTGTGGGAAACACTGCACTCAAGGATGGCTCGAAGCTGGGGACTTGTTTGTGGCTTTGCTGCGACTCCTACCCTAACTGAATTTGGGCCCTCACCTGCAGAGTTCTCTGAGGCCCCCCCGATGCTCTCACACCCTCCCCAAGGGGCTTCCTCACCTGTGTGCCCTTCCTTCCCCACTCCTCTATCCAGAGCAGACAATGGCCCTTTGCTCTCCCCCTGGCTGCCTTCCACCCCATCTCCTGCCCACCCCCAGCCTAGACTGCCTCCTGCTAGGAGGTGGGGAGTCCCCCAGCCCAATACCTGTCACGTGATCTCCTGTTTTCCAGGCGGAAAGCGAGGACCTCCGGCATGTCATCATTCCCTTGCTGCACACTGTAATGTACGTGCTCACCAAGGTGAGCCGGGGACTGAGGTCGAGGTGGTACTGGTGACCTGCACGTGGCTGGGCCGGACACTGTCCTTTCCCCTTAGTGGGCAGTCAGTCTCTGCCAGGATCAGCCTAGAAAATCCCTTGGATTACCTGCCCTAAACTGGCTTCTAAGTGCCAGCCACCCCCTTTCCCTCCTATATGGAGAGAGAACTTTGGAGAGACAATGGCCTTGAATGGCAGGATGAGGCCTTTGCATTTGCTCCTGTGTGCGCTGCAACAGGAGACATCGCTGATCCCTACACAGAGAAGAGACATGATACAGATGCGGTGAATGTTTCAGGAAGAGTAATCGGGAGCTGTGTGTTGTCGCAGGGGGTGGGAGTGGTGGTTAAGGAAGGCAGGAAGAGCAAGTCTGGGGTTGCCGTAGAGTCCAGGGTCAAGATGGGGCTTAGCTCCGGCAGAGGCAGAGGGCACAGGGAGGTGGGGAGGGAGAGGGGGGCCTCCTGGGCACTGTGGAGCCCAGGCCTGTGGGATGCAAGGAGGAGCAAAGGAGACTGAGGAAGTGCCTCCGAGGTTTTGAGCCTGGAGAACCGCAGGAATGTGCTTCCCTGATAGAGCAGGAGGGCTGGGAGGAAGTTGATTTGCTTGCAGAATTGATGCAATGAATTTTTATCTTGGTAAGTTGGGGCGGGGCAACAAGGGGATGTCTTACAGGTGCTGGGAGAAGAGGCTGGAAGGTGTGGGTTTGGGAGAGAGCTGTGAGCCCAGGTCTGGCTGTTAGGCCTGACCTTTCACCTCTTCTCCCAAGCCCCGCCCCGGAAACTCCCCTGGGACCCTTCACCTCCCCCTCCTCCCTCTCGCCTCCCCCTCCTCCTTCTTACCTCCCCCTCCTCCTTCTTACCTCCCCCTCCTCCCTCTCACCTCCCCCTCCTCCCTCTCACCCAGGCCACAGGAATCACAGAGGAGCTCTACCAGAGAATCTACGCCTTTTGCACGAGGTTATTGACCCTGCCCACCCCCTACTGCACAGTCGCCTTGGACTGCGCCATAAGGCTGAAAACAGAGACGGCCGTCCCAGGTGAGAGTCACCGGGCATCTTTGTCTCCCTGCTGCACCTCCAACACTGCCCAGGGTCTTTCCTTTTTCTCCAGGATACCAGGGGGCTCAAAAGCCTCCACGCGTTCTGTAGGAAGGTGGAGAATGGGAATCAGAGAGACCTGGGGGCTGGTTGGCCAAAGTGGTCTGGTTTGCAGGGACCCTCTACCAAAGGATGGTCATTGCCGAACAGAACTTGATGAATGAACTGTATCCCTACCAGGAGAGGTGAGTGGCCCCAGAAAAACTGCTCCCTTCAGCCTCCTAAAAGTGTTGTGGCGTTAGTGACTGCTCCCTGGCAGGAGGACAGAA
The DNA here is from genome assembly GCF_043159975.1 of Macaca nemestrina. Classification (NCBI taxonomy): domain Eukaryota; kingdom Metazoa; phylum Chordata; class Mammalia; order Primates; family Cercopithecidae; genus Macaca; species Macaca nemestrina. The sequence goes on along the minus strand of NC_092141.1, from coordinate 9,038,130 downwards.
GAGGAGGCTGGATTAAGAAGAGCCCTAGCAGAACTCCCCAGCCCTGGCATTTGTCCAGCAGTGGAGTGCGTTTGCAGTTCAAGGTTGGCGCCATATTGTTTTCTGGAGACCACTGAACACAGCATAGGTTTTTCTTCTGAGGCTGGATTCGAAGCTACCTGGCTCACGTGATGAAGGTGGACATGACCTCGGGGCCACTTTGGAGCTCTGTCATTGCACCTCCATCCTGCCCTTGGCCATGATGCAGCATCGTACCAGCCAGGCAGCCAGAGGAGACTGCAGAATAGCCATAGCGGAAGGGCTCAGGCGCAGGTGCACAATGAAGCCCGAGGGCTTCCATGGAAGACGCCCAGCCCCTTAGATAAGACTGAGGAAGTGTCCCCTGCTCGTGCTGGGGAGAGGGGTGAAGAAATTGGGAGTGGCACCTCCCTTTTCTACAGGCACCTCCACTAACTTGGCCCTAAAAGGCACAGCTTGAGTTTGGGGTGTGAGGTGCTATGTTCATGAAAGAGGCAAGGATGCCCAGGGCACCCAGAGGACTTAGCATGGGAGAGGTGGGGAGACACAGTGGGTGAGGAGGAGGGAGTAGGGGAGGTCGGATCTCTGGTGTGATAAGAGTGATGAGAGAAGAGGGGATCCACTCAGAGCTCAGAATTCCAGTTCTGGCAGGAAGGATTTGGAGTCCCTCCTAGAGGGTGACCTGGTCCCTGGGCCAGGATGCTGAGAGAGGGAGCAGGATTGAGGCTGGAACTTTCCTAGACACGGGACTAGGCCTGCTGTCTTCTGTGGACAGTGATTAGAGCTGCCCCTCTAGAAGGGCAGTGCATGCTCTTATTTGCCACAGTCCTCACCATTCCCTATTGTCATCCTACCTAGAGACTTTCGAATCTGAGACCCCTCTTTTCAGCAGGATTAAATTACTTGGGGGTGCTGCACAGCTCTGACAGCGCCCATCCGGTGGCCCCTCTCCCGTTAGTTACTATCAATCCCACCTCTCCCCTCTGCCTCTGCCCTCAGAGTGTTTCTCTTCGTGGATCCTGAGCTGGTGTCTGCCTCCGTGTGCAGTGCTCTGCTACTGGAGATCGAGGCGGCCCAGGAGCAGCAGACACCAGAGGCCTGCATGCGCCACGTGGTCTCCCACGCCCTGCAGGCGGCTCTGGGGGAAGCCTGTCACGCAGGCGCTCTGCACAGGAAGCTGCAGGTAATGGCCCTGGCTGCAGCCCCTTGTCAGTTCCAGCCCTGGTCCCTGGATGCCCGTACCAGCTGCTCACCCTGCTCGTCCTCCTTCTCCTGTTTCATATCACCTTTTCCCCCAAATCAAAAATTCACACATTTTGGCTGGTCACGGTGGCTCCCACCTGTAACCCCAGCACTTTGAGAGGCTGAGGCGGGCGTATCACCTGAGGTCAGGAGTTCGAGACCAGCCTGGCCAACATGGCGAAACCCGGTCTCTACTGAAAATACAAAAACTAACTGCCGTGGTGGCACATGCCTGTAATCCCAGCTACTTGGGAGGCTGAGGCAGGAGAATAGCTTGAACCTGAGAGGTGGAGGTTGCAGTGAGCCAAGGTTGTGCTACTGCACTCCAGCCTAGGTGACAGAGCGAGACTCCATTTCAAAAAAACAAAACACAATAATAAGATATAAGATAACACCAGTATTCCTAGCAGCAGGGTGAATACATGTCTCAGTCCTGAAAGCAGGCATCTGGGTCACCACAACAGTAGCTACTACATCATCTCACTCGGAGTCAAAGCCACAGTGATTGCAGTGACCTATAAGAGCCTGGTGTGGTGGCTCATGCCTATAATCCCAGGTACTTGGGAGACTGAGGCAGGAGGATTGCTTGAGGCCACGAGTTTGAGACCAGCCTGGGCAACATAGTGAGACCCCATTTCTACAAAAAATTTTTTAAAATGCCAGGCGTAGTGACATGTGTTTGCAGTCCCAGCTACTCAGAAGGCAAGAGGATCACTTGAGCCGAGTTCAAGGCTGCAGTGAGCTTTGATTGTACCACTTCACTCTAGCGTGGGCAACAGAGAGGCACCCCATCTCTAAAAATAAAACTGTCTACAAGAACCTCATCTTGAGGGCCTTGATCTGTTTCCACCTCTCTTCATTTCCTCTCTGGCCTGTCTCCTAACTTTCCCTCTCATTTCCTCTGCTCCAGCTAAACAAGCCTCTTCATTTTTCTCCCAACATGCGCACGCCTGATACAGTTGCACCCCAGGGCCTTTGCACTCACTGCTCCCTATGCTTGGAACATTCTCTCAGATACCTGCATGACTCACTCTTTCACTTCAAGTCTTCACTTTTTTTTTTTTTTTTTTTTTGAGATGGAGTCTGGCTCTGTTGCCCAGGCTGGAGTGCAGCGGCGCAATCTCGGCTCACTGCAAGCTCCGTCTCCCAGGTTCACGCCATTCTCCTGCCTCAGCCTCCTGAGTAGCTGGGACTACAGGCGCCTGCCACCACGCCCGGCTAATTTTTTGTATTTTTAGTAGAGACAGGGTTTCATCGTGTTAGCCAGGATGGTCTCCATCTCCTGACCTTGTGATCCGCCCGCCTTGGCCTCTCAAAGTGCCGGGATTACATACGTGAGCCACTATGCCTGGCCAAGTCTTTACTTAAAAGTTACTTTCAACCAGGTGCGGTGGCTCACGCCTATAATCCCAACACTTTGGGAGGCCAAGACGGGCAGATCACTAGATCAGGAGATTGAGACCATCCTGGCCAACACGGTGAAACCCTGTCTCTACTAAAAATACAAAAATTAGCTGGATGTGGTGGTGTGTGCCTGTAGTCCCAGCTACTCGGGAGGCTGAGGCAGGAGAATCGCTTGAACCTGGGAGGCAGAGATTGCAATGAGCCAAGATCACACCACTGCACTCCAGCCTGGGTGACAGAGCGAGACTCCGTCTCAAAAAAAAAAAAAAAAAAAAAAAAAGTCACTTTCTTAGGGAGGCTTCCCAGATCTCACAATTTAAATAATTTAGCCCCTCCCTCAAATTCCACATCCTCCTTCTCTGCTTTATTTTCTCTTTGGTGCTTACTGTTGTTATGTACCATACCATAAATTTTACTTATCTTGTTGATTGCCCGCTCCTCCTGCCATATACACACACGACAATAGGAGCTCCCAAATTTTTGTCTTTTCGTTTGCTGCTGTTATCCCAGGCCCTAGAACAACGCCTGGTGCAGTGAGCTGTTCTAAGTGCTGGAGACGCAGCTGTGAACGAAACACAAAATTCCCTGACTCCCGGGAATTCACAATCTAGTGGGGGCTAGAACATGGATCCAAGTGCTGGGTGACACTTTCAGGAGGTGGGCGTCAGCGGCCATCTCTGCCCCTCTGGGTAACAGATGATACAGACCAGCAGTCTTCCGCTATTAGCCTGTGAGGGGCAGAGGGGAACCCCCACTTGCAGGGCAGGTGTGGGGCCCTGAATGTGAGATCCAGAAGCCTTGGGGGGAAGCTCTGCCAGTCCACCAGGGGCAGCGGGGAGGTGTCACCTTGGGCTGCCAGGGCCCTGTCGACTTGGCTTAGGAGCTGGGGTGCATGGGCGCTGGGCCAAGACCCAGGCTCTGCGCCCCTCCCGGACAGGCCAGCCCTCGCCACACCCTGGAGCAGTATTTCCACGCCGTGGTGGCTGCCGTGGAGCAGATGGCCAGTGAGGCCAGCCCGAGCCGGGAGGGACACGTGGAGAGGCTGGAGGAGATTTACTGCTCGCTGCTGGGGCCCGCGGCGGGGCGCAGAGGTGGTAAGCGATGGGCGATTGGGGGACCCTGCCAAGGGTCCCGCGGGTGCAGCTCACTGCACCGCAGGGGGCGCCAGAGAGCAGTGCTGGACCTGCCTCTGTCTGGGAGGCAGGAGCCTGGGGAGTGGGGGCAGCCTGCGGATTTGCTAAGACCGGGACTAAGGCGGCCGGTAATTAGGCCGGGAGCGGTGGCTCAGGCCTGTTATCCCCCCATTTTGGGAAGCCGAGGCAGGCGGATCACCTGAGGTCAGGAGTTGGAGACCAGCCTGGCCAACATGGTGAAACCCTTTACTAACATAGTAGAGGGTTTAGTCAGCCGGGCATGGTGGCGGGCGCCTGCAGTCCCAGCTACTCGGGATGCTGAGTTAGGAGAATCACTTGAACCCAGGAGGCAGAGGTTGCAGTGAGCTGTGATCGCACCACTGTACTCCAGCCTGGGTGACAGAGCGAAACTCCATCTCAAAAAAAAAAAAAAAAAAAAAGAAGGCGGGAAATTTGGTCCTGATAACAGCTGTTGACCACAGAGCCCCTACTATACTCCAGTTGCTGTTCTAATCACCTTACATATATTTAAATATATTGCCTATACTGTATTAAATCAATGAAACCTCACAGTCAACTTATAAGCTGGAAACTATTATTATCCCCATTTTACAGAGGATGAAACTGAGTTAGAAAGAGGTTAAATATCTTGCCCAAGATCACCCAAGGCAGTAAGTGGCAAAGGCAAGATACAAATCCAGGCTGTCTAGTTCACCACTCAGCTGTAGTAATCAAAGGATTTGATCGTCCAAGGACCAGAGTATCTAAAAGAGCAGATGAGTCAACGTCGTCTATATCTGGTATCATAGAGTTTTAGTCCTCACCCTTCCCTATTTGCATATTTATAAGATAATGCCTTATCTTATGCAAGGCATAATGTAGGTAAGATAATGCCTACCCTGACACAAGCCCCATGTGGATGGGGGCATCTGAAATAGCCCAGAGAAACATCCCAAATATGTGTTTCCTGGCTGTTGTAGGATGGTTCTGATTTGGGTCCCGTTTCATGGTCACCCAAAGTATCATGGAATGTGTCAGCCTGCATGTCCCAGATACGCATCGTCTCTGATCGTGCACCTGTAGTTATAAGGCATGGGGTTAAGGACTGGAATCCACTGGAAGAGGTTAGTGTGCCAGGCCCTGGGTTTGAACTTGGCAGCCCAGGTTGGGTGGAGGCCCCAGCAGTTGGGTGAGGTGGGCGGGATAGTCCCTGCCTCAAGACTCCATCTTCGAAGTTTTCCACTCTTTTGCTTTAATATTCTACACTGCCTCGGATCCCACATAGAAAAAGCTGCTCCTGCACCCCAAGCTGGAACAAACCGTGGGGCCAATCTGGCTTTGCTCCCCTTGTGGGCCCCTTGCTAACACTCACCAGTGACTCTGCGTGGATCAGGCAAGATCATCTGGGCTGCCCCCAAGCCACATCCAAGGGCACCTGTCTCCTTCCCAGACTTGCCCTGTGCATTTATTTTAATTAATTAATTAATTTATTTATTGAGACAAGGTCTCACTGTGTCACCCAGGATGGAGTGCAGTGGCGCGATCATGGCTCACTGCAGCCTTGACCTCCTGGGCTCAAGTGATCTTCCCACCTCAGCCTCCCGAACAGCTGGGACCACAGGCACGCGCCACCACACCTGGCTTAGCCCTGTGCATCTGAATGACCAGGCAGCAGCCCCGTCAAGCCCCTGTGGCTGTAGGGGGCAGTATGGAGCAGTGGTTATAAGCACTGTGTTGTGGGTAAGAGCAGGGACTCTGGAGCTGAGCTGCCTGGGTTCAAGTCTTCACTGTGCTATTTACTATGTGACCTTGGGCCAGTCATTCAACCTCTCCGTGTCCTGGCTCCTCCCCTGTAAATTGAGGATAATAATGTCACCCATTGCCCAGGGCTATTGGCAGGATCCAGAGAAATGATTACACTGTTTGCCAGGTGAGTAGAATAAGGCCTGGCAGGCAGTAGGTGCTCAGTGAACACTAGCTGCTCTCCCCTAAGAAGCTTGCAGCCTCAGGAGGGGGAAGCCACAGCAATATAGAAATAAAACAAGAATACAGAGCCAAATCCTAAGGCCACATGTGAGGTGTGCCCAGTGTGCAGACAAAGTCTGCTCGGAGGGAATGACCACCATGGGCCGCTGGAGTGGTCAGAAAATATTCTAGAAAGAGGAGCAGGAAGAAGCGCTGGTCTTGGTCTCTCCCCTGGACTGCCCAGGGTTCCTACTGCCCCCAAACTTTGCTGATGAGTTCTTGTCAGCATCACTGACAGCAGCGAATGTTAATTGAGTGTCTGCTGCGTGCAAGATATTGGAAGCAGCCCTGAGAAGGGAAGGGGTCTCTCTTGCCTCGTCTGGATGCAGGCAGGGCATTTTAAGAACAGCGGGGAAGCCAGTCTGGTGGCTGCACAGGGCTGAAGGCGTGGCCAGCATAGGAGAATAAGTTGGAAAAGGCCTTGTGAGCTGGTTTGTGAAGACCCCCTAAGGGCTGAGCTAGGCTTAAGGAAACATAGCTACTAAGCATTGTTGGACAGGGAGGGGACAGCTGCACTGTTGGGCCCTGGATGGGCTGGTGGTGGCAGAGATGGAAAGGCAGATCAGATGTGGAGAGAGTCCCTGCCACCCCTTTAAGACCCCGCACAGGAGCTGAGCAGGATGGGGAGGGCAGATGGGGAGGGTCCCATGGCCTCCTCCATGGCCTCCATAGCCTGTTCCTTTCTGCAGGTGACCCTGTCCAAGAGCGGCCACCAAGCATTCCCCTGCCCAGCCCCTACATCACCTTCCACCTGTGGACCGGCGAGGAGCAGCTCTGTACGTGCCCCTGCAGCTGTCTGGAAACAGTGGTATATGTCTGTGTCTGTGTGTGTGCATATGTGTGCATGTGTGTGTTTGTCAGTGTGTTTGTGTGTGTGTGTCTGTGTGTGCATGTGTGTGTCTGTATGTCTGTGTCTGTACGTGTGTGTGTGCCATCTGTGTGTCTCTGTGTCTGTGTGTGTGTCTCTGTGCATGTTCATATGTGTGTCCTTATGTGTCTGTGTGTCTGTCTGTGTTTCTGTGTGTGTGTGTATCCTCTGAGGAGGACTGGTTGGAATCAGGAACATAGCCCTGCCAGCCTTACGCGTCCTCACTGCCCTCGTTCCCCCATCCCAGGGAAGGAACTGGTGCTCTTCCTCCGCCCAAGATCCCAGCTGCGTCTCAGTGCTGACTTGGAGGTCTTGGATCTGCAGGGCCTCCGGCCAGACCGGGAGTTGGCCCGGGTTTCCGTGCTGTCCACGGACAGCGGCATCGAGCGGGACCTTCCCCCGGGGGCTGATGAGCTGCCTGCACCCAGCAGCCCTGAGATGGAGCGAGCTGGGCTGAAGCGCAAAGGTGGCATCAAGAAACGTGCGTGGCCCCTGGACTTCTTGATGCCTGGCGGCTGGGACGGGCCCCCAGGGCTGCACCGGAGGACAGGCAGGCCCGGTGGGGATGGGGAAGTGCTGCCCGGTGTCTCCCGGCTGCACACAGCCCGGGTACTTGTGCTGGGAGACGACAGGATGCTGGGGCGCCTGGCCCAGGCCTACCACAGACTCAGGTGGGGCTCCAAGGTGGGGACTGGTGGCGGGCGCTGGTCAGGGGCACAGGTGGGCCTGGCATGGGCTGGTGAAGGATCACAAAGCGGCAAGAGAGGGTCAGGAGGCAGAGGCCAGGGTGGGACAGAGGAGGATGCCACACAGTGGCAGCAGCCGTCACAGAGCACCGCAGTCCCTGCTTTGTGTTTGTTAGCTCCGTGAACCCTCATCGCCATCCTGCGAGGGAGACATTACTGTACCCATTTTGTAGATGAGAAAGCAGAGGCTCAGAAAGATGACACAAATTGCCCAAGGTCCAGAGATAACAAATAGCAGAGCCGAGTCTCTTTGAAGCCAAGCCCCGCCCCTAACCTCCTCTGCTTTGCTGCCCGTTGCTAGGAAACGGGAGACCCAGAAGTTCTGCCTCACTCCCAGACTCAGCCTGCAGCTCTACTACATCCCCGTGCTGGCACCTGAGGTGACTGGACTGCGGGGAGGCGGTGGCGGGGCAGAGACAGGGCAGGGTGGGCAGGAACACACCTGCAGCCTCGCATCCCCCACATCCCCGGCGCAGGGACTAGAAAAAGCATCCTTAGGATGTGGAGACGGGACAGACGTCGGCAGTCTTCTGTTTCAGAGGCTGCAGACCGTGCTCTGGGGGCTGAATGTGGCCAGAGATTGGGTCTCTCTCGATGGCAGCCTGCTTGCTGCTGATATTCATTTTGTTTTTGTAGGTAATGGAATTAGTGGCAAAGTTCTCAAACACAGGGCTCTCTCTCTCTCTCCCTCCTTCCCTCCCCTCTCTCATACACACACATACACACAAACCCCACACTTTCTGGTATGACATGAAAGGAAATTTCAGGCAGTGAAGTCCATTGATCTAGTAGGGGGGACAGACCCACACTTGGAGGTCTTACTTCCTACTGCACACGCCACTTCCTACTGCACACGCCACTTCCTACTGCACACGCCACTTCTACTGCACACTCCACTTCTACTGCACACTCCACTTCTACTGCACACTCCACTTCTACTGCACACGCCACTTTCTACTGCACACGCCACTTCTACTGCACACGCCACTTCCTACTGCAAACGCCACTTCCTACTGCACACTCCACTTCCTACTGCACACACCACTTCCTACTGCACACTCCACTTCTACTGCACACTCCACTTCCTACTGCACACTCCACTTCTACTGCACACTCCACTTCTACTGCACACTCCACTTCTACTGCACATGCCACTTTCTACTGCACACGCCACTTCTACTGCACACGCCACTTCCTACTGCACACTCCACTTCTACTGCACACTCCACTTCTACTGCACACTCCACTTCTACTGCACACTCCACTTCTGCTGCACACGCCACTTTCTACTGCACACGCCACTTCTACTGCACACGCCACTTCCTACTGCACACGCCACTTCCTACTGCACACTCCACTTCCTACTGCACACTCCACTTCCTACTGCACACACCACTTCCTACTGCACACTCCACTTCTACTGCACACGTCACTTCCTACTGCACACACCACTTCTACTGCACACTCCACTTCCTACTAAACACTCCACTTTCTACTGCACACTCCACTTCTACTGCACACACCACTTCTACTGCACACTCCACTTCTACTGCACACTCCACTTCTACTGCACACTCCACTTCTACTGCACACTCCACTTCTGCTGCACACGCCACTTTCTACTGCACACGCCACTTCCACTGCACACGCCACTTCCTACTGCACACGCCACTTCTACTGCACACGCCACTTCTACTGCACACGCCACTTCCTACTGCACACGCCACTTCCTACTGCACATTCCACTTCTACTGCACACTCCACTTCCTACTGCACACACCACTTCTACTGCACACACCACTTCCTACTGCACACGCCACTTCCTACTGCACACTCCACTTCTACTGCACACTCCACTTCTGCTGCACACGCCACTTTCTACTGCACACGCCACTTCCACTGCACACGCCACTTCCTACTGCACACGCCACTTCCTACTGCACACGCCACTTCTACTGCACACGCCACTTCTACTGCACACACCACTTCCTACTGCACACGCCACTTCCTACTGCACACTCCACTTCTACTGCACACTCCACTTCTACTGCACACTCCACTTCTACTGCACACACCACTTCTACTGCACACGCCACTTCCTACTGCACACGCCACTTCCTACTGCACATGCCACTTCCTACTGCACACGCCACTTCTACTGCACACGCCACTTCTACTGCACACTCCACTTCTGCTGCACACGCCACTTCTAATGCACACGCCACTTCCTACTGCACACGCCACTTCTACTGCACACACCACTTCTACTGCACACTCCACTTCCTACTGCACACTCCACTTCCTACTGCACACTCCACTTCTACTGCACACTCCACTTCTACTGCACACTCCACTTCTACTGCACACACCACTTCCTACTGCACACTCCACTTCTACTGCACACACCACTTCCTACTGCACACGCCACTTCCTACTGCACACTCCACTTCCTACTGCACACGCCACTTCTACTGCACACTCCACTTCTACTGCACACTCCACTTCTGCTGCACACGCCACTTTCTACTGCACATGCCACTTCTACTGCACACACCACTTCCTACTGCACATGCCACTTCCTACTGCACACTCCACTTCCTACTGCACACACTACTTCCTACTGCACACTCCACTTCTACTGCACATGCCACTTCCTACTGCACACACCACTTCTACTGCACACGCCACTTCCTACTGCACACGCCACTTCCTACTGCACACTCCACTTCTACTGCACACTCCACTTCCTACTGCACACACCACTTCCTACTGCACACGCCACTTCCTACTGCACACGCCACTTCCTACTGCACACTCCACTTCTACTGCACACACCACTTCCTACTGCACACGCCACTTCTACTGCACACACCACTTCCTACTGCACACTCCACTTCTACTGCACACTCCACTTCCACTGCACACACCACTTCCTACTGCACACTCCACTTCTACTGCACACACCACTTCCTACTGCACACACCACTTCTACTGCACACTCCACTTCCTACTGCACACGCCACTTCCTACTGCACACACCACTTCTACTGCACACGCCACTTCTACTGCATGCTCCACTTCTACTGCACGCTCCACTTCTACTGCACACGCCACTTTCTACTGCACATGCCACTTTACTGCACACTCCACCTCCTACTGCACACTGCACCTCCTACTGCACACTCCTCTTCCTACTGCACACTCCACTTCTACTGCACACACCACTTCCTACTGCACACGCCACTTCCTACTGCACACGCCACTTTCTACTGCACACGCCACTTTCTACTGCACACTCCACTTCTACTGCACACTCCACTTCTACTGCACACGCCACTTCCTACTGCACACTCCTCTTCCTACTGCACACACCACTTCTACTGCACACACCACTTCTACTGCACACGCCACTTCCTACTGCACACTCCACTTCTACTGCACACGCCACTTCCTACTGCACACTCCACTTCTACTGCACACTCCACTTCTACTGCACACTCCACTTCTACTGCACACACCACTTCCTACTGCACACACCACTTCTACTGCACACGCCACTTCTACTGCACGCTCCACTTCTACTGCACGCTCCACTTCCTACTGCACACGCCACTTCCTACTGCACACTCCACTTCCTACTGCACACTCCATTTCCTACTGCACACTCCACTTCCTACTGCACACGCCACTTCCTATTGGGAAGCAGTAAGGTCAAAGACATACTTGTCTCTCCCCTTTTAAAGTCGGTGATCATTTTTCAATGTCCCTGGTGAGTGAACCTCAGCAAAATATATTCTAGCTTCATCTGAGTTTATAAAACAGAACAACGATGTGGCTTCACATGCAGAAATTGAGGCCCCAAGAGGTTAAGTGACTTGACCATATTCACACAGCCTAGGCTGATGGCAGCTGGAAGGCAGAGCTGGAGAGAGGGCCTGACGGGGTCTGCCCTATCCCCTTTCCCCCAGAAGCCTGCAGCATCCAGGCAGCCAGAGCTGGGAGAGCTGGCTACGTTCCTGGGCCGCGCAGACCCGTGGTACCAGAGCAACGTCAACACGCTGTGCCCCGCCATCCACAAGCTGGCTGAGATGGTAGGGGAGGGTGAGGGTACCTGGGAGGGAGAGAGGGAGGGGAGCGGGGTCTGGGCAGAGGGGAGAACGGAGGAGCCCAAGTGGGCAGCGAGGGTGAAATGGGGGTGAGGGGGGGCTATCTTTTCGCTGCTGTACTTGACCCTTGACCTTAAGAGTTGGGTGGGATGAGGCAGGAAGGGAATTCGAGAGAGGGGCCCTAACCAGCTAGTGGCTTTGAACTCACTCGGAACACTTACCAGGCACTTACTTTGGACCAGACCACCGTGGAAAAGATTAAGTAAAATATTCTTTCATAAGTGTGTAGGGCAGTTATATTCCTTCTTGTGTGAGCTTCCTGTGATCTTTTTCTTTGTTTTTAATAATTTATTCATTTATTTTTGTTTTACTTCAAGTTCTGGGATACATGTGCAGAACATGCAGGTTTGTTACATAGGTATACATGTGCCATGGTGGTTTGCTGCACCTATCAACCTCTCATCTAGGTTTTAATGCCCACATGCATTAGGTATTTGTCCTAATGCTCTCCCTCCCCTTGTCCCCACCCCCAGACGGGCCCCGGTGTGTGATGTTCCCCTCCCTGTGTCCATGTGTTCTCATTGTTCAACTCCCACTTATGAGTGAGAACATGAGGTGTTTGGTTTTCTGTTCTTATGTTAGTTTGCTGAGAATGATGGCTTCCAGCTTCACCATGTCCCTGAAAAGGACATTACCTCATTTTTTTTTATGGCTGCATAGTATTCCATGGTGTATATGTGCCACAATTTCTTTATCCTGTCTATCATTGATGGGCATTTGAGCTGGTTCCAAGTCTTTGCTATTGTAAATAGTGCTGCAATAAACATACGTGTGCATGTGCCTTTATAGTGGAATGAATCATTTTTCTATGATTGTAATAGCTGATGTTTCCTGAGCACTTATGCTGCACCGGGCACTGTTCTAAACACTTACACACAGGGCAGCTCATGTAATTCCCACAGTAGCCCAGAGGCAGGTGCCCCTGTTGGTAGGTACTATTGTCACCATAGCCCAATTTTACAGATCAAACAACTGAGGCACAAAGAGAGTAAGTATCTTGCCTGAAGTCACAAAGTGAGTGGTGGAGTGCCACTTGGAACCAGGCAGCTTGACTCCAGAGCACCCTCTCCTAACCACAAACCCAGCTGCCATATCCCAACCGTGGCTGGCAGTGGAGAGGGAACTCATCTTTTACTGATTCGAAAGGGCTTTTATATAGTAAGACAATTCTACCCTTTTTGTCGTCACATATGTTGCGAATTTTTTTTCCCACGGTTGTAACTTGCCTATCCACTTTTTGACTTGCAGAAGTTTAATACTTGGATGTCGTCAGACATACCACTTTTATTCTTTACAGTTTCTGCCTTTGGAGTCATGCTTTCAAAAGCTTAAATAAATGTTCACTGATAATTTACTCTAACACTTTCCATGTCTCGATTTTTACATTTAATTAATTGCCTATCTGCAATTAATTTTAGTGTTTAGTGTGAAGTATGTCATTTTATTTTTTCCAAATGTTGAGCAAGTTGTCCTAAAGCTATTTTGCATAAACCATCTTGCCGCAGCAATTTGAAATGCCACTTTTATCATTTGCTAAATACTTACATGTGCCTGTATTTAGTACATGATACTTACATGTGCTTGTATGTAGTACGTGATCCTTACATGTGCTTGTAAGTATTTAGTACCTACGTACTCTCTCATTGATTTATTCATTTCTGTACAAATTAGCCTTTTGATATTTTAATATCTGACTATAGAAGCCTGCCTACCCCATTATTCTTCTTTTTCAAAACTTTTCAGAATATGCCTATTTATTTATCTTCCTGATAAACTTTAGAATTCCAAGTTTTGTTTTTGTTATTATTTTTAATCCTATTGGATTTCAATTGAAATTTGGGGAGAATTAGAATCTTTAGCATATTGAGTTTTTCTCTCTAGGAGCATGGTATAGCTCTTCATTTGTCAAAGTGTCCTTATATATCCCTCGGTATAAGTGTGAAGTTTGCATCATACAGCTTCTGTCCAATTCTCACTAAATTTATTACTCGTGTGTGATAGTGCTTCTTACTATTGCAAATGCTATCTTTATCCCATTATATGGGTAGTGCCTGAAGCTAAAAGGAAGCTATTGATTTATACATATTTATTTTAGTTTTAAAAACTGCAGTAAAAAAATGTAACATTAATTTACCACTTTTACATGTCTGTTTTTTAACTTGCCACTTTACTGAGCTCTCCATTTTGCTTTATCATTTGATTGATGAGGGTGTCTTCTTACATATTTTATTCAAATAAGGAGATTTAGGGATGCACATTTTCTGGATTATACCTTATCGGAAAATGTCTTTGCATACACACAGAGACCATTTAGCTGGGTATTAAAATACTTTTTCCTTGAAACTTGGAGGATATTACAGTGGAAACATTTGATGCAGGCCCCATTGGTTCTCCTTTGCTGGTAGCTATTTTTCTCTGCCAGGACACTGTAAGATTTTGGTTTTCCCTTTCTCCTTGTATTTAACAATTTGAAAGGCCCTATGCTTACTCCAAAAGCAATTGCCATATGAAGAGACCAGAAACATTGTGAGCAATGACAGCATTATTAGAATACGTTCATAGCTCCTCAGTGTGACCCTTTTGAAAGGAACAATATTTCAGTACGCCAGATGTGAGAGTCAGAAGAGCTCTTACAGGACCGGATATGAGTTGGATGAGATCAACTCGGAGCTTCCTTCTAGCCCTGACACTATCACATTCCATGTAGATGTTCTGAAAACCCAGTCACTATGCTGTATCATCATATGGGACCAGGGAAGGACTAGAAGACAAGATGCGTAGTCCATTCCCAATGACACGCAAACCTGAATTATTTTATTTTATTTTAAGATGGAGTTTCACTCTTGTTGCCCAGGCTGGAGTGCGATGGCACAATCTTGGCTCACCACAACCTCCGCCTCCTGGGTTCAAGCAATTCTCCTGCCTTAGCCTCCCAAGTAGCTGGGATTACAGGCATGCGCCACCATGCCTGGCTAATTTTGTATTTTTGGTAGAGATGAGGTTTCTCCATGTTGGTTAGGCTGGTCTCGAACTCCCGACCTCAGGTGACCCTCTCGCCTCAGCCTCCCAAAGTGTTGGGATTACAGGCGTGAGCCACCGTGCCCAGTCAATTAGTTTATTAATAGATGCAGGGACCACCAGAGCTGAAAGAGACATCAGATCATCTGGTTCAACCTCTCACTTTCTCTAGAAGGACATTCAGGCCTCAACGAGTTTGAATAACTTGCCCACACCTGCCTGGCCAATGGCAAGTAGCCCATCCAAGCCTAGAACCCAGTCCTGGCTCTCTCATTAGCTTCACTCTCTAGCATCTTGTCTCCCCCAGTCACTTAGCACAGTGCCTCACACATAGCAGTGCTCAGTAGTCTCTGTAGAACTGAAATTAGATTCCCTAGGGAGGCAGGGCTCTGGACAGGAATATTTTGATTGGGAGTGGAAATTCAGTGGTAGGAAAGGTTTGGAATGTGTTGAAGGATGCACTGGGTTAGTGCATCCCAGAGATGTAGGGGCTTGGAGTTTCTCTCTGAATAAAATGGCCTCTCCCACAGTGGCCTTGGGGGAGATGGTGAAGACATTCCCTGTCTCCCTCACAGCCTCCTTCCCTGGACTCATCCCAGACTGTGGACCCCTTCATCCTAGACGTCATCACCTACTACATCCGCATGGGCACCCAACCCATCTATTTCCAGATCTACACAGTCAAGGTAATCATCCCACTGAAGGCTCCAAGGGATCCCAGGACCCCACAGATTAAATACCCAGGCTCAGGGGAAGCACTGGTTATCAGGCCACAAATCAGGAACACACCCAGACTCTCTTGGTTATTAACGTTACCTCCTTCATCTCTAAATGAATCAGATCGTTATTAATTTCAAGACCTCAAATCCAAGAAGTAGGTCTTCTTTATGTGGAAGGGTTCTCCATGGCCCTGGATCCCTGGAAATCAGGGATAGAGTGATTTGGAAATCACACCAGGAAATGCCACCCTCCCTTCCTCTCTCCAGATCTTCTTCAGTGACCTGAGCCAAGACCCTACCGAGGACATCTTCCTCATTGAGCTGAAGGTGAAGATCCAAGATTCTAAATTCCCCAAAGGTAAGCATCTGCCTCCCTTTTCCCAAAGGTCATCCTGACTCAGCTTCTCCAGACTCTCATCCTCTCCCCTCTCACCTGATGATGCCTGCACCCCCGCACCCTCAGTGTTCGTCCCTGCTCTGTTCCCTACCTCTACCGAATGCCAAGGCTGCCCTTGATCCCTTCCAACCCCCGAAAGACTGAAAGGCAGCCTGGCCCCGTGAGGTGTCGCCTTTCCATCCAGGGAGATGGAGGGATGGGTAAACCCAGCAGCTCAGCTCCTGCCCTCAGAGAGATGGGGAAGTCAGGGCGAGAGGGCTGGGAACCTCCACCCCAAGCCTCTTCTCATCTCCCCACAGATGGCTTTTCACCCAGGAGGAGAGGCGTGGCCGAGGGCCCAGGGGCGGAGCTCTCCCTGTGCTACCAGAAGGTCAGCGTGCATGGGCGTGGTCAGTAGGTGGCCAAGAGGTACAGCTGGAGAGAGCGGGCCTCGAGGACAAGCAGGGAAGCAGACAGAGCCAAAGGAAGCTTCTACCTCTTTTCTTGAAGCTGCCTGCAGAGTTCCCAGCCTTCAGGGAGTTTTGCAGGGATGAGTGGGTTAAGTTGGCCTTACATGTAGACCTAGGAGGTGATCTGATTTAAAGAACAAGGGGCCTGACTCCTTGTTAAAAAATATCTTCCTCGCTAGCTGGCCAGATGCTTGAACTGATTTCACTGGAAATTTATTCTTTGGGGTCTGGAAGGCTGAACATACTTCTAGGGCTGGGAGTGCTGTAAATCTTTATCTGCTAGCCCTTATGGGACCGTAGTGACATAGACAAAACAGGGTCTGGCACAGTGGCTCATGCCTGTAATCCCAGCCTTTTGGGAGGCTGAGGCAGGAGGATCACCTGAGCCCAGGAGTTCAAGACCAGCCTGGGCAACATAGTGAGACCCCCAGCTCAAAAGAAAAAAAAAAAAAAAAGACGCTCATGGCAGGGGTGGAAAACAGGGGAGAGAGGCAAGACTGTGGATGTGGGGATGCGTGGGGAAAGGGTATGTCCTGAGGACCTCCACCTGTTCCTTGATCCCCCTCCCCAGGCCTTGCTCAGCCACCGGCCCCAAGAGGTCACTGTTTCCCTGCGGGCCACTGGGGTGGTCCTGAAGGCCATTCCAGCCAGCGATACAGAAGGTGAGGAACGGGGAATGCAGAGCAAAGAAAGAGACAAGAGATGAGAAGGGCAATGCTGGGGAGAGGGCAGAGTGGCAGGAGAAGGGGGAGCCCTCCCAGTCACGGAACTGGAGCCAGGTCCAGGGCTTGGTGACTGCCTTCAAGCTGCTTGCTGTGGGGTCCCCCAGACTCTAGCACTGGTCGCCGGCTTGAGCCTCAGCAGCCTGGTGAGACATAGCTGGAAGGTGGAGGACTACAGGGAGGGGTTACAGTTGGCCTCCTGCCACAGAACTGGGCCTGCAGGGCTAGTTGTCTTTTGTGTGAAAATTTTGGACTTTGAATGTCATTCCAAAAAAAAAATGGAGACAATAGAAGATGCCAATTTATGTGCATATAGTAAATTATAAAAATTAGCTCATATTGTGAGCTCCCTGGTCTCCTAGAATAATGCAAAGGATGGCAATATGGATTACTAACATTGCAAACATGCACCAGAGGCCAGGCAGTGAAACATGTGAACCCCAGGAAATAGATATTATTAGTATTAGCAACTTTTTACTAGAGAGGAAACCGAAGGAAAGAGAATAACGCACCCAACATCACGTCTGCGAGGAAGAATCAGAACTGGAATTCAAACCTAGGTATTCTCATGCAAGAGCCTATGTTCCTTACCACTGCCTCCCCTAGAATTGCCAACTCTCAACAGACTAGACTTAGGGGATGTTTATCCAGTGATGCTTGTAGAAGACCGTTTTGGAGCAAACAAGAAAATTCACCCAGGCAGAATTATATCTTGTTTGCCATCTTTTCCATTTGTCCGTGATATGTCCTGGCATATAGTAGATACTTGATCAATATTTGGAGAATAAATGAAATGCTACTTTACACTAAAAAATTTGTTTTAAAAATGAGTGAACACATTTGGAATATTCCAGAAGAAAAACGGAATGAAAATACACATGAGCCAGGCTGGAATGCTTACGGGGAAGCCAACTCCGATCCCTCCTCTCCTCTCCAACCACGAGTATTTACTCCGTCTCTGAAATCCACTGTGGCTTTGCTAGCACTCCAATGATGACACCTTTCTGATTTCTGACAATAATGCATTTGTGTTCATGTGTGGGTATCCTAGTGTCACAATTTCCTTAGCATCTGGCACAAAGAAGAAACTCAAGAAATTATATCACTTCCTAATGAAATTGCTTCCAGGCAAGTTGAATTCGTGGATGATGACATACGAAACTCCATCACAGCAGGACACTCTTTCCCTGCAACTCTTTAACACCATGAAGGAGACGCGTACTCGTGGCAGTAGCTCTTAACCTAGAGGTGCTCAGGAGCAGGTTGTCAAGGGCGCGGGGCCAGAGCCAGATGGGTAGGGCTCACACCCCAGCTTTGCCACTGACTATCTGTGTGACCTTGGATGTGTGACTTGTGTCCTTTCTACCTGTTTTTTTTTTTTCTAAAATGGAGATAATAAGTAGCTACTAATTTGTGTGCATACAGTAAACTATACATGTTAGCCCTTATTGTTCAAACTGTATTCCTTCCATTTCTCTCACAGACTGTCCCCACTCCCAGCCCTACTCTAGACCCTATCAGTACCAGTCTGATGATGCCACCCTCGGTGGAGCAGACTTCTACAAACCCTCTTTAGTCGGCAGGGAGGGATGAAGCCTACCAGCAGGCACACAGTAATGATTTTTGACACATTATACACTATTAAGCAACCCCATCTCTACTAAAAATACACACACACAAAAAGTTAGCTGCGTGTGATGGTGCTCGCCTGTAATCCCAGCTACATGGGAGGCTGAGGCAGGAGAATCGTTTGAACCTAGGAGGCAGAGGTTGCAGTGACCGAGATCATGCCACTGCACTCCAGCCTAGGCAACAGAGGGAGACTGTCTCAAAATATATGTATATAATATATATGTGTATATATACACATGTATATGTGTGTGTATATATGTATATGTGTGTGTATATATATGTACATATATGTGTGTATATATACACATGTGTGTGTATATATATATATATACAAAAAAAACTGTAATAAAAAAAGGAAGTAAAAGAAACACTCTAACTGTTGGCACTACTGCCCTCCTCACCCACTTGGAGCCTCTGTCCTGCACAATATCCCTGGGCAGGTGCTTCTTTCATTTGTTGCATGCCCAAGAGCTGCCGGAAGTTCAAGAGAACTTCTAGAACTTTATTCCTTTTAAAAAGGGTTGCAGGAGGACATAATGAAAGGGTGGGGGTGTGGATTTGGGTTGGTGATGGCCACTGACCTGAGGATATAGAAACTTGCGGATTCACCGGGGAAGGAAGAAGGATGATTGAGAAGGAACCGTAACTTGGCTGGGACCAAGCAGATTCAGGAAGTGGGGGCCCAAGGAGGAGTGAGAGGGCTGGGGGTGTGAAGATGGGTTCATGGAGATCTTGAGACCTAGAATCTCAAACTCCCCTACTTCCCTGGAGGTCCATTTACAGCCCCACCAATCTCATTCAGTTTCAGGGTCTCGCCATTGCCCCCTGCCTGCTGCTCCTGTCACAGACCACTCGTGTCTGAATGTCAGCGTGACAGAGGTTGTCAAGTCCTCCAACTTGGCGGGAAAGTCCTTCTCTGTAAGTACTGAGTAGACTGGGAAAGGGAGACAGCTGGCCGGGGGCTCAGAGTAGACTGGGAAAGGGAGACAGGTGGCTGGGAGCTCAGAGTAGACTGGGAAAGGGAGAGGTGGCTGGGGGCTCAGAGTAGACTGGGAAAGGGAGACAGGTGGCTGGGAGCTCAGAGTAGACTGGGAAAGGGAGAGGTGGCTGGGGGCTCAGAGTAGACTGGGAAAGGGAGACAGGTGGCTGGGAGCTCAGAGTAGACTGGGAAAGGGAGAGGTGGCTGGGGGCTCAGAGTAGACTGGGAAAGGGAGAGGTGGCTGGGGGCTCAGAGTAGACTGGGAAAGGGAGAGGTGGCTGGGGGCTCAGAGTAGACTGGGAAAGGGAGACAGCTGGCCGGGGGCTCAGAGTAGACTGGAAAAGGGAGACAGGTGGCCAGGAGCTCAGAGTAGACTGAGAAAGGGAGACAGGTGGCCGGGAGCTCAGAGTAGACTGGGAAAGGGAGACAGGTGGCCGGGGGCTCAGAGTAGACTGGGAAAGGGAGACAGGTGGCCGGGGGCTCAGAGTAGACTGGGAAAGGGAGACAGCTGGCCGGGGGCTCAGAGTAGACTGGGAAAGGGAGACAGGTGGCTGGGAGCTCAGAGTAGACTGGGAAAGGGAGACAGGTGGCTGGGGGCTCGGAGTAGACTGGGAAAGGGAGAGGTGGCTGGGAGCTCAGAGTAGACTGGGAAAGGGAGACAGGTGGCTGGGGGCTCGGAGTAGACTGGGAAAGGGAGAGGTGGCTGGGAGCTCAGAGTAGACTGGGAAAGGGAGACAGGTGGCCGGGAGCTCAGAGTAGACTGGGAAAGGGAGACAGGTGGCCAGGGGCTCAGAGTAGACTGGGAAAGGGAGACAGGTGGCTGCGAGTGCAGAGGGGAGGGTATTTAGAGAAGGGAACTGACTTCCCAGCCTTTCTGAGCCGTTGCTATTGGAATGGGTCTTCCTGTTAGAAGGAATCTGCTTTGTAGTCAGTCTGTCTGAAGTGCAGAGTACCCACTGGTATAAGGAAAGCACTTTAAGAGTCAAAGCCCTGCCCTCCAACTGCTGACCATTTGAGGACCTAAGACATACCCAGATGACTGCAAAATGCACCTACGTCCTGTCATCCCAGGCGCCACACCACAGCCAGACTCCTAAACAACGGCCCAACCTTTGACCAGATCAAACCAGCTCTCTCAATCCCCTTGCCCTTTGCCCTTTTGCCTTTGTGCATATCGATACTTTTTTTTTTTTTTTTTTCTTGAGACGGAGTCTCAGTCTGTCGCCCAGGCTGGAGTCCAGTGGTGCCATCTTGGCTCACTGCAACCTCCACCTCCCAGGTTCAAGCAATTCTCCTGCCTCAGCCTCTGGAGTAGCTGGGACTACAGGTGTGCACCATCATGCGCCATCATGCCCTGCTAATTTTTGTATTTTTAGTAGAGACGGGGTTTCACCATGGTGGCCAGGATGGTCTCAAACTCCTGACCTCAGGCAATCCACCTGCCTTGGCAAAGTGCTGGGATTACAGGCGTGAGCCGCCACGCCTGGCCGATACTTACTGATACAGACATAAGACTATTCATTTCCTTTCTACCCAATGGCCTCTCTGGACTTCACTTTCCCGCTCAGCTTGGCTTTGGTGCCCCATCACTGCACGTGAACCGTGTTCTCACTGATGTCCTCACTCCCGTGCACCACCCAGCAGGCTGACACTCTGATTTAGGTCAAGCCACTTACTCAGTCTGTATACCCAGGTGGCCAAGTGCTTCTGGAATAACCCCTGCATCCTCACTGATTAGATCCACAGCAAACTCATGACTTCCCCCTCACCTGGATCCTTGGGATCACGTAGCCCTTTCCTTACCCACCCCCTCCAGGCTCTTCTCTATCTGTTTGCAGTTCTCTCTCCCCAGCTTTGACCTCTTCCTCTCCACTGCTCCTTCCGCTTAGCCTACATACACTCAGGTCTTTTCCATCTTAAAAGAAAAAAAAAAAAAGGCCAAAAAAAAAAAAAAAATCTCTGCCATGACCCAACTACCTCTCTAGCTACCCACTGCATCTCTTTCCTTCCCTTCTCAGTCAAGCTCCTTGAAAGGTACTTCTAGAAGAGTTTCCAGCCCCTTATCAATAACTCTTCTACCCACGACCACCTGTTTACATGCGTCCCACTGTGGCAAAGTCACCTCCATGTTGCCAAAACCAGTGGTCACTTTTTAGCCCTTATATTTCTTTATCCTTTAAGATAATGTTTTTGTTTTTTTGTGTTTTGTTTGTTTGTTTGTTTTTTGAGACAGAGTCTCACTCTGTTACCAGGCTGGAGTGCAATGGCGCGATCTTGGCTCACCACAACCTCTGACTCCCTGGTTCAAGTGATTCTTCCGCCTCAGCCTCCTGAGTAGCTGGGATTACAGGCATGCGCTTCCATGCCCAGCTGATTTTTGTATTTTTAGTAGAGACGGGGTTTCACCATGTTGGCCAGGGTGGTCTCAAACTCCTGACCTCGTGATCCACCCACTTCAGCCTCCCAAAGTGTTGGGATTACAGGTGTGAGCCACTGTGCCTGGCCAAGATAATGTTTTTACCTATAAACAAAAGTTTCATTATTTATTTTGGAAAATATAAAAAAGCACAAGAAGTACATTCACCAGTAGTCGCAATCCCTGGAGAGGATGAATATTAACATTTTCAGGTGTAAACACCCAAGTCTTTTTTTCTAGCTATTTTAAGATGATTAATTGATAGCTACACTACATACTGGTCTGTACCTTGATGTTTTTTACTCAAAAATGTACTAAAACCTCGTAAATAGGTCTTGATGGGACCTTGCTTTGGTCATTAAATATGTTTTGCGTCATTAAGTATATGTCAGTATTTATTATATGATGGTTCCATATACCTATATAATTCTAATAATTCTAATAATAAATTCTAAGACGACGTTTAAGTAAGTTCTCATTTTTCCCCATTACGAGCATGTGAGCAATTTCCTTAGGGGTAAATATGTGCTAAAAATCATGGTTATGTCTTTTTAGAAGAATGCCTAGAAGTGAAATCATCCAGTCAGGTGGCATCCTTTTTATATATTTTGCCAAATTGCCCTCTAGAAAGTCAATCCCAAGTTCCAATCTGATTGTAGTGTTTGAGTGCCAATTTTGCAGCACAATTCGCATATTGATTGATTTTTTTTATCTTCACAAATTTGATGATCAAACTTTTCATTATTTTGTTTCCTTTATGACCAATTAGTAAAACTGAATACTTTCTTGTATTTCTATTTCTTCATTCATATATTTCCTATTCATATTCTCATCTCATACTAATATCCTATTTTATAGTGTGAGGACATTAACCCCTTCTTTGTCATAAATTTTGGAAATACTTTTCCCAGTTTGTCTTTTGATGCTTTTTTTAACCTAAAATAGCTTTATATTTTGACATAACAAAATCTACCATTTTCCTTTAATGGTTTCTGACTCTGATATAATTAAACATGATATATGTCTAAAGACCCCATCTCCTTGAATTTAAGGCATACCACAATTTTACATACTACTAAGAAACAAACAATGCTTCCTAAACTATGGACAATGCTCTCTTATCACATTGGTTGCAAAATACTCCCTGATTTTAGAGCTGTTAAAACATGTTTTAGAATCAATGAAAATGGCAGACCTGTTTAATAGTAGTATGCTGTTCCTTCCTTGTGGTTTTATTCTTTTATTTCTTCACTCATTCTAAACATCTTTATTTTATAATCTGATTTGTGTAATTCCATTATCTATAATTACTGGGAGTCTAATCCTTCTGTTTATTGGGTTCACTGACCCCCTCCCCACAGTAGCTTAATTCCTTGTTTTTCAATTATGAGTTCATATTTCTTAGGGCTTTATCTGTGGGAAAACTGGGTGGAAAAACTGTCCTTCTAGAGAAATTCTGAATTTGTTTTTGCCAACTGCCTCGGAGATGTTATCAGCTCAGAACCATATTTTGAATTCAGTTTTGGCTGAGAAATTGCCAGACCACGAAGATAGTGTACATGTGTACCCCAGATTCACATCCGGACGGGCTCGTAGCTAAGAATCTCCAGGAAAGACTTGCCTTCCTCACTCATCGTACAAGCCAAAGCAGATGGGCTTTTTTTTCTGTGGTCTTCCCTATTTCTGTGTTTGTTTTTTCGTCCGTTTGTGTCTTTTGCTTTATTTTGCTTTCTAGTCTTTCACTGAGAGTGTAGCCTTCAAGAGTCCCTGCTTCATGTAACTCCACACCATTGCCTCCCATCCCCACGTGGCTATTTAAACCCAAGCCCTTTGATTCCTGAGATTATTAGCAAATGCTCCTAGGACAGCCAAAGCATCTGACTTATACAATTTCAACTTCTTTGGAATGTACTGACATTTTTTTTGTTGCCTGGTACATGATCAACTTTTTTTTTTTTTTTTTTTTTTTTTTTTTTGAGACTGAGTCTCACTCTGTTGCCAGGCTGGAGTGCAGTGGTGAGATCTCGGCTCACTGCAGCCTCTGCCTCCCGGGTTCAAGTGATTCTCCTGCCTCAGCCTCCCAAGTAGCTGGGACTACAGGTGTGTGCCACCACGCCCAGCTAATTTTTGTACTTTTAGTAGAGACAGGGTTTCACCATGTTGGCCAGGATAGTCTCGATCTCTTGGCCTCGTGATCCGCCCACCTTGGCCTCCCAAAGTGCTGGGATTACAGGAGTGAATGATCAACTTTTTGATATTCAATGGCAACTAAAACTACATGTTTGTTTTCTATCTATAGAATATATAAAGTATGAAGTTTAGTTATTAAATCAAACACATTATATTACTGTAATCTACAAATTTAAAATATTTTTTGTCTACTTCATCTGGCCAAAACAAAGAGGTTTGTGGATGTTCCTGCTGTGGTTTTGATTTTGTCAATTCTATCTGGATTTCTTTGAAGGTGAACTTTCTTCTAGTTTTTGATGCTGCTGTTGTATAATATGATGCCTTCTTATGCCTAGTCTTTGTATGAGACTGTTTTTTCTCTCTCTCTCTCTTTGGAAGCCTTAAATACTTAGTTTCAGTGAAGAGTCTGAATGTCACAGGAATATACCTTGGTGGCATCTTTTTTTCATTCATCATTTTGGACCTTTGATGGACATTCTCAATCTGGAGACTCATATCTTTCAGTTCTCAGATATTTTCTAATACAATCTTTAAAATAGTTTCCTTCCCTTTATTTCTTTGCTTTCTCTTTCTGGAACTATGAATAGTAGGATGTTTGACCTTCTAAATTAATGCTCTAATTTTCTCATCTTCTTTCTCCCATTGTCCTTCTTTGTCATTTCTTCAATATTGGGGGAGTTTTCTTCAAATTCATTTTTTGAAAATTTAGGCTATTTAAGAATTCTTTCTTGTTTTCTCGTTATTTGTTGTCTCTCTTAATATGGTCTCTTGGCTGGGCACGGTGGCTCACGCCTGTAATCCCAGCACTTTTGGAGGTTGAGGAGAGCGGATCACGAGGTTAGGAGATCGAGACCAGCCTGGCCAACATGATGAAACCCCACCTCTACTAAAAATACAAAAATTATCTGGGCGTGGTGGTGGGTGCCTGTAATCCCAGCCACTTGGGAGGCTGAGGCAGGAGAATCGTTTGAACCTGGGAGGCGGAGGTTGCAGTGAGCCAAGATCGTGCCATTATACTCCAGCCTAGGCAACAGGGTGAGACTCTGTCTCAAAAAAAAAAAAAAAAAAAAAAAAGGTCTCTCTCTTAACTAAAGAGGGGGCACTAAAAACCTGGGTCAATGGTGGGCTTCTCAGTGGGCAGTCAGAAGGCCATGGTCCTTTCTGTGGGGGGAACCCAGATGTCAGTATTTGCAAGTCTCTTTGCTAGGACAGTTTTATTTTTCCAGAAATGAGTCCTTTGGGCTCCTGCCTCAGCAAGTAAAGGGGGCCAGGCATGAGGGGTGGATAAGCCTGCTTATTATGCCTGTCAATCTGGATCTGGGATAATTTCACTTTCTCTTTTCCAATTTGGATGCCTTTTATTTCTTTCTCTTGTCTGATTGCTCTAACTAGGACTTCTGTCATGTTGAATAGGAGTAGTGACAGTGGGCATCCTTGTCTTATTCTAGTTCTTAGAGGTAATGCTTTTAATTTTCCCTCACTCAGTGTGATGTTGACTGTCAGTTTGTCATATATGGCTTTTATTATTTTGAGATATGTTCCTTCTATTCCCACTTTGGTAAGGGCTTTTATCATGAAGAGATGCTGGATTTTATGAAATGCTTTTTCTGAATTTATTAATACAATCATATGATTTTTGTTTTTAATTCTGTTTATGTGGTGAATCACATTTATCGATTTGTGTATGTTGAACCAACCTTGCATTATTGGAGTAAAACCCACTTGATTGCAGTGCATATCTTTTTGATTCACTGTTGAATTTGGTTTGCTAGTATTTTGTTGAGGATTTTTGCATCTATGCTCATCAGGGATATTGGTCTATAGTTTTCTTTTTTTGTTGTGTTCTTGCCTAGCTTTGGTATCAGAGTGACCCTGGCTTCGTAGAATGAGTTAGGGAGGATTCCCTTCTTCTCAGTGTATTTTGAACAGTGTCAGTAAGATTAGTATCAGTTCTTCCTTGTATGTCTGGTAGAATTCCACTGTGAACCCATCTGCTCCTGGGGTTTTTTTTTTAGTTGAGAGATTTTTTTATTAGTAATTCAATTTCATTACTCATTACTGGTGTGTTCAAGATTCTACTTCTTCTTGGTTCGATCTTGGGAAGTTGTACATCCTAGATAAATGGAATTTATCCATTTCCTCTAGATTTTCCTGTTTTGTGCATAGAGATGCTCATAGGTCTCTGATGATCTTTTGCATTTCTTTTGTATTAATTGTAATGATACCTTTCTCATTTCTGATTGTGCTTATTTCATTCTTCTCTCTTTTTTTCTTGGTTAACCTAGTTAGTGGTCTATCAATTTTGTTTATCATTTCAAAGAACCAATTTTTCATTACATTGATCCGTGGTATTTTTTTGTCCCAATTCCATTTAGTTCTGCTCTGATCTTTGTTAGTTATTTTCTTCTGCTAGCTTAGGGTGTGGTTTGTTCTTGTTTTTCTAGTTCCTTGAGAAGCAACATTAGGTTATTGATTTGAGATCCATCTTTTTAATATAGGTATTTAACACTATAAACTTCCCTGTTAGCACTGCTTTTGATGTATTCCTTGAGGTTTCGGTATATTGTGTCTCTATTTTCATTCATTTCAAAAATTTTTTTATTTCTGCCTTAATTTTATCATTGATGCAACAATCATTCAGGAGCAAATTATTTAATTCCCATGTATTTAAGTAGTTTTGAGGGTTCCTCTTGGTGTTGATTTCTAGTTTTACTCCACTTGGTCTGAGAAGGTACTTGATATGATTTCAGGTTTTTAAAAACTTTACCGAGACTCACCTCGTGGTCTAGCATATGGCCAATTTTTGAGACTGTTCCATGTGCAGATGAGAAGAATTACGTTCTGCAGTTGTAGAGTAGATTGTTCTGTAAATGTCTGTTAGGTCCATTTGGTCTACAGTCCAATTTAAGTCCAGAGTTTCTTTGTTGATTTTCTGCCTTGATAATTTGTCTAGTGCTATCAGTGGAGTACTAAAGTCTCCCTCTATTATTCTATTGGTGTCTGATGTGGTTTGGCTGTGTCCATACCCAAATCTCATCTTGAATTCCCACATGTTGTGAGAGGGACCCAGTTGGAGGTAATTGAATCATGGGATCAGGTCTTTCCTGTGCTGTTCTTGTGATAGTGAGTAAGTCTCACAAGATCTGATGGTTGTATAAGAAGGAGTTTCCCTGCACAAGCTCTCTTTTTGCCTGCTGCCATCCATGTAAGATGTGACTTGCTCCTTCTTGCCTTCTGCCATGATTGTGAGGCCTCCCCAGCCATGTGGAACTGTAAGTCCACTAAACCTCTTTCTTTAGTAAATTTCCCAGTCTCAGGTATGTCTTTATCATCAGCATGAAATGGATTAACACAGTAAATTGGTACCAGTAGAGTGGGGTGCTGCTGAAAAGATACCCAAAAATGTGGAAGCAACTTTGGAACTGGGTAACAGGCAAAGGTTGGAACAGTTTGGAGGGCTCAGAAGAAGATAGGAAAATGGGAAAGTTTGGCACTTCCCTAGAGACTTGTTGAATGGTTTTGCCCAAAATGTTGATAGCGATATGGACAATAAAGTCCAGGCTAAGGTGATCTCAGATGGAAATGAGGAACTTTTTGGGAACTGGAGGAAAGGTGACTCCTGTTATGTTTTAGCAAACTGGTAGCATTTTTGTGGAACTTTGAACTTGAGAGATATGATTTATGGTATCTGGCAGAAGAAACTTCTAAGCAGCAATGCATTTAAGAGGTGACTTGGGTGAGGTTAAAGGCATTCAGTTTTATAGGGGAAGCAGAGCATAAGAGTTTGGAAAATTTGCAACCTGACAATGCAATAGAAAAGAAAATCCCATTTTCTGAGGAGAAATTCAGGTCGGCTGTAGAAATATGCATAAGTAATGAGCAGCCAAATGTTAATCCCCAAGACAATGGGGCAAATGTCTCCTGGTCAGGTCAGAGGTCTTCACAGCAGCCTCTCCCATCACAGGCCCTGAGGCCTAGGAGGGAAAAATGGTTTCATGGCTGGGCCCAGGGTACCCATGCCATGTGCAGCCTAGAGACTTGGTGTTTTGCATCCCAGCTGCTCCAGCCATGGCTGAAAGGGACCAATGTAGAGTTCGGGCCGTGGCTTTAAAGGGTGCAAACCCCAAGCCTTGGCAACTTTCATGTGGTGTTGAGCCTGCAAGTGCACAGAAGTCAAGAATTAGTGTTTGAGAACCTCCATCCAGATTTCAGAGGATGTATGAAAACTCCTGGATGCCCAGGCAGAAGTTTGCTGCACAGGCAGGACCCTCATAGAAAACCTCTGCTAGGGCAGTACAGAAGGGAAATGTGGGGTCAGAGCCCCCATGCAGAGTCTCTACTGGGGCACCACCTAGTAGAGCTGTGAGAAGAGAGCCACCATCCTCCAGACCCAGAATGGTAGCTCCACTGACAGCTTGCATGTGCACCTAGAAAAGCCACAGACACTCAACACCAGCCCATGAAAGCAGCTGGGAGGGAGGCAGTACCCTGCAAAACCATAGGGCCAGAGCTGCCCAAGACCATGGGAACCCACCTCTCACAACAGCGTGGCCTGGATGTGAGACATGGAGCCAAAGGAGATCATTTTGGAGGTTTAAGATTTGACTGCCCTTCTGGATTTCAGACTTGCATGGGGCCGGTAGCCCCTTTGTTTTGGCCAACTTCTCCCGTTTGGAATGGCTGTGTTTACCCAATGCCTATACCCCTGTTGTATCTAGGAAGTAACTAACTTGCTTTTGATTTTACAGGCTTATAGGCAGAACGGACTTGCCTTGTCCCAAATGAGACCTTGGACTTTGGACTGTGGACTTTTCAGTAAATGCTGAAATAAGTTAAGACAGGGGGGCTGTTGGGAAGGCATGATTGGTTTTGAAATGTGAAGACACGAGATTTGGGAGGGGCCGGGGTGGAATAATGTGGTTTGGCTGTGTCCCTACCCAAATCTGATCTTGAATTCCCACATGTTGTGGGAGGGGCCTGGTGGGAGGGAATTGAATCATGGGGACAGGTCTTTCCTGTGCTGTTCTCGTGATAGTAAGTCTCACGAGATCTGATGGTTGTATAAGAAGGAGTTTCCCTGCACAAGCTCTCTTTTCGCCTGCTGCCATCCATGTTAGACATGACTTGCTCCTCCTTGCTTTCTGCCATGATTGTGAGGCCTCCCCAGCCATGTGGAACTGTAAATCCATTAAACCTCTTCCTTTTGTAAATTTCCCAGTCTCAGGTATGTCTTTATCGGCAGTGGAAAATGGATTAATACAGTGGCTATCTCTTTGATGTAGTAGTATTTATTAATCTGGGTGCTCCAGTGTTGGGTGCATATATATTTAGAACTGTTATGTCTTCTTGTTGAATTGATCCCTTTATCATTATAAATGACCTTGTCTTTTTTTACTGTTGATTTAAACCCCATTTTATCTGATATAAATATAGCTACTCCTACTTGCTTTTGGTTTTATTTGTGTGAAGTATCTTTTTCCACCCCTTAGAGTGTAAATGTCTTTAACAGTTAGGCAGATTTCTTGTATGCAACATACAGTTGGATCCTGTTTTTCTTACCCATTGCAACATACAGTTGAATCCTGCTTTTCTTATCCATTCCACCAGCCTATACCTTATTGATCCCTCTACTTCAGCCTCCTGAGTAGCTGAGACCACAGGTGCTAGCCACTATGCCCAATTAATTTTTAAATTTTTTTGTAGAGAAGAGGTCTCACTATCTTGCCTAGGCTAGACTCAAATTCCTGGACTCAAGTGATCCTCCTATCTTAATGCTTGGAACTCAAGCATCTCAAAGTGCTGGGATTACAAGCATGAGCCACTGTGCACAACTGGGCCTATATCTTTTAAGTGGAGCATTTAGTCCATTTACATTTAAAGTTAGTAGTGATATGTGAGGTTTTGTTCCTGTCATAATTATTACCTAGTTGTTTTGCAGTCTTGTGTAATTGTTTTATAAGACCTACATGTTTTATACTTCCCTGTGTTTTTATGACAATGAGTATCACCCTTTTGTTTCCATGTTTAGAAATCCTTTGAGCATTTCTTGTAGGACCTGTCTAGTGGTGACAAATTCCCTTAGTGTTTGCTTGTCTGGCAAATACTTTATTTCTCCTTAATTTATGAATTTGTGTTTAGCAGGATACAAAATTCTTGGCATCTTTTTTTCTTTAAGAAGACTGAAAATAGAACCCCAGTCTCTTCTGGCTTGTAAGGTTTTGGGTGAGAAGCCTGTTGTTAGTCTGATGGGATTCTCCTTTTAGGCAATTAGACAAAATATATATATTTGAAGTTATATTTATATATTAATACTCCAATGAAGCTGGCTTCTAGCACTGTCATAAATGTTTTACCCAGTTTTATATTCCTTTGGTCAATTTTGAGGGGAATTCCGTTACTAGAACTGAAGCCCTGTTCTCTGAGTCTTTAAACACCCTAAATCTATAAATTCAGAGACACCACTTTCTTATAGACTTTTTTCTACACGCCTGACTATTAAGTGTTGGCCTCGATCCCTGAACTCCTTTTCCTAGATCCTTAAGTAGCTACTGTCCTCAATTTCTATCCATGTCTCACTTCTGTTCTCATTTCCTGGGCTATCAAACTCACAAGGATTTAGTTCCATTTGTTAAGTCCTCCCAAATCTGTATCTTCTGCTCTGACATTCATACCTGAGTTTTTGACT
The DNA here is from genome assembly GCF_043159975.1 of Macaca nemestrina. Taxonomy (NCBI): domain Eukaryota; kingdom Metazoa; phylum Chordata; class Mammalia; order Primates; family Cercopithecidae; genus Macaca; species Macaca nemestrina. The sequence continues at coordinate 9,007,321 of NC_092141.1, read as the reverse complement.
CCTGCACTGAACTAAGTTAGCATGAACTGGATGTCCCACAGTACCACAAACTCAAGATATTTAAAATCAAAGCCAGTACTTTCTAATAGTTAAGAGCTCTCTAGAGCCAGATTGTCTGGGTTCAGATCTTGCCTCTGTCGTTTGCCAGCTATTTGATGTTAAGCAAGTTAATCTCTCTGTGACTCAGTATCATTTTATAAAATGAGGAGACAGTCATTCTTCAGTATCCATGGGTGATTGTTTCCAGGACCCCCAAGGATACAAAAATTCGTGGATGCTAAAGTCTTTTACTGTTGGCCCTTTGTATCTGCAGTTTCCACATATGCAGATATGGAGGGCCAGCTATAATAACATTACCTACCTCATCCAGTTATCAGGATTGATTGTTGCATGTGAAGCTCTTAGAAGAGTGCTTGGCTAAAGTAAACATTGTGTATGTGTTAGCTGCCATTTTTATTTCATCTCCTCCTTATATCCCCTATCTCGTGTAATGGTACCATCATTAACCAATCACCTCTGCCAGAAACCCAGGAGTCATCCCCGCTGCCTCCTCTTCCTCACTTTCCTTTGTCCTGATGGAACACTTCTCAAATATCTCCCTTCTTTGTCCTCTCTCTTCTGGTCCAGCTTGGTTGACCAACTGTCCCTGTCTGCCTGGGACTAAAGGGGTTTCTTGGACTTAGGACTTTGAGTGCTAACACCAGGAAAGTCCCAGGCAAATCAAGCTAATTGGTCACCCCAAGTCTGACCTTCATCTATCTCCTTCTAGCTGGTCTCCCCGGCAATACTCTGATCCTCCTTAAGTCCACCTTCCTGCCCATGTTATTCCATACTGAAAACTCCTCCATCATCTCCCATTCTCCAAGGGCAGAAAAACTCTTCAGTGTTGCATAGCTTCACTCCTCTTCTTCTCCATCTGCAGCTTTGGGCACTCCCTGGAGGCTCTTCCCACCACGTGTTTGGAAGTGTTCCTGAAGTCACATCTCTGTGCCTTTGCTCATGCTAGTTCCCGGACCTGAAACCTCATTCCTCCCTTCCACCTGCCCACCTTCTTTTTATAATTCCTACTCATCCTACAAGTTGAGACTCAGGTATCATCTCCCTCAGGAGGCCTTTCCTACTGCTTTTCCCCCTTCTTTCCACATCCTCCACCCTCCTCCTCTCACCTAGGTGAGCTAAGCGCACCACCCCTGTGCTCCCATAGGACCCTGGGGACATAGCTATGGAAACATTTGTGACACTATAAATGGCATGATCTTTGTATGTCAATGGCCTGCAAGCTCCCTAGGCTCAGGACCCTCATCTTAGTTGGTGTGGTGTCTGGCCTGCAGCGGGGTCCCACCAGATGTTTGTTGAGTCATCTAATCCACCTTCCACCTCATTCTAGATCTCAAGCCGGAACTGGAAGCTGACTCTGAGGCAGCCTATCCACTGCAGGAGAGCTCTGATTGAGAGGTCTGCCTTGAGCTGAAATCTCTCTTATTATAGGGCAGTCCAATATTGAAGTTTTAGGCTCTAAAGTGGACCTATTTACCCCTCTGTTGCATTTCCTCTTTCAAAGTCAGTTCCTTAAAGTGGTTTCTGTTTTTAACGACCTCTTTAGACAACCTGGTCAGGGGCTTTTTGAAAGTCTAAACTTACCACTTCAGCAAGTTCTGCTTTATCCCTACAGGGACTTGCTAGGGGAAAATTCCAGCAGCTGTGCTTTCCTCCTAGAACCGGGCAGGTCCACGTATGTGTGTCGTCCAGATAGACTGGATGATAACCACTGAGCAGGAAGGGGAAGCTCATGGTGAGCTGCAGTGAGAAGGCAGAGACAGTTGGAAGAACAGTATGGGGCAAGGGTATTGTGGCTGGCTCTGTAAGTTTAAGGGTCAGATATGACCTTAGCTGGATTGGAAGTTTGAAATAGAAAAGAAGTGGCAAATGGCCGGGCGCGGTGGCTCAAGCCTGTAATCCCAGCACTTTGGGAGGCCGAGACGGGCGGATCACGAGGTCAGGAGATCGAGAGACGATCCCGGCTAACACGGTGAAACCCCGTCTCTACTAAAAAATACAAAAAAAAAAATAGCCGGGCGAGGTGGCGGGCGCCTGTAGTCCCAGCTACTCGGGAGGCTGAGGCAGGAGAATGGCGTAAACCCGGGAGGCGGAGCTTGCAGTGAGCTGAGATCCGGCCACTGCACTCCAGCCTGGGTGACAGAGCAAGACTCCGTCTCAAAAAAAAAAAAAGAAAAAAAAAAAAGAAAAGAAGTGGCAAATAAAGCAGAAACAGAAGAATTGGGGCTTTGGGGTGTGGAAAACAAGAAGCCGCCAATAGGGAACAGGAGACAATTAGCAGCACTTTGCCCATTCCTTAGTCTTACGGAGAGTGGGATCCTTTGCAAATTCTGCATCTGGCCCTTTCCACTTGTTCCCCTGGCTTCATTTATAGACTAAAATCTAAGACTCTTGTGGTCCTTATGGGCCAAAGCCAAGCAGGTAGAGTGTGTCTAGGTGTGCAGACCACAAAGGGAAATGAAAGGCATCTGCCTACACCGCAGGCAGAGTGGGAGGAGGCTCAGAGACTGTGTGTGATTACTTAGAAGGCGGGACCAGGTCCATGGGCAGGTCATGGAGGCCCAGATCCTTGATCCTTGATCATGGAGGCCCAGAGACGCCTAGAGCAGCCTGATGCTACAGAAAGAACACCAAGTTGAGAGTCAGAGAGCTGGCCCCATAGCTACCACTGTGCACGCTTCAGTGGGTCACATTCAATCCCCAGTCTCCTAACCTATGGAAACCGTGCATCTCTCTCACCAGGTGCAATCAGTTCAGGTGCAATTCCAGTCACTATGGCAAACAGAATGCACCTGGCTTTCCCCCACCCCCAGCTCATGCAGCACTTCAGCCCCCTGCAGTCTCTCCAGGTATTTTTGGAAGGTCACGAGTGACATTCCTGTATCAACGGTCATTCCGTTAGCTGTCCAGTCAGTGCCCACTAGGTTCCACTGCCTGCCCCCTGACCACAACCTCCCACCGTGGCTGACAGCTCCAGAGCACAGAGCGCTAAAGGTGCCACAGGCTCTTTTTTTTTTTTTTTTTTTTGAGACAGAGTCTCTTTCTGTTGCCCAGGCTGGAGTGCAGTGGTGCAATCTCGGCTCACTGCAACCTCCACCTCCCAGGTTCAAGTGATTCTCCTGCCTCAGCCTCTCAGGTAGCTGGGATTGCAGGCATGCACCACCATGCCCGGCTAATTTTTTTGTATTTTTGGTAGAGATGGGGTTTCACCATGTTGGCCAGGCTGATCTCGAACTCCTGACCTCAGGTGATCTGCCCACCTTGGCCTCCCAAAGTGCTGGGATTACAGGCGTGAGCCACCGTTCCCAGCCAAGGTGCCACAGGTTCGGTTGGCACCAGGGGAGAAGCCCCCTCTCCCCTGAGTGTTACCCTCTGTCATGGAGTCGCCCCGTCCTACAGAGATTTTGTTAGATCTGTCTTTACTCACAGCTCACCCATTCAGACGCACAGGAGTCTATGCATAGTGGGGTGATAGGCGGGGCTTGGCCTAGGGCACAAACCAAGAAGAGAAAGAACCCACAGTAGGTTCCCCTTCCCCTCTGACACCTGGGACTTCATTGCTGAGTCCATTAGTCATGCTTGGCTCCTTCTTGGAAAATTATAATTAATAAGAGTTCTTAACAGTGTCTTGGGCTCTGTTCCAAGCACTTGATATATACGGTCTCATTTAATTTTCACAACAATCCTAAAAGGTAGCACAGAGAGATTAAGAAACATGCTTAAAGTCACACAGCTAGTAAGTGGCAGAGTTGGGATTAGAGCCTGGGCAGCCTGGCTTTGAGACTATGCTCTTACCCTCCTCCTGGAGTATCCCACACGGCCTGTCCACAGAATTCTGGCTGGCCTACCCCCATCCCCGAAAAGTTCAGCTGAAATGCCTGGGCATGTGCGAACCCCCAGTTTAGGCTGCTGCTCGTGCCTCTGCTAGGTGACATGGAACAACTCAGTGGTTGTTCTCAGCCCTGCCTACACTCAGGAGCTTTTTAAACAATGCCCGTGCCTGGGCTCAACTCCATGCCACTTGAATCAGAATCTCCAATATTATGTTTTTGAAAATTGATTCTTATGGGCAGCCAGGGTTAAGAACACTTGAATGAGATGGTCTCTGAGGCCTCTGGCAATTCCAAGGTTCTGTGGTTGTAAATTACCCAAAGTTGCTTTCTGTGCGTGGAATGAGCCACAACCTCTGAAAGCTCCACCTGAAACCCACAATCCTCCTAGTTCTCTGCCCAATAGGAGGCGACCTCTCTGGAGCTACTCCCTCAGATTAGGAGTTATAAGGATGCCTGGGGATGCTTTCCTTTGGCCTGGTCTGAGGCTTGGGGTCTTTGTCTGCTTTCTAGACCCTCTGTGTCTGCGGCAGGTAAATAATGTTGTATGCGATTTAATGCTGAGAAGCAGGGTCAAGACTTTTAAAATCCCTGAAATATCCCCAAATTCCATATACATTAACACGCCTGGCATAGAGGAGATGCTTGGAAAATGTTGAAGAAATCAGCACTCAAGTTCGGGTAACTTGGCAGCCTGGCAAGCACTCTCCACAGCATTCCCATTTGTGTTCAGAATCAAGGACAACAGGTTGGGAAAAGAATTGGAGAAACGATGTGAGATCCAAGGGCAAGGGCAGCCTCGAAGCAGTTTGTGCAGGGTTGTCACTCCTCCGTCACTTGCAGGAGGAGAGCTGGGGACTCCGTGTGCTGGACTGAAGAAATACACCAGATTCCAGGGTAGGAGACGTTGGCAGGGCCACCTGTTGAGCAAAGGTAGCACTCACGTGTGCAATCTCTCTGCTGTAGATGGTGACCAACACCTTCAGGACGAACAATATCCAGATCCAGAGCCAGGACCAGAGGCCGCTGACATTGTCACTGGACAAGGACGATCAACGCACTTTCAGGAACGTGGTCAGGTGAGGCTGGGCCTGCCACCCCTAGAGGTCCAGGGCCCGTGGGACAAACCGAAGCAGGAGCCAGCTCCTGCCATCTCCCGCCTCTAGCTCAAGGCACCTCATCGGAGGTAGATCCTGTGGCCAGGCAGGTGTCCTTGGTGAGGATGGACTGAGGCCACTGCCCTATGCCTTGAATCCAGGAAGTTGAGGCAAATGAATGGCAGACCCAGGGCAGCAGCTGCTACTGCATTTTCCCCAGATGCCTCTGCATACACTCAATCTGCAGCCTCCTGATCCAGCCCCCTCTGCAGGCACGGGCCCCTCCCACACAGGCTCACCTTCAGTGGCATCTGTGTCCCAGTTAGCCGACCCTTACTGGCTTTCCCTCGGGAGGTGTGTTCGGGTAAGGGAGGCATATGCAGAGTTACTTGCTCCAAGTGTCTCCTCCTCTCCCAGTGAGCCCCAGGCCCAGGTTGTTCTTTCTCGTCCTGACTCTTCCTCTTTCTTCTGTAGGGCCACCTCCTCCATGCCCTACAATAGCAGCTCTGCCTTTCAAATGCCCTAGGCAGATCTGATCCCTGAGACGGGTCACCTGAGCTGGTCTCTCTCCACCCACAGATTCGAGGTTGCTCCCTGCCCAGAACCATGTTCCGGGGCCCAGAAGTCCAAGGCGCCGTGGCTCAATTTGCACGGGCAACAGGAGATGGAAGCGACCAAAGCCACACCCAAGCCCCTTCTGATGCCCATCAACACATTCTCTGGCATTGTCCAGTGAGCCTGCAGGGACAGCAGGCCCAGGAGGAAGGATACACTACCCCACCAACCCCAAACACTCACACCAACAGCCAGAGCAAGGCCCAGCTCCACACGGCAGCTTTGGCCTTGACCAGGAGCCAGCGAGTGCCTGGGAGCACAGGGAGCCTGCCGTGGGGGCCGTGACGAGGAAGGGCCCACACGGAGGTCTACAGATAGTCCGGGCAATGCCACAGCTGCTTGAGAACACGCACACCAAGCCCAGCTTCTCACACAAATGTCTACGCCTTCATTTAACTTCAATTCCCACTTCTCCCACTGTCTTCTCCCACCCAAGCTCCCCACCCAGCCCGTAAAACCAGGGTTAGAGTTGCTGTCTTGGCCAGAGCCCTGTGGCCTAGGGGAAAATGGGAAAATGGAAAGCGGGGAACAGCAGTGGCACCACCTCCCTCCCAAGTCTCTTCCCTTCCCACTCTCAGGCCACTGCCCACCTCACCCAGTCCATGCAGGTATCTCTATCTGACATCAGAAAAATGTCAGATTCAATAAATGTACACAAAGTCTTTCTGCTTTCATTGCACACCTGGCAATCTTTATATGTTAATAGGAATCATCAAGGCAATCCTTTATATAACCCATTGAGTCCACTTGGGCCAGGTCAGAGTTCTGTGAGGTATAAACTGGTGTGTTCTGTCTCCTGCCCCTTACTTGCCCTGTCACTGCTCTGGAATGCAGTGGCGCAATCACAGCTCACTGCAGCCTCGACCTCTCGGGCCCAAGAGATCCTCCCACCTCAGCCTCTCAAGTAACTGGGACCACGGGCGCATGCCACCATGCCCTACTACATTTGGGATTTTTTGTTTTGGGGCTTTTTTTTTTTTTTTTTTTTGACAGAGTCTTGTTCTGTCGCCCAAGCTAGAATGCAATGGCATGATCTTGGCTCACTGCAACCTCCACCTCCTGGGCTTAAGCGATTCTCTGTGCCTCAGCCTCCCAGGTAGGTAGGATTACAGGCATGCACCACCACGCCCTGCTAATTTTTGTATTTTTAGTAGAGATGGGGTTTCACCATGTTGGCCAGGTTGGTCTCGAACTCCTGACCTCAGGTGACCTGCCCGCCTTGGCCTCCCAGAGTGCTGGGATTACAGGCATGAGCCAGTGCACCGGGCCATTTGGGCTTTTTTTTTTTTTTTTTTTTTTTTTTTTGTAGAGATGAGGTCTTCCTAAATTGCCCAGTCTGGTCCTGAATTCCTGGGTTCAAGGGATCCTCCCACCTTGGCCACCCAAAATGTGGGGATTACAGGCATGAGCCACCACACTGGCTAAGCCAGAGATTAAAGACATCAAAATTCTTGGCTTTTATATTCAAAAACTTACATCCAGGTGTAAAATAGAAAGATGAATGACACATCTTCAGTTTCTTCATCCCCAGAAATAGGTATGGTGTGGGGGGAAAATAACAGAGAAAACCAAAATGCCTGGACTTGAGTCCTATCACCTGGACAGAGTGCCAGGGGAAGACGGTGGGCATGGGGGTAAGGTGAGGATGGTAGAGGATTCCCTTTTAAGTTTGGGAATCCAAGAATAGAGAATAGGGCACTTTGCTTTGGGCCAAATTGCCCCAGGAGTGGAAGCAAGTCTGAATGGCAGGACACCATCTCAGTGAGTGTAGGATGGACCACCTGGCGTGCAGAGCCAGAGGGGTCCGAGGTCAGTCTTAGAGAGAGTCCCTGTGCCTGTACAGGACATGGGAAGCAGGCAGAGATTTTCTCGGGTAGCTGAAAGCAGGCAAGCTCAAAGGGAAAAGGGTGCAGCTGCAGGCAGCCGTGTGGAGCATGGCACCTGAAGGCCAGGTGCAGAATTGTGGGCACCTCCACAGACTCCAGCATGGCGCAGTGAGAGAGGGAGCCTGGGGGATGCCATTCACTCCATTCTCACTGCCCCCACCCTGACTGATGGTTTTACTTGCCTGAAGCAATCCAAGAGTTCAGCCCAAGTTCCTGGGGCAACGTGGGCAGCCAGAGGCTGGGCGGGGCCCATGGTCTAGCTCAGGGTGCATCCTGCAGGCGTCAGGACATGCCCCTCGCACACCTGCACATGTCCAGGCACATTGGAGTCTGACACCTGCCTCCCAGTGGAGATGAACCCAGGACAGGTCAGGACTGAGAAGTGGATGGATGCGCTATCTTCCACTGAGGCTGCCCACAGCAGAACCCAGGGAGGGGCGGGAGTAGGGCAATCATTAGTGTGACTGAGGTGGTTTTAAACCTGAAATGATTGCAGTAGCACTGAATTGGAGTGAGTTTACCTGGAGGAGACTAGATTTTATTTTTCCTGCCGTTGGCGCGATGTAAACGGATTCATACCAATTTGATCGCTTAGTCATTAGGTTTTCAGTAGATGTCTGCAGAGTTTACCAGTTATTTAGGTTAACTGAGGCCTCTGGGCCTCCCTCCAACATACTCTGTACCAGCTGATAATGAAGGCAAGTCACAAGTCGAATTCCGTTACACATACACATGTGTTGGCAAATCATTCCGCTCCACCCCCAGCCAAATTAGGTGCTCTGAGCAAACCCTGTATGAAAAGTTTACCGAATCAGGGGCTGCACACTGGACCATTTTGAAGCAAAGCCTACAGCATCCTTCCAGAGGGTTTGGACTAGTGACATCTCTAGATTATCATACCCTGTTCCAGCAAGAGAGGAAGTGCCTTCAAAAAATTATACCCAATCCAGGTGACTTGGACACCACCAATTTAACCAGTGAAAAACTATTTCTAATATCTATTATGTTCATTAGTGAAGACACTTCTGTTGATTTAAGATTGTTGACATGCTTGTATTAGCTGTCTCTGTCTTTTTGATGAAATGCTAGCTGACCACCTCAGGTGTGTGTACTCTTAAACAGGGCACCTGAGTACCCTTAGGTGTAGGTTAAAACCGTGCACCTGGGGACTGCCATGTGCTGGCGGATCGGCTGCAAGGAGTTCCCCTGGACGACTGCCATCAGCTGTCAGCCCTCCTTAGGGATTGTCCCAGCTGGAGACAACCGTGTCACCCGAGGTCATGCCACTTCCGAGGGCAGTGCACATCCAATGAAACAATTCTAGGCTCCTGGGACAAAAGTACCTTCTTTCCTGGAGCTTGGATTCTGGTGGAGACAGACAATAAACAAGGTCAACACATGAAATATAAGCCCGTAGTGCCTTGGACAGTGATAACGTTCTAGAGAGAACGATTAAGTAGGGCAGGGGAGTGGGAGTCTTGGGGGTGGGGTGTGGACAGGGGTATGGGATTTGCGATGTCAGAGTGGACCGGGTTGATCTCTGTGGTTGGTCACTGATCAGGGTGCATTCGAATAAAGACCTGAGGAAGATGAGGGAGAGAGCCTGGTGGATACCATTCATTCCATTCTGGTTCCCCGCAAGCCGACTCTGACGGTTTTACTTGCCTGAAGCAGTCCAGGCGGTTAGCTCAGGTTCCCGGGCTACACTGGCAGCCAAAGGCCGGGCGGGGCCCACGGCCTAACTCGGAGCGCACCCCGCAGGCGCCCGGACGCGCACCTCGCGCACCTGCGCACGTCCGCGCAGGTGGCCAGCGGCGGCGGCCGGACGTGGCAGGTGCGGCTCGCAGGTGCGCTGGCCCCGCCCCCACCTTCGCCTCCGCCGCGCCTCTCCCTCCGGGCGGGGCCACTTTCGGGCCAGTGGCAGGACCTGGGGGCGGTGGCCGGGGGCGGCCGTTGACCTGGTGACCGCGGCGCCGCCCCAGACCGGGGGCGCAGTCCCACTCGCTCCGAGCCCCGGGCCCCCGAGCCTCCCTCCCGGTGGACATGGGGCCGCGCCCGCCCTGCGCCCAGCTCCGCCCTGCGTCGGCCCGGGCCTGACAGAGCCCGGCAGCCATGAACGCCAACCCCCGGTGGGACATCAGCAGGGCGCTGGGGGTGGCTAAGCTCTTCCACCTGGTGTGCGGGGTCCGGGAAGCCTGCGTGACCCCATTCCTGACTCTCTACCTGAGGCAGCTGGGCTTGGCCGCGCCCTGGGTGGGCATCCTAATGGGAACCAAGCACCTAATCGCTGCCTTCTGGGCTCCGGTCTGTGCCTTCCTGGCCAAAAGCTACCGGAAACGGAGAGTGCTTCTGATCGGCTCCCTGCTCAGCTCGGTGGGGGCCAGCCTGCTGATGGTCCTGATCCCAGCGGCGGACAAAAATCGGATGCACCTCCCTTGTAATGGAAGCAGCGGCGTGACCAGCACAGACGCACTCCCGGGGGTCACACTACGTGTGAACATCACCTCGGCCCAAGGGCCTGCCTCCAGGCACCCAGCCAACAGGACTGCAGAGGTGGAAATGCCTGGTTTCAGAAACCCACCTGGTGAAAGTGACCGAGAAACTTTCCGTGATCCGCACGGCTACGTAGCGCCCTCCGTTGAAGGAGCTAGGACCACATCCCAAGTTCTCCTCCATCCTGTCACTTCGGGGCTGAAAGATCATCCCTGGGAAGTTACTTTTGAGATGGTCAAGACAGCCCTCCCCTTGCTTCCTGGGGGGAAAGGGCCCGGAAATCCAGCCAATTTGTCAGGGACCAAGGGGAAAGCCTGGGCTTTTGACCTGTCCTTGGGAGGGCTGCGGTGGACTTTCATCCTCTCCTTGGGGTCCATGGCGTTCTGGGAGCTGCTGGCAGCACCTCTGGAGCAGGTGGCCGATGACAGCCTTTATGAGTATCTGGATTTTGTGGATGCCACTGACCGATACAGAAGCCTGTGGGTCTGGAGGTTACTGGGCATGTTGGCAGGCGTGTGTGGCATCGCAGCCTTGGTGGGGCAGCTGGACTGCTTCCTGATGAACAGCGGCCCCCTGGGTGTGGTCCACTTCTATGGGTACTCGGTGGTCAGCACCCTGGCCTTACTGGTGAGCATTTTCTTTCCCATTCCCATCTGTCAGCGGTGGGAGCCCAGCTACAAAAGCATCAAAGCACTGTCTATTGTGGGGAGCGACCCCCGCCTCATTCTCCTCGCCTTCACCGTTGTTTTGACAGGAGCCATCGTCAGTACTGTCCAGAACTTTCTGTTCTGGCACATGAAGGACCATGGGAGTGGCGAGCTGGTCATGGGTTTCTCGGTGGCCCTCAGCTTGCTGGGGGAAATTCTGCTTCATCCGTTCAAAACTGCATTGCTTAGGAAACTGCCCAGGGTGGGCCTGGTGGGGCTGGGGCTGAGCTGCCTCGCTGGGCAGCTGCTCTACTACTCTTTCCTCTGGAGCTGGTGGTCTGTCCTCCCGGTTCAGATCTTGAGTGCCATTAGCAACGGGGCTCTGTGGTGGGCTGTGGGGGCCTCAGTGGAGGACCTGGCCACTCCCCGCATGGAGAGGGCTCTGAGTGCCTTGTTCCGAGGCCACTTTTACGGGAGTGGCTGTAGCCTGGGCAGCTTTGTGGGGGGTTTCGTGGTGATGCGCTTCAGCCTGGCTGTGCTCTACCAGGCCTGCTGTGTGGCCCTGTTGCTCTGGTTGGCCTTGCTCCTGTCCATACAGCAGAGGCTGCCTCAAGAGCGGAAAATCAAGTACTCGAAGCTGCTGTCCATGGAGGTGAGTGACACCAGTGACTCTGAGCAGGGGACAGAACGTGACTGGCTTGTGAAGGCCATGAGGGAGGAACACTCAGACTGAAAGGGCTGAGAAATCCAGAGTGTGCTGATCGAGGAAGGAATGAATGGACTGAACAAAACTCAGCCTGCTGAGGACAGAAACCTACCTGGACTGCAGGGAGTTGGGGAAGAGAGGGTGGGTCTATGCTGGAGGCCCAACAGGATCATCTCATTGCATGATTTTCTTTACTTTTGAAGTAAAAGCAGATTTAACTTTTTGCCATTCGATCTTTTTTAAATAATGGAGGAAGAATATATTTGCTTTTTTAAAAGTTCCCTGTGTAGTCACCATATGTTGATGTATAAGGTTTGCAAAAGTCCTGACTTGGGTGCTGTTGAATTCAGCAATGGCTGAAGCGATCAAATCAAACTGTCACTGCCAGGAAGACCATGGGGACCTTCAGGATTCAGTTGGCAGAGAGGGCAGATGACTTGGATGAATCATGGCATTCCCAGGGGTCATAAAGGCATTAGCCTGCTTCTATAAAAGCCATGCTGTGGGCAGGTAAGAATGGTAATGAAGGGCCGGGCGTGGTGGCTCTTGCCTGTAATCCCAGCACTTTGGGAGGCCAAGGTGGGCGGATCATGAGGTCAAGAGATGGAGACCCTGGCCAACATGGCGAAACCCCGTCTCTACTAAAAACACAAAAATTAGCTGGGCATGGTGGAATGTGCCTGTAGTGCCAGCTACTCGGGAGGTTGAGGCAGGAGAATCACTTGAACCCTGAAAGTGGAGGTTGCAGTGAGCTCCGATCACGCCACTGCACTCCAGCCTGGCGACAGAGCGAGACTCCATCTCAAAAAAAAAAAAAAAAAAAAAAAGAATGGTAAAGAAAACAAACTCCTTTCTGTTCCCACAGATCTACAAGTGCCCGCATTCACACCCAAGTGCTTCCGATGGGAGAAAATAATGGGAAATGTATGTGTGTTGGGAGGAAGTGGGAGGTTAATAGGTTTCATTCTTACCTTTTCACAACTGTGTGTCCCACTTAGAATCATCATCTATGTTTACATCAGAGCAAGGGAAATTTCGTGTCTTTTGAACTCACATTTTGCATGCTCTGCCTCACAAAGCACATGGAGATGTTAACATCTGTTTTATTGGGGTGCAGACGTCTCCATAGGTCAAGGTGCTATAGGTTCTCCACACTGTACCTGTGCCCAGGCACTTGGTGGGGTTTTGGGAGTGACATACTAGTGCTTCTGCCTTCTCAAACTCTCCCAGGGGAAAGGCCTGGAATAAAGGGCCCTTTATTCCAGAGGGCAGCCCCCAGGGCCCAATTCTTCTACCTTATCATTAGTTAAATATAGGATATTGAATTTAGAAGAAGCCTCACTGCACTAATGCAGAAAATGTCTCGTAGCTGGAGAGGCGGAAGCAGACATATGAATGTCCACTGGGTCAGACATGGTTCTAGGATCTTTATTTGTTGTTGGTTTTGTTTGTTTGTTTTTTATTTTGTTTTGAGACGGAGTCTCGCTCTGTCGCCAGGCTGGAGTGCAATGGCGCGATCTCGGCTCACTGCAACCTCCAACTCCCTGGTTCAGGTGATCTCCTGCCTCATCCTCCCGAGTAGCTGGGATTACAGGCACGTGCCACCACGCCCAGCTATGGTTTTGTTTGTTTGTTTTTTGTTTTTTGTATCTTTGTATTTTTAGTAAAGATGAGGTTTCACCATGTCACCATGTTGACCAGGATGGTCTTGATTTCCTGACCTCGTGATCCGCCCACCTCAGCCTCCCAAAGTGCTGGGATTCCAGGCGTGAGCCACTGTACCCGGCCCTTTATTTGTTTTTTATTTCTCCCTAAGAATCTTTAAGGTACAAATAATCAACAAAAAAATTACCTCCACCCTAAACAATTAGAGATTTCTCACATACATATATATATGACATTCAGGGGTGAGCAGCCTAGAGATGGTGCCACTGCTGGATGATGCCACTGGGGATCTACAATCTTTTCACCTCCTCACACTGTCATACTCAGCCTGAGGCTACCTTCCCAGATTTGTACCCTCATAGGAACAAGATGGCTGCTGCTCTTCCAATCCTTTCATCCGTGTTCCAGGCAGGAAGAAAAGGGAAAGACAATAGGGCAAAGGGAGAAACAGGAACAAGTGTCTGTATCAAGAAAATAGGCTGCACAGTGGGTGGCTCATGCCTATAATCCCAGCACTTTGGGAGGCCAAGGCAGGAGGATTGCTTGAGCCCAGGAGTTGGAGACCAGCCTGGGAAACATGGTGAGACCTTGTCTCTACCAAAAAAAAAAAAAAAAAATTACATTAGCTAGATATGGTGGCGTGCACCTGTAGTCCCAGCTACTCAGGAGGCTGAAGTGGGAGGATCACTTGAGCCCAGGAGTTTAAGGCTGCAGTGATTTGCGCCAGTGAACTCCAGCCTGGGTTACAGAGCAAGACCCTATCTCCCCCCACCAAAAAAAAAAAAAAAAGGAAAGATAAGCCCCCCCAGAAACTCCTCAGCTGAGTGGCCACTCTAGCTGCAAGGAAGTCTGGGAGGAAGTATTTTCAGCAAGGCACAGTTATACACCGAGCAAAATCAGGGTTGCATTAGGAAGAGGGGGCTGGATATGGAACTGGCAACTAGCAACATCTACAGCGGCCTCCAGGATGGAACTCACAGCCAGGTCCAGCTTATTGCAAAGCCTGTATTCCTTTCACCCCAGTAAGCCAGCTTCCCCCACAGAAATGACATTAGCAACCCCAAGAAATACTCTATGAATAAATCAAATTTGTTATCGGCATTTTACAAATGAGAACATGGATTCTCAGAAGTCACACACTGGGTCACTGGCAGAAACATCATCAGAATCCTGGATCTCCTTACTCCAAATTTGGGGCATTTTCTTCTGTGCCAGTAGTTCCCCAGCCTGGCTGTCAATCCAAGTATGAGGAGCATATCCTAAAAGCCAGGTTCCTGGGTTCCATCAGAATCTCACAGGTGGGGCTCAGCAATCTGCATTTTTGGAGCAATCTCCAAGTGATTCTGATGTGGTTAGCCAAGCACTGTCTACTCGGTTACCCTTTCCAGCTCTATCTGTCTCAACACTTCTTTGCCAAATGTTTCTATTTGCAGTGAAGCAAATAGCAACTATTGAGTGGTCACTCTAGACCAGGCACTGTTCTAAATAAAGCACATAGTGTATTCGTACTAGCTCATCAAGCGATCATAGGATGTAGTCACTATTAGCATCTCCAGTTTCAGATGGCAGAACCGAAGGTTCAGTGACTTGCCTGAGGTCACGCAGCTAGTAAGTGGCAGAGTTGATATTCAGATCCAGCCTGGTGGCTCCTGGGCCTGAGATTTTAATCACCGTGCTCTATGGTGGAGAAATTGAGGTGAAAGCCAGGGCGGGGAGTGGAATTAAATGTTAAGATCTAAGGTAGCTATCACTTGAAATTGACTGGATAGCAGATAATATTTACTATTTAGACAGAACATACAGTAGTACCAAAAAACAAACACGTGTATGTCCTCTTAAACAAAAGGATGAGGAACAGGAACTGGCTTAAGAAAAGAGTTAAGTAAGTAAGTGTGATTTAGCCTGAAGAAGAGGAAGAAGGTAGAGAAAAAGAAGCATGAGTTGGGGGAAGGGGCTGTAGAGGAGGAGACTGAAGACAGAGGGAGGTGACGACTGATGGATCTAAAAGGTTTTATGGGAAGGATGGGAGGCCGAGGCGTTCGTTTGGGCTATTTAGTTAATGTTTGACTTTATGTTTTCTTTAATGAATGAAGCCCCTTTTTCCAAAGGGAAAAAAAAAAACGTTATGCTACTTGCCATGGGGAATTCAAGGATGAATGAAATGCACAGTCCGTGCCCTCAAGAAGCTAACAGTCTAACTAGAAGATTTACTTACACACACACACACACACACACACACACGCAAACACACACACACACGGAAGCACAGGACAGTGTGGGAGATGTCACAGAAAAAGTATTACTAGAGTTTAAGAAAGAGATCATTTCTGACTCAAGAACTCAAATAAGGTTTTGTGGAGATTATATTTAAGTCTAAGTCTTCAAAGATAGCTAAACTTTATTTTATTTTGTTTGTTTGTTTGTTTGTTTGTTTTTTGAGACGGAGTCTCGCTCTGTCGCCCAGGCTGGAGTGCAGTGGCGCGATCTCGGTTCACTGCAACCTCCACCTCCTGGGTTCGTGCCATTCTCCTGCCTCAGCCTCCCGAGTAGCTGGGACTACGGGTGCCCGCCACCACACCCGGGTAATTTTTTCTATTTTTAGTAGAGATGGGGTTTCACTGTGTTAGCCAGGATGGTCTTGATCTCCTGACCTCGTGATCCACCCGCCTCAGCCTCCCAAAGTGCTGGGATTACAGGAGTGAGCACCCTGCCTAGGATATGTAAACTTTTAACAGGTAAAGTGAGGGTGGTAACCTGTAAACTGTTAACAGGCAAAGTGAGGGTGGTAACCTAGGAGAGGGCATTCTATGACTATATAAACAAAGCTGCAGAGGTGAAAAAAAGCATGAAAAATACTTGGAGGGTAGCAAGAAATACAGTTTGGCTAAAGCGAAGGATTTGTGTAGGACGGTGCTTAAATGCAAGGCTGGAAAGAGGAACGGGACCAGGTCAGGGAAGGCCTTGATCCAGTAGACTTTAGATAAGACATGGAGGGCTCTGGTCAGGGTTGTAAGAGGCCACACTGAGCTTTTTTTTTTTTTAAGTAGCTTTATTGAGGTATCAACATGTAAAAAACTGCACACAATCAAACACTTGTGACATGCCTCCTGCCCCTTTATAATCCCTCCTCCCTAGCCTGCTCCACTTTGGTCCTGGGCAACCACTGATCTACTTTCTGTCACCATGTGTTAATTTGCATTTTTAAAGACTATAGTATGTCCTCTTTTATTCTGACTTTTTTCACTCAGCATAATTGCAATGACTTCTGACACCAACGACCAGGAGCTAGACTCAAGGTTAAGGGCTCAAGACTGCCCTCACTTCAGATGTAGTCACAAGTTTAAGGGCTTCCCACTCCCCTCTCAGGTTTGATAATTCACTAGAAAACCCCACAAGACCCAGGAAAGAACGACACTTACTATTACAGTTTTGTTATAGCCAAAGGTTACACATCAGAACCAGTTAAAAGAAGAGATGCACAGGGCAACGACTGGGAGGATCCCAAACATGAAGCTTCTGTATCTTCTCCTTGTGGAGTCAGGACAAAGGACCCTCCTAGCACACTGATGTGAGCCAAGACAGAGTGTAGCCAAGCAGTCCGACTCACCCAAGCTCTGATAGCCATTGTTTTTATTAGGGGCTTCACCACATAGGTGTGACTCATTGGATCACTGGCCTGTAACTCAATCTTCAGCCCTTCTCCTCTCCCCAGAAGTCAGGCCTATATCAAAAGCTCAAAACCTCAACCTTCTAAATCCATGGTTGGTTTTTCTGGTATGGCCAGCCCCCATCCTGAGTCATTCCATTCGCATAAATTATGTAAGGTCCCATCATGAGTCACCTGATCAGCATAAACTCAAGTGTGGTTGACGGGCCAACCATCAATAACAAAGACACTCTTTGACTTGGAAAATTCCAAGGATTTAGAGCCCATCTCCCAGGAACTGGGGACAAAGGCCAAATTCTTTATTACGCAGGATAAGTAATTTGAAAATCAGCAATGATCTTAAGTATATTAATAGCTTCTTCCTTTTCATTACTGAGTAGTATTCCATCGCATGGATATACCACAATTTATCCATTCATTTGTATTGTATTATATTACAATGCATTTCAATTCCAAAGATGTTATTGTTTTCAGTTTTTGATGATTACAAATAAAACTTTTTATGAATATTCATGTCTAAGTCTTTGTGTGAACACACACTTTCATTTCTCTTGGGTAAATACCAAATCAAATGGTAGACATATGCTTAACTTTTAAAGAACTGCTAATAGTTTCCCAAAGTGGTTGTGCCATTTTACATTCCCACCAGCAGGGCATGAGAGTTCCAGCTTCTCTACAACCTCGCCAACACTCTGTAAAATCGATCTCTTTAATTTTAGCCATTCTAACAGGCATGTAGTAGTAGAGTTGTGTCTTGGTATCCTGGGGGAATTGGTTCCAAGACCCCTCCCCCAACAGATACCAAAATCCAAGGATGCTCAAGTGCCTTGTATATAATGGCATACTATTTGCATATAACTTATGCACATCATCCCATACACTTCAAATCATTTCTAGATTATTTGTAATACCTAATATAATGTAAATGCTATGTAAATAGTAGTTATTCCCTATTTTTGCATTTGTATTATCTTTGTTGTTGTTGTTTGGATTATTTTTGATCCACGGTTGGTTGAATCAGCAGGTACAGAGCCCACAGATGCAAAGGGCAGACTGTATCTCATTGTGATTTTAATTCACATGTCCCTAATAACTAATGATGCTGAGCCTCCTTTCTCTGTGCTGTGCTTTTGAAAATTAATCAGCACCATAGAAGTACGCAAGAATAAAAACAACCTCAGGTGACTATAAGAGCACATTACCTATCAGAAGAGTAAATGCTTCAGAGCAGTGGTCTTTGTTTCTAGAATACTTTAATGGGGGGAGTGGGGGGTGGAACCAGAACAAAACAAAAAGTCTTGATAACTTCGTGTCTTGGATAGTTTTATATACTCACAAGCCTAAAGGTATTGAATCAAGCCAGATGATCTCTAGAGGTCCCTTTAAGAATTCTTTGTTTTTACATTTTTTATTAGCAATGCTTTTGGAGAAAGACATTAGAGAATTCTAATGTATGCATGGGGATATGGCCTTTGTAGGAAAACGCTGACACCATTGACTACTTTCAAAGTTTATAAAAATGTAGAAGTACAAAAAATTAGCCAGGTGTGGTGGCAGGTGCCTGTAGTCCCAGCTACTCAGGAGGCTGAGGCAGGAGAATGGTGTGAACCTGGAAGGCAGAGCTTGTAGTGAGCCGAGATCGCACCACTGCACTCTAGCCTGGGCGACAGAGCGAGAATCTGTCTCAAAAAAAAAAAAAAGTGGAAAATGATCTTCAGTGCAAATTCCTTCGTTTAAACAAAGCCTGTCCCTGTCGCTCTGTTTGCCGCATGGGTCTCCAGATGCGGGATGGGAACAGTAATCTTCCTGACAGGCACATCTCTACAGGAAGCCGTTCCTGACCAATACCCTACTTTTTCATTTCTACTAAAGTTGGTTTACCATTCTTCCTCTGACCTTGTTTAAAAGAAGTGGCTTTTCACGTTTTAGGGCATATCGTTTCCTTTAATAATCTGATGAATGTCACAGGGGCTGTCCTCTGAAATATGCATATCAGATTTTTCAAGCTGGTCACATTTCATGGATAAAACAACAACAACAACAACAACAAAACATTCACTGGCCTCAGGTTAATTAAACAGATGAACCTACTTGAGGCAGATTTTCTGCCAAATATCTTCCCAATGGCCCAAATTAGGAAACCTCCTTTCTAATTTCGTCTTCCCTTTACTCCACGACCTGTGATTTTGCTATCACGAGCTTCCCAAATTCTCTTCACTTTGCTGCTTCTCCTTGTTCAGCCCTGCAGGCTTCTGTCTTTATGCCGGCGGCACCCCGGGGTGAGGTGTTGTAGAGTCAGAGGCTGCGATAGAGGGAAGTGGGTTCAGAGTGAAGGCCCTGGGCTCAAGCATTCTTCAGGTCACCCTTCCTTCATAAGTATGTATTGAGCAAGGCTGTGATCCGTCAGGGTGCTGGGTGAGTCTTTAGGAATGCGTCTACCATTCCCTCCTGCATGACGTCACCGGATGCCTTCCACATCTTCCCGGGGTAACTAATGTCACCTCCCCATGGCTTTATGCCATTCGGCACATTTTGTTCCCAGGGCCACAGTCATTGTTTGGCAATGCACATGTGAACTACCCTGTCCAGTCAGAGTAACACTCAACGGACTCTCTCCCTTGGATATGAGGCCAGTGCTACCCACCCTGTCGATTTGTGCAGACGTGAAACCTCGAACTGCACTTTGCTTCTATGACAAAGCCTGCCTGGGAACGATACTGACAATTTAGAAGGAAAGACCTAACCACAAAAGCATGTCCACAAACAGAATGGGACAGGACAAGGTAAATGTCAAGTGAGAAGTTCAAATAGTGAGCGTTTTTCTCTGGGCAGACGGGACAGCTGAGTGCAGGGACCTTCCGAAAAGACCCTTATGCAGTTTATGAAATAAGCCTGCGTGTGAAGGAAGCACTGGGTCATAAAGTCTTAGACTTCAAGCTGTGACTTTCACTCTCTTACCTACTTTACCAGTAGGTCAGTTAAGCTTCAGAGAATCAAAAGTAAACACAATTCTTAGCTCCTGATCTTGTAGCTGTTAAAGATATTGAGTTTGACACTCTGACATGTCTTGGTTCCAGCTAAGAGGAAATTAAATATTGACTGAGCCATTAACCATTACGCTAAGGTATACTTAGACCATTATTTCCCAAGTGAGTTTTGTAGAACATGCAATCCTAGTGGTGTGGAGGGTGTGGAGGGTTGGGGAGAGCATTACATAAGGATTCTGTCTGTGGTCAAACAACTGTGGAAAATGACGCTAATTATTGTCACCCTTTAGAAACTTGTGATGCCTGTTAGCAATTAAAGACTCTCAAAAGCCTGCAGTCAACAAACCTGTTTCTCTCTCTTTGACCTATAATTCCCCTTATTTGGTGTCACAGCCTTCTTCCCATGTAACACTAATCACAATCTTTCAGAACTAGTGTTCCCTGGAAGACCCTTTGAAAAATGCCATTTGTAGTATTCTGGATGATCTTTTCAACCCAATAGAGTTGATGCCAGGGACAAATCTGGGCTCCCACACCCAGACTAGCAGGAATCTTGTGCATCGTGCTAATAAGAGCGAGATAAAGCTTATCTCATTAAGTCAGAGCATCGAATGTATGAAATAAGATATTAGTACGGCCTCATTTTACAGGTGAAGTGACTAAGGTTCAGAAAGGTTAAAATTCAAAACTAGGTCTCTCTGACCACAGAGTCCATCCTCTCAGCTGCTACGTTCAGCTAACTCAGGCAAGTGAAGAGGCTCTTCCTAGCAGGGGAGCAATGATCAGGGGCAGGGGCACAGTAGAGATAACACATCAGATATGTGTGTAGATTTCATAGGAGATTCATGGAAAATAAAGTTGGAAAGATGTGTTGGAACAGACTGTGAACCTCCCAAGCCTCAGTCTAAGGGAAACAGAACTCACACGGGTTGAAATTTGCTTCTGCTCTCTATGCCTCACACCTGCACACAGCAATACTCATAATTCTCATACGAATCTCAGTTTACAGTAGGGGAAACTGAAGCTCCGAAAGGTTAACTGACTCAGTTACCCATGGTTGTGACTATTAAATGGTAGAACCATAGCTTGAACCCAGATCTGGCTACTAGAAATCCACGGTCCTTCCTCTGAAGATTATGGGGCCTCTAGAAGAGAAGATTTGACCAGCCAGTGGAGAGGACTGAAAGCTTTTATAACTCTTGCCTGTTGCAAAGTGAACAATGAGTCTGAGTTAATGGAGATTATGGGTGCTGAGACATTTGTTTTGGACAGACCACCGCAATTTTCCAGGCAAGAAGAGGCCGCATCTCAAAAGGTATGGGAATCAAATGACAACACAGCACATGTATTGGAATTTCAGAAGTGGAATCAACAAGACAGCTCTTGGGTGTTGATTGGATAACAGGGCCGGGGATCATCCAAGAAGGAGTATCAAGGATCGCAGATGATTTTGTAATTTTGAACCCAGGTGATGAGGGGGAAATTCCGCAGAAATGGCAGAGCCCAGGAGCCCATGAAGCTGTCCATCCAAAACCTGAAACCAAAGTACAGACAGTAAGAATTATAGACAATACAGGTCGGGCGCGGTGGCTCATGTCTGTAATCCCACAACTTTGGGAGGCCAAGGCCGGTGAATCACCAGGTCAGGAGATGGAGACCATCCTGGCTAACAGAGTGAAACCCCGTGTCTACTAAAAATAAAAAATAAAAAATAAAAAACAAAAAATTAGCCGGGCGTGGTGGCAGGC
The DNA here is from genome assembly GCF_043159975.1 of Macaca nemestrina. Lineage (NCBI taxonomy): Eukaryota > Metazoa > Chordata > Mammalia > Primates > Cercopithecidae > Macaca > Macaca nemestrina. Next base: position 8,985,923 of record NC_092141.1, on the reverse strand, counting down.
TTCTGTAGTCCCAGCTACTCAGGAGGCTGAGGCAGGAGAATGGTGTGAACCCGGGAGGCGGAGCTTGCAGTGAGCTGAGATCATGCCACTGCACTCCAGCCTGGCAGCCTGGGTGACACAGCGAGACTCTGTCTCAAATAAATAAATAAATAAATAAAAGAATTATAGACAATACAGCAAAAACTCCTCATCTGCTAGCTTCCTTCTACAATTGCTGCCTGTCACTGAGACCAGAAGCCCTGCCTGTGACATGGAGCAAAGCAGAAGGCAAGCTTGGCATCCAGTGGCTTTCTACAGCCGTGTTCATGAAACCTTTATCTTTTTGCAAGCCTGGCTGTGAAATGGCCTGGAGACATGAGTCTCCACTGGACTGAAGTTCTTTGCAATCCTGGGAGCCTGTGGTCCCTGACAGAAATGTGACTGGTGAGGTGTTGCTATGGTTTGAATATCTGTCCCCTCCGAAACTCATGTTGAAATGTAATCCTCCATGTGGCAGTATTAAGAGGTAATTGGTTTAAGAGGTGATTGGTTCATGAGGGTGCTGCCATCATGGATAAGTGAATGGGTTAATGAATTAATGGGTTATTATAGGAGTGGGGCAGGTGGTTTTATAAAGAGAGAGACCTGAGCTAGCATGCTCAGCCCCCTTGCCATGTGAGGCCCTACAACACTTTGGGACTCTGCTGAGAGTCCTTCCCAGCCTGAAGGCCCTCCCCAGATGTGGCCCCTTCACCTTGGACTTCTCAGCCTCCATAACTTTAAGAACTAAATCCTTTTTCTTTCTTAATTACCCAGTTTCAGGTATTCCACTATAAGCACCAGAAAACAGACTAAGACAGTTGTCATTGGCCGCAGAAGTAAAACTTAAAATATGGCCCCTGGGTAAGTCACTTACCCCACTGGGTCTCAGCTCCCATGTCTGAAAAATGAGGGCCTTGGCCTCTATGACCTTCTAAGTTTGTGCCTCTCGGCCTTTACGTGATTCCCTCCTTTGGGCCAAGGTCACGCCAGCCCTTCTCACCCTGCAGAATAGCACAGCATTCTGGAACCCGGGATATGCTGGGGCCTGGAATGAATGTTCATCTCCTTCCCCAGAACCTAGCAGCAAGTTCCTGGTCTGTGTGCAGAGGGACTACATTGAGCCCAAGACACCAGCCCTATAGGCCAACCTATCTGCTCTCAAAGCCAGGGTCTAGGGAGTGGTGGGATGAGCCAGAGGGGGCAATCTGTGGTGATTGGAGCTTGGTGTCTGTAGTCGAGGGCTGCAGCATGGGGACTACTGTGGAAGGCGGAGGTCTGGGTAGGCATCTTCAGGGCAGGGGCACCTTCCTACTGGCACTCAACGCTCCCTTCAGCTTTGTTCATGTCGACCCCCTGAGGCTGCAGTTTTGGACACTTGCATCCCCTCTGCCCTTTGCAAGGGGCGAACCATGCTCTCGGGCCTGGAAAGCTATTTTCTGTCTCCACACGGGGGTGGTGCGGCTGTAAGCGGGCGGCGCGGGGACTGAAGAGAGCTTCTGAAGGCAAACCAGGACAGGAAGGGAGAAGCTTCGACCCGGGGGTTCCGAAGTTCTCCACCAGGGGGCGCCAAACACATGGGAAAACTAGCGTCCCTCTTCCTTGTGCAAACCCGGTCCCTATGCCCTTCCCAAAGCTGCGGCTCAGGATGAGGCCGGCAACCTGAAGACCCTTTAGTTCTTGGAGCTTGGAATTGCAGAAAACCCCGCGGATCAGGTGCCGTTGCTGAGCTAGCTTTGTGAGAGACAGGAGGCGAGTCCAGGCTCTGGGAAAAGGGAACGGCTGCAAAGGCTTCCAGTGGAATTGGCAGATCGACCCTGATGCTACCTTCGTCTTGATCAGTGTAAATATGAAGAAACAGGATACACAGTTGCGTGTACTTCTTGAGTTTCCTAGGGCAGACGAAGGACCACCTGAGGTCAGAGTCACAATAATGAAACCAATTTCACAGACCCTCGCCTCCTGTGCCTCAGCCCCATCGCCTTCCAAGCCTGGCTGCCCAAATCTCATCAGTGTATATTCCAGGGCGTGCAGAGAGAGCCTCGCAAGGATTTACAAATAAGTCCTATCTCACCAGGCACTCACTGGATCTCTGTCACCGTGGAAAAGATGAGAAGATTTGTCATGGGAAGCCTCCAAGAAAATTCCAAGACCCTCCACTATCATATCAATATGTTACAATTTTCCTCTTTCAGGAAGCATGTAGCATCTAGAAACAGTGTTTCTTCCTATTGTTCTTGGCAAATTACATCAAAATCTGTGTGCCCTTTGCCCAGAAAAGAGATGACACTTCCAAGAAGGAGAGAATATAGCACCTGCTTTTGGCTAAAAACCCTCTTCTCCAAGGTTGTACTGGCTTGTTTTCTAAATTTCAGTTAGAGAATAGTGAGAAGCTTGCCCTTGGGGTGGTGAATTAGGTAAGAGAACTATGATTGGATAGTTCTCTTGAACGATCCAACTATCAATGAACCTACCTGAAATGAGGTTAAGAGAGTTGGGAATGGATCCCACCAGAGGCCTATCATCTTTACGGCAAGTCCTAAGTGGGATCTGAATGTCTTTCCCCATGACACTAGCTGTCCCACCTTGCCTTGGAGCTTGGCTGTCAGCAAGCAAATAAACCTCACTGTGTCTGTCCCTGGGACTAGTGAACCACCTGGGGACTCAAGGTGTTTGGATATTTGAAGAAGTCTTGCCTTCCACAGAAGATCAGAGGTTGTGTGGTGTTATCTGAATTTTGCTTAGCATTGTCTTGAACAGGCACTAAAGAAGCATTTCAAGAAGAAAACAATTGTTTTTAAAAACTTAACTCTTCTTTGTCATTTGGTGCTCAGAAATCTTTGTCTCATTGCAAACAAAGGAGCCTAAGTAAGGGCAGTCTTGGAAAGAAGAGGCACCAGGTACCATTACTGCATTCATACTAAGGCCCACCACCACCATGACCACCACCAATGGAAACGAGAGATGGGGTTCACATGTGGATGACAAAGATGTGAATGACAAAGGTCTAGCATCAAAGGACAAAATCAACAGAAGAGAAGAGGCAACCTATGGAATGGGAGAAAATATTAGCAAATCATATATCTGATAAGGCTTTAATATGCAGAATATATGAAGAACTCTTAAAACTCAACAACAGCGACAAAAAAACCTGGTTTTTGTTTTTGTTTTTGTTTTTGTTTTTTTGAGACAGAGCCTCACTCTTTCCCCCAGGCTGGAGTGCAGTGGCATGATCTCAGCTCACTGCAACCTCCGCTTCCGGGTTCATGCCATTCTCCTGCCTCAGCCTCCCAAGTAGCTGGGACTACAGGCGCCCACCACCATGCCCAGCTAATTTTTTTTTTTTTTGTATTTTTAGTAGAGACAGGGTTTCACCATGTTAGCCAGGATGGTCTCAAATTCCTGACCTCATGATCCACCTGCCTCAGCCTCCCAAAGTGCTGGGATTACAGGTGTGAGCCACTGTGCCCGGCACAACCTGATTTTTAAATGGGCAAAGTACTTAAATAGACATTTCTCTAAAGAAAACATACAAAAGACCAGCAAGCACATGAAAAGATGCCCAACATCACTAATCATTAGGGACATGCAAACCAAACCGCAATGAGATACCATCTCTCACACTCATTAGGATGGCTGCTATGAAAAACAAACAAAAAATAAACAGCAACAACAAAACAGCACTGTGGCTGGCCTGTAATCCCAGCACTTTGGGAGGCCAAGTTGGGCTGATCCCTTGAGGTCAGGAGTTCACCTGGCCAACATGGTGAAACCCAGCCTCAACTAATAATACAAAAATTAGCTGGGCCTGGTGGCACACACCTGTAATCCCAGCTACTCAGGAGGCTGAGGCAGGAGAATCACTTGAACCTGGGAGACAGAGGTTGCAGTGAGCTGAGATCGCATCACTGCACTCCAGCCTGGGTGACAGAATGAAACTGTGTCTCAAAAAAACAAACAAACAAACAGTAATAACAAGTGTTGGCAAGGATGGAGAAATTAGAACTCTGTGAACTGTTGATGGGAAAGTAAAATGATGCAACCACTATAGAAAACTGTAGGGTTGTCATTAAAACAATTAAAAATAGAATTACCATATGATCTAGCATTCCCACTCCTGAATATATACCCAAAAAATGGAAGGCAAGGTCTTGAAGAGATATTTGTACATGCATGTTCATAGCAGGATTATTCACAGTAGCCAAAATGTGGAAGTAACCCAAGTGCTTATCAACAGATGAATGCATAAAAAGTGTGGTATATACATACAGAGGAATATCATTCAGCCTTTAAAAGGTTTCATATGTTTCCTCTGTTCTTTTCTTTTATGCTTCTCCTGCTGTGTTCTCATTACATGTATTTATGTGAACAGCTTTTGTAGCTATCCCACAGTCCTTGGATGCTGTGTTCGGGTTTTCTTTTTTTAGTCTCTTTGCACTTTGCTTTTTTTTTTTTTTTTGAGATGGAGTCTCACTCTTTCACCCAGGCTGGAGTGCAGTGGTGCCGTCTCAGCTCACTGCAACCTCTGCTGCCCAGGTTCAAGTGATTCTCCTGCCTCAGCCTCCCGAGTAGCTGGGATTATAGGCACCCACCACAACACCCGACTAATTTTTGTATTTTTAGTAGAAACAAGGTTTCACCATCTTGGCCAGGCTGGTCTAGAACTCCTGACCCACCTCAGCCTCCCAAAGTGCTGGGATTACAGGCATGAGCCACTGCACCCGGCCTTGCACTCTGCTTTGTAGTTTTGGAAGTTTCTTTTGAGATATCCTCAAGCTCAGAGGTTCTTTCCTCAGCTGTGTCCAGTCTACTAATTAGCCTATCTGGGTGGTCTTTATTTCTGTTACAGTGTTTTTGATCCCTAGTGTATCTTTTTGGTTCTTTCTTAGAATTTCTATCTCTTAGTTTAAATTGCCCATCTGTTCTTGCATGCTATCTGCTTTATCCATTAGAGCCCTTAGCATATTAATTATACTTGGGTTAAATTCTTGATCTGATAATTCCAACATCCCTGTCATATGAGTCAGATTCTGATGCTTTCTCTGTTTCTATGTTTTGTTTTTTCCTTTTAGTATGCCTTGTAATTTGTTTTCCCCAGACATAACCTACTGGGTAAAAGGAACTTCTGTTCATAAGCCTTTAGTAATGTGGTGGTAAGGTGTGGGGGAAGAAGAGTATTCTATAGTCCTATGAGTAGGCCTCAGTCTTTTAGTAAACCTGCCCCCGGACTGTGAACTTCACACATGCTTCTCAATTGTTCCCCTCTCCCCATTAGGTAAGCTAAGATGGTTAGAGTGAGCTGGAATTGGGAATTTTCCTTCTCCTGCATGGAAGGTTAGAGGAAATTAGAGTTGAGTGTTTCCTTTCCTCCATGCGGAAGGCTACAGCTGGTTGGAATTGGATATTTTCCTTCCCCTAAGTTAATTAGCCTCTGATAAAATCCCAGCAGGTTCGACTCTGGTTAAATAGTTTCTCCTAGAGGAAGGCTTTGTTGAAAAGAAGGGAATGCATTGGTATTTCCAAATAGCTTCTTTTCCCATCCCCAGGATGGAAGCATGAGGGAAATTTTCTCAGATTATTCACTGTGAGAACCTAGTGGAGCTCCAGGAGGTAAAATTCACAAGAGTATAGGGACCCCCTTATGCATGGGTCCCCCTGGAATATTTATCTCTCAGACTTGTCCATGCCAAGCCTCCAGCAACTCATCAAGTACAATGCTGGTTTCTACTTGTGAATTTCTGCTTCAGTATGTTTTGATTCTCTGTATCTACCTGTCTGTCTCTCCAATCTTGGGGGCACTGGTTTATCCTGTGACATCACTTGTCTCACAAATCTAGGAAGAGTTGTTGATGTTCCAGTTTTTTCAGCTTTCTGCTTGTTAGGACACAGTAGCACTTGGCTTTGTAATGTCTCAGTATTTGGTAAGGTGAGTCCTCTTTACTCTTCTTTCTTTAGGCTTTATTCTCCCTTATAAATCTTACAGTAACTGTTTCACTTTCCCCCAAAAAAAATTCTGGAAATTTTATTGGAACTGCATTGAATTTGTATATTAATTTGGAGGGATTTGGCATCCTTACATTGTTAAGCCATTTATCCATGAATATAGTATGTATTTCCATTTATTCAAAACTTTATTTATTTATTTATTTATTTATTTTTTTGAGATGGAGTCTTACTCTGTCGCCCAGGTTGGAGTGCAGTGGCGCCATCTCAGCTCACTGCAAGCTCTGCCTCCCAGGTTCACGCCATTCTCCTGCCTCAGCCTCTGGAGTAGCTGGAACTACAGGCACCCGCCACCATGCCTGGCTAATTTTTTGTATTTTTAGTAGAGACGGGGTTTCACCATGTTAGTCAGGATGGTCTTGATCTCCTGACTTCGTGATCCACCCGCCTTGGCCTCCCAAAGTGCTGGGATTACAGGCATGAGCCACCACACCTGGCCTCAAAACTTCTTTATGTCCTTTACTAGTTTTAAATTTTGCTCCATAAAGATCTCATGTAGTTTTCATTACATAAGGTCCTAAGTACTCAATAGGTTTTTATGCTATTGTAAAAGATCATTTTGTATATTTTTATATTTTCTAATTGGTCATTGACAGTGCAAACAAACCCTATCAGTTTCTTTTTTTTTTTTTTTTTTTTTTTTTGAGACGGAGTCTCACTCTGTCACCCAGGCTGGAGAGCAGTGGCGCAGTCTTGGCTCACTGCAAGCTCCACCTCCCAGGTTCACGCCATTCTCCTGCCTCAGCCTCCCAAGTAGCTGGGACTACAGGTGCCCGCCACCACTCCTGGCTAATTTTTTTTGTATTTTTAGTACAGGTGGGGTTTCACCATGTTAGCCAGGATGGTCTCGATCTCCTGACCTCATGATCCGCCCACCTTGCCCTCCCAAAGTGCTGGGATTACAGGTGGGAGCCACCATGCCTGGCCTACTTTCTGATTTTTAAGTAAACATGAATTATTAGATAACTCTAACTTGATCCTCATAAATTAGGTTTTAAAAAATACACTGTTGGATTGGGGTAGCCAATATTTTATTTAAAATTTTTTACATTAATATTCACTCTGTTTCTTTTCTTTCACTTTTCTTAACCTGTTTTCTCATTATAATTATACTAGACTCATAAAATAAATCAAGCAGCTTTCCCTCTTTTTTCTATTTTCTATTTTATGGAACAACTTGTATAACATAAGGCTTATCTGTTCAACATATGGTAAAACTTTGTGCCTGGAGTTCAGTAGAGCCACTTTTCTTGTATCCAAGAAAACTTTATATACAAATGTTTATGTAATTTTCTATTTCTTCATATGACATTTTACATTTTCTGGAAATTTATCCTTTTCTACGCAAGTTTTCAAATGTATCAGTGTATAGTTCTTGAGACTGTTGCTTGCCTACCTAATATACATTTCCCCTCTTCTTTACCCAAGTTATGTACCTGGCAGCAATTGTGTTCAAGTAAAATGTTCACCTTACCATACTCTGCATCTTAAAGTGTTCACCTTACCAGAAATTCTGCAAAGGATGTCTGGTAAGGAATTTTGCTTTCCAGATGTAGGCTCTACCTCCTTCTCTTCCCCTTCCTTAGAGGAGAAACAGCCATCTTGCAACCATGAGGTGAAAAGCATGAGCAAGAAAGTGCTATCCTCAGCTGAACACAGTCCTTTTTGCTCAGTTACTCTTACCAGGTTTGTGTTTAGTGTTCCCCCTGCACCCCGCCACAAAAAAGGCTAGTTTTGGTTTAGCTAATTTTACCCATTGTGTTTGCTCTCTCTTTTTATTTCTGCCATGATCGTTATTAGTTCCTTCATTCTCATTTCTGTGGGTTCACTCCATTGCTCTTTTTTTTAACTTCTTAAGTTACACACTTACCTTTTTGTTCTAAGTATTTTTTTTTTCTAATAAGCATAGTCACAAATTTTAAATTCTCTTGTGTACTGCTTTAGTATAAATTTTGACATTGTGATTCAGCACACATTTTGACATTATAATTTGGTTCTAAGTATTTTATAATTTCTCTTGTCATTTCCTCTTTAGCCCAAAGTTAATATTAATTCTTCCCAGAAATGTGGTATTTTTAAGTGCCCTTTTTATAATGAATTCTAACTTTATTTCACTATAATTGAAGGATGTAATTTCCTCATAATTAATTTTTTGTAATTTATGGATTTTCCTTTGTTAAGTATAAGAGCATATGTTTGTGTATGTTTTAGTTCAAAATTATTAAATATATTATTCAAATATTCTATCTTGCTTATCTTCTTGATTCATATACTGAAAGAGCTGTGCTAAAATCTCTGCATATAATTGTTCATATATCTATTTCCCCAATATACATTTTGAGGCCACATTGTTGGATGCATATATGTTTATGATTGTTATCTCTTCTTGATTTATTATCCCTTGTTAGTATATAACATCTCTATTTGTCCTGTATGTTATTTTTGCCCTAAATTCATTTTTCTTCTGATGTTAAAATTGCTACCTTAGAGTTCTTTCTTTTCTTAATGTGCTTAGATTTTTTAACCTTTCATTTTTTAATTTTGCATAAATTATCTTTTGCTAACAGTATTTTATTGAATTTTGTTTTTATATTCAATCAGAGTCTCTTTATTTTGATTTCTGCATCTAATTCACCTACATTTATGTCAATTAATGTTATCTTGGGACTTATTTCTGCTATCTCATTTTGTGTTTTCTATTTACTGTACTTTCTTTCTACTGCTTTCCATCTTCTTTGGGATAATTCAAAATTGTTTTCTTCCATTGAAATGTTTGGATTTTATACTTTCCATTGACTATGTCAAATTTATTTTTTAGAATAGAATACATTCTGTGTATACTCTTCTCATTGTTGACCCTAACATTATGACCCTTACTTACATTTATTCTTTCCCTTGTCAACTTCTTAAGCTTAACAGCATCTTAAGCTTGATAACTCTTCCTTAAACAGAACAAGTACATTAGCATACTCCCATCACCCTCTAGGCTTTCCTACCAGCAGTTTCCCACTCCCCTTTCCCACCACGCTTCTGGTTTCAGGTTGTATTTCTGAATTATCTATGATATATAAATTTTGCAGGAGAAGGCATTGCTAATTTAGGTAACAATATACTTTTGTAAGATACGTTTCTCCCCTTTACCTTGCGTATTTCATTACTTCATCCTGTATTCATTTCCCATATTACTGGGGTACTTCTCTTTTTAAAATGCTATCAAGGGAGATTGCCTTATAAAATGGTGAAATGAGGACTTTGGTGAGCCATTATCCCTTAAAAACAATAAAAATACTGGCGAAACAGCTAAAATCAACCATTTCAGAACTTTGGAAGTACACCAAAGCCACAGAAGGAACTGAAAATCATCCATCCAAGAGAAAAATACTGAACTTCAATAAGACAGTGGTGTCTGTGGGATTTTAACTTGAAGCTATTCCCATCCTCTCTCCCTCTCCAGCTTGGTGGCCCAGTAGCCATGAAAGGCCAGCAGACATGGAGCTAATGGAGATGACTGACTCTTTTGGAGCTCCATTAAAAGCCCCACGCCTAGAGCACACTCAATATTTTGTCCAAATTAGCAGCTACCTGGAAAATCTCTATTCCCAAGATGTTGCGGCTATTTCATTTGATTCACAACTCAGCTCATGGACAAAAACAACAACAACAACAACAAAGCTGTCCCCAGGACATTGCCAAAAACAATAGCAATCTGATGGCAATATCTCAGCTGCCTAAGTCTGTGATTCTGGTTGCAGCAAACAAGAGCCTGGCCAACAACAATAAAAGTTTAAAAGGAAGTTCTTGAGAACTAGAAAACCACAGGGAACTTTAAAAAACTCCAATATATTCCTGGGGATCTAGAAGGCTGTACTCATATGCATGCTTGGGAAAGACCTTGGAAAGAAGAAGGCCCCAGTCATTCACCTCTGGGTGACCCTGAGTCCCTGTACAAGCAAAAAGTGAAAGTTAAGGCTGTCTTATAAACTCCCTGAAGCGTGAAGCTGTGACTTCAGATACAGCTCCCCTTGGCAAATGGTGAAAGATATACAGACAAAGCATTTAGGGAAATCTTCCGACCAATCATTTTGGCTGACCACTAAATTATACTGACCTAGGACTGAACCCTAGGAAACCAGACTTAAAAATGAAAATAATAACCCTTCTTTAAAATGCAAACAGAGAACTCAGGACCTGCATATTGCAGGGAATATAGAATCTACAGAATTAATCCAGGAAAGGCACTAAGCACATAAGAAGCAAACAGCAAAACAATGACATAAAAAGCAGCAAGAGCAACAAACCTTGGGGGAGGGTATCTCATACCATGTTGTTACAATATACTATCTATCTTAGTCTGTTTTGTATTGCTATGACAGAATGCCTGAGACTGGGTGGGTAGCTTATTTTTAAAAAGATAGTGGGCCTAGTGGCTCATTCCTATAACCCCTGCACTTTGTGAGACTGAGGTGGGTTTAGTACTTAAGCCCAGGAGTTCAAGACCAGTCTGGGAAACATAGTGAGACTCCATCTCTACAAAAAATAAAATACTAGCCAGGCATGGTGGTTCACATCTGTAGTCCCAGCTACTCAGGAGGCTGAGGTGGGAGGATCGCATGAGCCAAGGAGGTCAAGGCTACAGTGAGTTTTGATCGCACCACTGCACTCCATCCTGCGTGACAGAGCAAGACCTTGTCTCAAAAAAGAGAAAGGAAAAAGAAAACAGGTTTATTTGGCTCATGATTTTGGTGGCTAGAACGTTCAAGATTGGGCATCTCTATTTGATGAGAACCTTGGGCTGCTTCAGCTCATGGCAGAAAGCCAGGGGGAAGTGAGCATGTGCAAAGAGATCACATGGTGGGAAGGGGAGCAAGAGAGAGGAATTGAGGAAATCAGACTATTTTAAACGACATGCTTTCATGGGAACTAATTGATTCCCACAAGACAGAAAACTCACTAACTCCTGTGGGAAAGTATGAATATATTCATGAGGAATCCACCCTCATGACCCAAACATCTCCCACTAGGCCCACCTCTCAACACTGCCACATTGGGGATCAAATTTCAGCAAGAGTTTTGACAAAGACAAACTACAACCAAGCCATGGCACTACAAAAAATGTTCTGTTTCGGCCAGGCGCGGTGGCTCAAGCCCATAATCCCAGCACTTTGGGAGGCCAAGGTGGGCAGATCGTGAGGTCAGGAGATGGAGATCATCCTGGCTAACATGGTGAAACCCCTTCTCTACTAAAAATACAAAAACTTAGTAGGTGCCTGTAGTCCCAGCTACTCGGGAGGCTGAGGCAGGAGAATGGTGTGAACCCGGGAGGCAGAGATTGCAGTCAGCCGAGATCACGCCACTGCACTCCAGCCTGGGCAACAGAGCAAGACTCCATCTCAAAAAAAAAAAAAAAAAGTTCAGTTTCATCAGTAATTTACAAGACATGCAAAGAAAGAGAAAAGTATGCCACATACACAGTTAAACAGCCATCAGAAAATATCCCTTAGGGCACACAGATGTCAAGTTTAGTAGACAAAGACTTCAAATCACCTATTAAAAATATGTTCAAAGAATGAAAGAATACCAGGCCTAAAGAATTCAAGAAAAGGAGGACAACAATATCTCACCAAATAGAGAATATCAACAAAGAAATAGAAATTACCCCAAAAAAGCCAAATAGAAATCCTAGAGTGGAGAAATACAATAACTGAAATGAAAAATTCACTAAAGGGGATTGATAGCAAATTTGAGCTGTCGAAAGAAAGAATCAGCAAAGTTGAAAGTAAGTCAGTAAAGATTATCTATCTGAGGAACAGAGTAAAAACAGAATGAAGAAAAGTAAACAGAGCCTCAGAGACCTGTGGGATCTCATCAAGCATACCAACATACATATAATGAGTGTTCCTGAAGAAGAAAAGAAACATAAAGAGAAATTAAAAATATTCGGGGTAATGACTAAAAATTTCCCAAGTGTGGTGAAAACCACTAGTGTACATATCCCAAGAAGCTTAACAAACCCCAACTAGAAAAACTCAAAGAGATTCACACCTAGACACATTATAGTCAAGTGGGTGAAAGTCAAAGACAAAAAGAAAACCTTGAAAACAGCAAGAGGAAAACAACCTATTGTGTCCAAGACATCGTCAACAAGATTGACAGCTAACTTCTTATTAGAAATCATGAAGGCGGGAAGACAGTGGGATGACAACTTCGATGTGTCAAAAGATTCTCAATCAAGAATTCTCTATACAACAAACCTCTACTTCAAAAATAAAGATGTTAAGATATTTCCAGATAAACAAAAATTGAGAGCACTCACCGCTAGTAGAGCTTATCAGAAATACAAAAGGGAGTTCTTCGGGCTGAAATGAGAGGACATGAGACAGTAACTTGAATCCACATGAAAAAATAAAAAGCACCAGTAAAGGTTATTAAATGGATAATTATAAAAGGCAGTATAAACATATTTTTGTTTCTAACTCTTCTCTTTTTCTGATTTAACTTTCTCTTTTTAAAATCAACTACATAAAGCAATAATTATAAAACTGTACTGATAGCTGTATAAAGATGAAATTTGCATAACCATATTGGCACAAAGAAGCAGGGAGGGAATGGAGGTATATTGGAGCAAAGAGTTTGTAGATTACTGAAATTAAGTTAGTATTAATTCAAAGTAGATTTTTTTTTTAAAATTAAAATACTAATTGTAATCCCTAGAGCAGCCACTAAGAAAACAATTTGTTAAATGGTTTCAAAGAAGATCTTGATGTGGTAAACGTTTTGAGAATTTATGTGCCTGAAAATATTTTTAATTCATGATCACATTTTAATAGTACTTAGAATGCATACAAAATACTGGGCTTTGAAAAGCTCTTGTCCTTCAGTCATTTGAAAATATTACTCAATTGTTTTAAGTTTGATGTTGAGAAGTCGAATGCCAATATGGTTATTGTTTCTTTTTCTCTGGGAGCTTTTAGAATTTTCTGTCTCAACAACGACTAAATAATAGCATATTTAGGAAGGAACTTAACAAAAAACGTAGAAGACCTATATAAAGAAAACTTTAAAATTCTGTTGAAAGACAAGAAAAAGAAGACTGAAACAAGTGAAAAAGTTTAGTTGAAAAGAATGAATAAGACTTTGTATTTGATAGCACAATAGGATGACTATAGTCAATAATAATTTAATTATACATTTAAAAATAACTAAGAGTATAATTGGATTATTTGTAACACAAAGGATAAATGCTTAATAGGATAGATAGCCCACGTTACATGATGTGATTATTATATATTGCATGCCTATATGAAAGCATCTTGTGTACCTCATAAATATATACACCTATTATGTACCTACAAAAATTAAAATTAAAAATTAAAACAGGCCTTGGCCGGGCACAGTGGCTCATGCCTGTAATCCCAGCACTTTGGGAGGCTGAGACGGGCGGATCACTTGAGGCCAGAAGTTCGAGACCAGCCTGGTCAACGTGGCGAGACCCCGTCTCTACTGAAAATACAAAAAATTAGCTGGGCGTGGTGGTGCATGCCTGTAATCCCAGCTACTCAGGAGGCTGAGGCATGAGACTCGCTTGAACCTGAGAGGTAGAGGTTGCAGTGAGCTGAGATTGTGAAACTGCACTCCAGCCCGGGTGATAGAGCGAGACTCTGTCTCAAAAAAAAAAAAAAAAGAAAAGAAAAAAAAAAGTTTACCATTTTCATTAGGTGATTCAGCATCACAAAGATGGTCTACATTCATTTGTACATTTAATGCAATACTGATAAAAATATTAGCTGGCTTTTGTTGTTGCTGCTGTTTAGTTGATTGCTCTACTTGGAACTAGAAAAGCTGATTCTAAAGTTGATATGGAAAAATAAACAAGCATAGCTATGAAGACTAAAAGAGAAGTACAGTGAGACTGGACCAGCCCTAAAAGATGTAAAACCACATGAATAGACAGACTAACAGAACAGAAAATTTTCATGAAGAAAAGGACTAGTCAGTAAGTGATTTGGAGACAATTGGGCAGTCATAGGATGGGAGGGAAAAAAATGGATCACTATCTCACACCCTACACCAGGAAAAACTCCAATTGGCTCAAAAACAAAAATGTAAAAAGTGAAACCATAAAATGATATGAAACCAGGCTGGGCGCGGTGGCTCACACCTGTAATCCCAACACTTTGGGTGGCCGAGGTGGAAGGATTGCTTGAGCCCAGGAGTTCAAGACCAGCCTGGGCAACATAGTGAGACTCTGTCTCAACCAAAAATACAAAAATTAGCCAGGAGTAGTGGCATGCACCTGTAGTACCAGTTACTCAGGAGACTGAGGTGGGAGGATCGCTTGAGCCAGGGAGGCAGTGAGATGAGATCATGCCACTGCACTCCAGCCTGGGTGAGAAAGTGAGACCCTGTCAAAAAATAAATAAATAAATAAAGTACATGAAACCGTGAAAGCATTTAAAGAAAACATGGAAGAATTCTTAATAGCTTTGTAATAGAGAAAGCTTCTCTGACTATGACTGAAAATCCAGAAGCCATAAAAAATATTAGTGCATTTGAATACATAAAAATAAAAAAATTTTACTGACCAGGTATAGTAGCTCATGCCTGTAATCCCAGCACTTTGGGAGGCTGAAGCAGGAGTATCACTTGAGCCCAGGAGTTTGAGATCACCAGCCTGGGCAACATAGTGACACCCCGTATCTACAAAAAAAAAAGAAAGAAAAAAATAACCAGGTGTGATGGCACATGCCTGTAGTCCTAGCTACTTGGGAGACTGGGGTGGGAGGATCACTTGAGCCTGGGAGGTTGAGGCTGCAGTGAGCCATGATTGGGCCACTGCACTCCAGCCTAGGTGACAGAGCAAGACCCTGTCCCCCCAAAAAAAAATTCTACCAAAAAAAAAAAATCCCACCTCAGCAAAAGTCAAAACACAAACTGGGAAAAATATTTGTGACTCATGTCCCAGAGGCTATTTTCCTTGCAAATCTCCTACAAATCTCTAAGGAAAAGGCATAGATTTGTAAACAAACTCAATAAACTGATAGGCAGAGGATATCACAGGCGGTTCACAGAAACAGAAAAACAAGTGAATAGACCCAGGAATCCTACTTTGTGGAATGTATCCTACAGATACACCTGCCTATTCATTAAATGGTATTTATACAAGGTTATCTATTACAAAAAAAAACTGGAAATAGCCCAAATGTCCATCAGTAAGAGACCAGTTACATAAATTATGGTTTGTCCACACAATGAAAAAAAAAATCATGCAATTAAAAGCGCCTTTTGTGTATTGATATGGAAAAATCCCTAATGTATATTAACAAAATAAAGAGTGATAAAAATATAGAACAGGATCTATATACCACTTTTTGTATAGAAAGAAAGGAAGCTAAGATTATATTCATGTCTGCTCATATTTGCATAAAGAAACTCTGCAAAATATGCCAAAAGTAATAAAAGTGGTTATCTATGGGGAAGGGGTGGGAAATGGATGGATAAAAGAAGAAATGCAATTAGAATTTTCACTATAAGCTCCTTTTTTGAATCTTTTGACCATGAGAATCAACTATCTGCCCAAAATTAAAAACTGAATTAAAAAGAAATTTTCTGTTTGTCTTTGCTGTTCTTAAGTTTCACCGCAATATGTCTAGGTGTGGCTAGAATGTTTTGTTTTGTCTTCTTAGACATGAGATTTTTTTTTGGTGAATCTGAAGTCTCTCTTGGAAATTCGTGGTCACTTTTTATTCAAATTATTTCATCCCTCTCCATTTTCTTTTCATGAGACTCATCTTACTACTTAAATCTTACATTTTTGCCTCACTCCTCTTTCCTAGCTTTTATTCTTCATCTCTTCCTGATGTCTCTAGGAGAGTTGCTAACCTGGCTTTCCACTCCCTAGTCGCTCTTTGTCTGTATCCATCCTGCCATTCAACGTATCCATTCAGTTCTTTCATTCATCAGTCTTCATATTCAGGATGTCCATCTGATTTGTTCGACACCACTGGGGCTTGCTTCCGCTTCACATTTCTGACACCTTCCCTCATGTCTTTAAACACATTTGTTATGCTTATTTCAAATTTCGATTCCATTAATTGATTGGCTGTTTCCTTTGATACAGGTTGTTCCATTTATCTTTCTCATATAACCATTGCCCTTCATATAACCGTTGCCCTCCTCAGACATCCCATTCTTTTTCCTTATGAGTTCTTGTCCTTGGTACTACCAACTACATCAGCTGCCAGTGCATACGTGTCCATTGAGAGAGCTTCTGGTGTTGCAGTCTGAAAGAAACCACTTCCCTTTTGTCTTCCCCAACCAGGCAATACTTTTCCTCAGCAAATCTTCCAGAGCCTCTTCCTCAGATATTATTCTTTTCCAAGGGCTGCCTCCCTCTGTTGCAACTGCCTGTCCCATTATATTCATCGGCTCAGACTGCTATAACAAAATATCACAGACTGGGTGGCTTCCATAACAGACATTTATTTCTCACTGTTCTGGAGGCTGGGAAGTCCAAGATCAAGGTGCCAGCCGGACTGGTGTGTGGTGAGGGCTCTCCCTTGGGTTTCAGATGGCTGCCTTCTCACTGTGTGCTCACATGGCCTTTCCTCTGTGCGTGAACACAGAGAGAGGGAGCAAGCGAGCTCTCTGGTGTCTCGTGAAGACACTGATCCTATGAGATCAGGGCCAACCTTTACAACCTCATATAGCCTTAATTACCTCCTGAAGACCTTGTCTCCAAATACAGTCATATTGGATTAGGACTTTAACATACAAATTTGGGAGTAGGGGGGGTGGTCACAATTCAGTCCATAGCACCTGTGGAAGAGGGTACAGTCAGCCTTCTCCCTCGTATCTGCTGTAACGCTGCTCCCTTCTCACCTCGCTGCTCCCAGTTGGCATTAAGTTGGCCCTAGGCTAATGCTGTTTTTTTGTCGCACAGTGGCAACAGGGTGTGCCAGGGTCTTGCCACGGCAAAACGAAGGCGAGAGATCAACAGTCTGACGTCCCCTACTGTTAGGAATAACGCTCAAAATCCTAAGGAAATTGAACACTCGAACAAAGGGTTCTTAGCAAAGCAATTTTACTTCTGCGCAGAGGGGTGCCTCCTTGGCCAGTCGCCATGAGAGCACACCTGAACAGAGGGGCACGAGAACCTTTATTCCTGACGCAAGTCCTACCCCTGTACCCTTTCCCCATTGGCCGGGGTCAGGTCGTACAATGTAAACTAATCCCGGTTGGCTAAAACATTTGATTTTTTAGATAGGATGGGCACGTAAAAGAAAGTGGAGGGAAAGGGGAAGGGGTGTCTGTAAGGAGCCAGAAAGTTAGTCCTCTTTCCAAATAAGGAAAGGAATGTGAGCTGGTACTGATAACGCCTGGTACTGTGGCATGCCTGGGCATCTAACAAAGGCAAGAAGGAAAAAAAGAGAAAAAAGGAGAAAAATGGGGGGGGGTACTATAAATTAAAGAATAAAAGATTGATCAGATTATTTGCAGAGAAACCTCATCATATCCCACACTAGCCCCCATCCATACCTGTTCCTATTCTGCTTTAGACTTACATTACACACATACACTCTTTCTCTCTCTCTCTCTCTCTCTCTCACACACACACACACACACACACACACACACACACACACAGAGGCATCTAACCATATAACTCCTCAGGGTTCCCTCTTTGTTTTCTGTTCAGTTCCAGGACCCGTTAACCTCCCTCCCACTTCTGCAGCTCTCCAGGAACAGGAGCTGAGAGCCTTTCCTGGTTGCAATCTCGTGGGAAGCCTGAAGTTAGCCTCATTTCAGTTCCCAGCTTTGCCATTGCTGGAGATGAAGTTGAATCTCCAAGCCTCCACTGTTTTTCTTCTATTATCATGAAAAGCTTGGAATCGGTGATCTCGGGTGGTTCTAGCTCCAAACTTCTGGGATTCTGTGTGGTAAGTGAAGAAGTGGCAGGTAAGGAACATTGAGATATTTTAAGACTACACGGTTTCCAAGGAGATAAAGAGACATAGTGGGGGAATACCCAACGAGAGAGAGTTATTAGCAAGAATGGATGTCAAATATAGAAGGTAGAATGTCAATCAAGTTTCAGGGAATGAGAAGAAGGCGAAGGATGTTAGTGGAGATTCACAAAAGAAAGGGAAAATGACTGATTGAAAGATTTGGAGGAGAATCTGCAAGACTGAAGAATGACAAACACGATTAACCACCGTATAAGCAATTATAGTATTTTCTTTGTAATTTATTACTAAATATTGCAGATATAGCAAAAGGTATACAGAATAATAATGAGCACTTTGTCCCCAGAGCTCAATCTAAACTATTACTCATTACCAATATATAGTAAGCCTCCCCGGTGCTATGTCCTTCCCTCCACCGTCACCAGGAGATGGTAATTATTATGCTAAATTTGTTATTCTTTACACTTCCACTACACAGGGATGTATTCAGGGTCAACATTTTCTTTTTATAAATCAAATTTGGGCCAGGCAAGGTAGTTCATGCCTGTAATCCTAGCATTTTGGGAGACCGAGGCAAGAGGATTCCTTGAGGCTGCAAATTCAAGACCAGTCTGGGCAACATGGGGAAACCCCACCTCTGCAAAAAATACAAAAAAAAAAAAAGCCAGGTGTGGTGGCATATCCCTGTAGTTTCAGCTACTTGGGAGGCTGAGGAGGGAGGATCACCTGAACCCAGGGAGATCGAGGCTGCAATGAGCCATGATTGTGCCACTGTAACTCGTGCTCCAGCCTGGGCAACAGTATGAGATGCTGTCTCAAAATAAATAAATAAATAAATAAATAAAAGGAAATAAAATTTGATGTCTGAAGACTGAGAAGTATGACTATTGAAATGCTTGAGATAAAGAAAGGTGTCCTCACTGGAGGGGTCTGGGCAAGGAGAAAAAGAAAATGGATGGAATAACTTGGGGCAGAGTGTGAGAAGCTTCCTTTTACCCACTTATGTCTTTCTAGGTGAAGAGGTTACTAGTAGTCACTTCCATATGTAGACTTAGAGCATCGGTCAGCTTCCTGGTGAAGGCAGAGAGCCACACTCCCAGAACACCCAAGGTCAGAAGGAAAGGCGTTATTTCAGCTACTGCCTAGGAGAGCTGTTAGTTTGGACAAATGGGAGTTCTCTTCTCAGTAATCCCAGCATTGGGAAATTGGTCATGACAGAGAACAGGAGGCCACTTAACACATCAGGGACAAGTCACAGAGCAGGCTGAGGTTTGAGGCTGGTCTCCAAGACCAGACTCAGCCATGACTGCCCAGTGAGATGAGTACAACCAGTGTTCTGCCTCATCCTTTCCCTGAGAGTGGCCCTTGAAACTGCCTCTGAGGGGTACTGTCTTCCTCAGCCCCAGCAGACCGCCAAAATGGAATCATAGAATCATTCCATGAAAAGATGGCTGGGTTCAGGGAGGCCACCGGCCTTGCATCATTGTATTACTGAAAACCCACTGCGGCCATCTTTAGACAACCCAGCCCTGCAGCAAACTTAACTAAGCCCTAAACGCTGCCATAACAAACAGATTAAAATTCACTTTCATCGACATTAAAAATCATTTGGGAGGAAAAAAAAGGCAAAAAGACTTTTCTAATTTTGCTTTTGAAATTATTTGTCTGAGTAACTCATTTAATTCACAATTTGCTTTGCTTATTTTCCCCCAAAAATCTATGCATAATTGGGAATTCTCGAGAAGTGAGGAAATGAAATCCACAGATTACTTTCAAATGTGTGAAATGCTGTATGAATGCTAAAGTTAGCAATTCAGGAAGCTGGTGTGTTAACATTTGTAAGCATCGAACTCAACATGTATTCTTCATTTTGTGACTTCCTTTTTGCATTTTAGAGCCAGCGATTATTTTCAAGCTGGAAACATTGGTATAGGCTCCTGAGAAGCTCACAGGGCCTAGGCCCTGTCCCCAGAGGCCTGGAGGATCAGCAACCCAGTGAGAAGGTTTTATGGGAGGTACTTGTGTCTGTGGGCACTGACTGGTTCCTTTGTCTCAATTCCCAGACCTCCCCACTCATGTTCCTTGGTTGTTTTCTCCTCCCACTTGCCATAACAGTGAGGAGTTTGTGTTGTTCACTGCTGCATCCCCAGCCCAGAAGAGCATCAGGCCCATCACAGATACTCGACATAAGTGTTTGTTGAATGCACGGTCACCTCTGGGAATGGGATTGGGTGGTGGACAAATAGGGCTTCAGATGTATTTCTATTGTTCAAATGATGTATAACGAGAATGTACTCACTTATTAGTTTTGTAATTAAAAAATAACATAATTTTACAATGAGATGTCACCTCACATCCATCAGGATGGCTACTATTAAAAAAAACAAAAACAAAAACAAAAACAGAAATAACAAGTGTTGGCGAGAATGTGGAGAAACTGGAACCCTTGCGTGTGGTTGGTGAAAATGTAAAATGGAGCGGCCACTGTGGAAAACAGTACGGTTTCTTCAAGAAATTAAAAATAGAATTACCATATGACCTAGCAATTCCACTTCTAAATATATACACTCCAAAAAATTGAAGCCAAGTCTCAAAGAGATACTTGAACACCCACGTTCATAGCAGCATTATTTGCAATAGCTAAAAAGTGGAGTCAACCCAAATGTCCATCAATGGATGAATGGATAAACAAAATACAGTATTAACAGAAGGGGATATTATTCAGGCTTTAAAAGGAAGGAAATTCTGACATAGGCTACCCCATGGATGAGCCCTGAAAACGTTATACTAAATGAAATAAGCCAGTCACAAAAAGACAAACACTGTATGATTTCATTTATATGAAGTACCTAGAGTAATCAAATTCATAGAGACAGAAAGTAGAAAGGTAGTTGTCAGAGGCTAGGGGAAGAGCAAAATGGAAAGTTATTCATTAGTGGGAATGAAATTTCAGTTTTACAAGATGAAAATGTTCTTTTTCTTTTTTTTTTTTTTTTTTTTGATGGAGTCTCACTCTGCCGCCCAGGCTGGAGGCCTGGAGTGCAGTGGCACAATCTCGGCTCACTGCAACCTCCACCGCCCGGGTTCAGGCCATTCTCCTGCCTCAGCCTCCCAAGTAGCTGGGACTACAGGCGCCTGCCAGCACGCCTGGCTAATTTTTTTGTCTTTTCAGTAGAGATTAGGTTTTACCATGTTAGCCAGGATGGTCTCGATCTCCTGACCTCATGATCTGTGCACCTCAGCCTCCCAAAGTGCTGGGATTACAGGCGTGAGCCACTGCACCCGGCTGAAAATGTTGTAAACATTAGTGGCACAAACGTGTGAATAATACTTAACAATACTGAACAGTACACTTAAAAATGCTTAAGATGGCAAATTTGTTGTTATGTGTATTTTACTACAGTTAAAAATAAACAACACTTAACAATACAGTTCTAAACGTAAATATATTTATAATTTTGAGTGCAGGAGACTTTTTTAAAGAAAACACAAAACTCAGGAAGATAGAATGATCAACAGATTCAGCTAGATAAATATTTTACATTTCTATGATAAAAGACAACATAAAATTAAAGACAAACAGCAGGCTGGCAGAAAATATCTGCATATATATGTTGGACATTATTCATCATACAGGAAATTTTTTTTTTTTTTTTTTTTTTTTGAGACAGAGTCTCACTCTGTTGCCTGAGTTGGAGTGCAGTGGCGCAATCTCTGCTCACTGCAACCTCCGCCTCCTAGGTTCAAGCTATTCATTGGCCTCAGCCTCCCAAGTAGTTGGAATTACAGGCACCTGCCACCGAGCCCAGCTGATTTTTTTGTATTTTTAGTAGAGACAGGGTTTCACTATGTTGGTCAGGCTGGTCTCGAACTCCCGACCTCAGGTGATCCACCAGCCTCGGCCTCCCAAAATGCTGGGATTACAGGCATGAGCCACTGCATCTGGGCCATACAGTAAAACTATTTATGGGAGGAGGTAAGTATATTTGGTTTAGTTAGCATAAATCAAATTACTGAAGTCAGTGAACTCTGAGGACACCTCTGACAGACACACAAAATAAGGAGGAGGAGGTTGCAAAGTGTTGATGTTTGTGTAACCGCAAGCATGGCTGAGCCTAGAACACAATTAGTATTCAAGCAAATGGAACCGTGCGGGTATTGATACAGGTTACCTTCATTCTAGGACCCTTCCTTCTGTCACTAATACCATAAACCACATGCAAATGAGGCAAGTAAGATCTGGGAGGAATTTGAGAAGCGTTTGTGCAATGTCCGAGAGTGAACTTACAATAGGATGAACTTAGGGAGTTAACAAGAGTCTGCACTGACCCTGAACCCTCCAAACATTCTTGCGATGGCCAGGCACAGTGGCTCATGCCTGTCATCTCAGCACTTTGGGAGGCCCAGGTGGGCAGATGGTTTGAGCCCAGGAGTTCAAGACCAGCCTGGGCAACATGGTGAAACCACACCTCTATAAAAATACAAAACTTAGCCAGGTGTAGGGGTGCACACCCGTAGTCCCAGCTATTAAGGAGGCTGAGGTGGGAGGATTGCTTGGGCCTGGGAGGTCAAGGTTGCATGAGTTGTGATCATGGGTGCACTCCAGCCTGGGCAACAGAGCAAGACCCTGTCTCAAAAAAAAAAAAAATTCTTGGGGACTGCAGATATGTTGTATCTATCTCTCAATGATGTAGTCACAGGGTAAACAAACCAAATATTGCCCCACCTCTCCTCTTTAGTACCATCTCTGCTTTTAGAGAATCCTGAGCCTAGAAGGAGAGAAAGCTAATTCTTCTGTTGACTTGGTGCATCAGCCTGGGTGCCTCGCTATTGGTCAGCCTGCCACGGATTGCTGTGTTGATTGCCTTCCCTGTCCCTTGTTGCATCCAATGATGGTCCAACCAATCCATTCAAAAGTATTAGGATGAATAGAAGTGAGCATCAAAAATATAGGATTATGTTCGAGAACACAGAAAGGCCTTCTATAAATCAATAAAAATGCAAAGCAACTTGATTTTTAAAATATGCATCAAACATGAACAAGATACTCACAGAAGAAGAAATGGCTGTATACAGATGTGTAAGTTCACCTATCAGACTGGCAAACATTTAAGAGACTGGTAATATACCATATTGGTGAGTGTCTTAGTCAGTCTGAGCTGCTCTAACAAATTATCATAGACTGGGAATCTTAAACATTTCCTTCTCACAGTTCTGGAGGCCGGGAAGTCCAAGATCAAGGTGCTTGGAGAGACAGTGTCTGCTGAAGGTCGGCTTGCTGGTTTGCAGATGGCTGTCATCCTATTGCTCCCTCACATGGCGGAGAGCAAAGAGAGAGAAAGCAAGCACTTTCTTTTCTAAGACAGAGGACACTAAACCCATCGTAAGGGCACCACCCTTAGGAACTAATTACCTCCCAAAGGCTGAATATCCAAGTACCATTACATTGGAGATTAGGGTTTGATATGGCTTGTCTGTGTTCCCATTCTAATCTCAACTTGAATTGTATCTCACAGAATTTCCACTTGTCATGGGAGGGACCCACGGGGAGGTAACTGAGTCGTGGGGGCCGGTCTTTCTGTGCTATTCTCCTGATAGTGAATAAGTCTCAGGAGATCTGAAGGGTTTATCAGGGGTTTCCGCTTTTGCTTCCCTTTCATTTTCTCTTGCCGCCACCATGTAAGAAGTGCCTTTCACCTCCCGCCATGGTTCTGAAACCTCCCCAGGCATGTGGACCTGTAGGTCCAATTTAAACCTCTTTCTCTTCCCAGTCTTGGGTATGTCTTTATCAGCAGCGTGAAAACGGACTAACATAGGGTTTCAACATATGAATTTTGGGGGCAGGTATTCAGTTCACAGCAGTGAGGATATGAAGACTCTCTATACTTTGGGTTGGAATTTAAACTTGTAAATTAGACTTGTAAAGTCTTCAGAGGCTCAGATATGACATGTGAGCCTTGTGACTTCTGAGGATCAAGGCTGCGTTCTGGCAGCTCTCTCACCATTGGCAAAATGACAGAAAAGTATCATTTCCATTGGATATCCTGCTACATACTGAATTTTCACATTGAACATTTAATTTCCCATTTAAATAAACCCATCTGGAGTTTGATTTGTATATGTCTTTCTGTTTTCCAAATAATGAGCTAGTTGTCCAGTGCCATTTGTGGCATAATCTCTACTTTCCCCACGGGGATATGCCATGATAGCATATAATGCATTCCTATAGAAACTTGGGTTTATTCTGAACTTTCTATTCTCTTTATTGTATCAAGGATCATAAATTGGGGCCTTGTAGCCTATTCCAGGTCTCCAGATGTGTGTTTGGTCTTGTTTTGGTTTTGGACTGAAGTATCTTTGAAAATTGTGCGTTTTCATGCCTTTAGGCAGCTCACAAAGTCAGGCCTGTCTTAGAGCAAGGTACTTGCCCAAGCCCTTAGAACACTTGAGGTTTTTTGCCTGGAGTGACACTAGCAGCATGCTGTTTTAACACTTTCACCTTAGAAAACATTTTGGCGTCTAATAGTGGACATTCCCTCTCATTTTTCTTTTGGGATGGTTCCTTAAGTACTCAATTCTCCAGATGAACTTTTACACTGTTTTGTCAACATCTGTGGGGGAAAACTCTCTGAGATTTTGATTGCAATCGCATAAAATTCCTAAATTCATTTGGATGGAATGTACAGCTTTACCACATTGAACCATCATTTAGACATTTTGTAAGTCGCTATTCAGTTCTTTCATATTCTCAGTTAAAATTTTTAGTGTTTCTCCTTTTAATGGAGACGTGGTCTCACTGTCACCCAGGCTTGAGTGCAGTGGCGCTAACTTGGCTCACTGCAGCCTTTGCCTCCCAGGGTCAAATGTTCCTCCCACTTCAGCTTCCCGAGTAGCTGGGACTACAGGCAGGCGCCACCACACCCAGCTAGTTTTTATATTTTTGGTGGAGACAGGGTTTCGCCAAGTTGCCCGGGCTGTTCTTGCACTCCTGCGCTCAAGCAATCCTTCTGCCTTGGCCTCCCAAAGTGCTGGAATTACGGCTGTGAGCCAATGTTAGGGGGCTTGTCGACCAGCACACAGGGGGCTTGGAGGCTGCTTCAGAAGTTCCCGCTAAGCCAAGGATACAAAGCCTGGTGACGGCGCTCCCATGTGAGGCCCAGGTCTTCTGTACCTCGCTCAAAAAATCTTTCCTGCTCATTTCATTTGAGACTGATTTTGCTGTCTTTGGGATCTCTATTGCGCGGCGTCACCCAGAGAGTTCCATATCTGAATGGACTCCAATGATGAAGTTAAATCAGCCCTCACCTCAGTCCTTTGGAATTAGAATCTATGGGGCTGGGTCCTGACATCTGTATCTTAATGTTCCCAGTTGAGATCCTTAGACTGAAAGACTGGTATTTGCAAAGCACTTCTTTTCCTCCAAACTCAGCCTCCGAACTAGCTGGGACTACAGGTGTGTGCCACCACACCAGGCTAATTTTAAATTTTTTTGGAGAGACGGAGTCTCACAACGTTACCCAGGCTCGTCTCCAACTCCTGGGTTCCAGTGATTCTCCCGCCTTGGCCTCCCAAAGTGTAGGGATGACAGGCATGAGCCTGTTACTGTTACAACAGTAATGCCCTTCTGTTTCACTCTAACGATATTTTTGGTGCATACCTACAGTCATTGTTGTATTAACCTGCATCACTGAAGGAAAAGAGAAGGGGAGAAGTGATAGTTTTGCTTTTCCCTGAACATATCAGATGAAACCTGGGCTGTTTAGCCCATTTTTGGACAATATATTGACATAATTTAAGATGGCTGTCTTATTGTAGCCTGTCTAGAGAAGGTGCCTAGAAGACAGAGGAATATGCAAAACTGGCTTTAAGAGTGATTAATCAGAACTCTACATGATACAGAAGATAAATTTTAATGGCAACAGAATATTGATCTTCTAATATTTGAAAGCCCATTAAATAGGAGAGAAAGATGATTTTCTGTTTTGTTGTAAAAGGATCCAACCAGCTCTGGTGGTTCAAAGCATCATGAATGCGAAGGTCTAGTCAACATAAGCAGAGCTTCCTGACTATTGGACTTCCACAGGGACAGGATCTGCGTCCTCATTCAGTTGTGCCTTTCCCATCAGCAAGAGACTCCTAGGAGCCCATTAGGAAGCTGTGCCAGAATTCACAGGTTTTTTGGATGGTATCTGAGATAGTATCCAGCTCTTATATTTTTACTTTTTCTTTAAAAATTATTTTTGAGACTGAGTCTCACTCTGTCTTCCAGGCTGGTGTGCAGTGGTGCAATTATAGCTCACTGTGGCCTCAAACACCTGGGCTGAAGCAATCCTCCTGCCTTAGCCTCCTAAGTACTGGGACCACAGGTGTGTGCCACAATTCCTGATTACTTTGTTTATATTTTGTAGAGATGAGGTCTTGCTATGTCACCCAGACTAGTCTTGAACTCCTAACCTCAAGTGACGCTCCTGCCTTGACCTCCCAAAGGAGTGAGATTATGAGCAGGAGCCCCTGGGCCTGGCTGAGATTTTTCCCCTTTAGTCTTTCTAGACACAGGATATTTTATTCATAAAATATATAAATAGTAGGAAATTTTAGGGTCAAGTGAAATAGATATGTTGTAATAGTTGATCTATAGACCAGAGTTCCTTAGCTGAACTGGAGGGGCAGGCTTTAGGTGATCCATGGATGCTCTGAACTTGTGGACACCATTGAAAATCTGTGCGAACCCATGGACAGTTTCCTATGATTTTCATTCCTCAAAATGTCTCTTGGACTCAAAGATCCTTGAGAGCAAATGATGCGTGTTCCCCAATATAGGATCCAGGATAGTGAATATCAGTAAACATTCAGCCAAAAAGCTTTGCCACATTGAGTGCTTCGACATAACGTCTTCATTCGACAAGTCAACGTGCCCGGAATCTCCTACATATGCTAATCTCACTCTTGGAAGCTCTCATCATTCTGCTTACCCTAAATTTCCTTCCACCTTCCTCCCTCTCCCACCAGACTGGACTCTGAAATGGGAAGGAACGGCGGGGAGGAGAGCCCAACACTTCTCAAGTTTAGAGTGGAGAAGACACAGACTCTGCTGGGAAAGGGAAAAGAGGAATACGGAGACCCTGAGGATGCTTTTGGACAATGCTCAGAGGTTGGGACATTGCCAGGAGATACCGTTCACCCCGGGTCTCCAAGAAAAGAGATCAGTCTGGCAGTTACATGTGTTTTTCTTCAAACTGGTTGCCAGGTTGGAATGACCGATGACATCAGAGATTCCGACCTTCCTGATTGGAAGGACCGGACTCTGGGTGCTTGGGAGCTCAGGTGGACAACAGCAACTTCTCAGAGCTGTTCTTCACTCCTAACTTCTCCCGAGCCTCTAAAAGAGAAATGCGCTCTTCTGGGTCCTAACGGAGTCTGGAAGAAGGCTCTGGACAGAACAGGGACTAGGTTCTGTGGACAGAAACAAAGCGTTTGGGAGAGACTATGGCCAGTGGTCAAGCGCACCCTCCATTTGAGGAGGAGAGCCCCCAGCCTAGCACATCGGTGCAGTCCCCCCAGGTGGTGGCGGATGATGAAGTGCCAGGACCATCAGGTGAGGTGACTGGAGGGAGAAGTGATTGGAGACGATTGACTGAGGAGAGGGAAGGGGGCCAGTTACTGGAAATCCAGAGCACCTGAGTAGGGTGTGTGGGAAAGAAAGGAGGGACTCAGAAAGCCAGGGATCAGGGAAGGAGGGTGCAGGGAATGGGGCTAAGCATGGCCATGTGGAAAGAAAGCCTGGGGAGCAATGAAGGGGGTCAGGAGATTCACTCAAAAGATGAGAGAGGAAGGTCGAGGTGGGCGGATCACGAGGTCAGAAGATCGAGACCATCCTGGTTAACACAGTGAAACCCTGTCTCTACCAAAAGTACAAAAATGAGCCGGGCATGGTGGCGCATGCCTATAGTCCCAGCTACCCAGGAGGCTGAGGCAGAAGAATCATTTGAACCCAGGAGGCGGAGGTTGCAGTGAACCGAGACTGCCCCACTGCACTCCAGCCTGGGCAACAAGAGGGAGACTCCGTCTCCCCACCCACCCCCCAAAAAAGAGAGAGAGAGAGGAGACAGAAGAGCTCAAGGGAAGGTTTCTGTTTTCTCCTGTTGAAAGTTCTTATCTGTGATGAGAAAATGTTTTGAGGACAGAGCTGGAAGAACGGGGAGGTGAGGGAGAGGCAGATGGGGATCAGCGAAGGAGAAAGGTGGAAACATGGCTTGGAGAAGCCGACAGTCTGCGAGGCTGGGGAGGATGGAAGAGTAGTATGAGGTTTTTGGGTCGGGGTCTAAGGTGATCAATGGCAGAAACACGACACTATGGCCTGGTTTCTTCACTCAGTCCCTTGGGTAGATCCCAGCCCCCAGCCTCAATCTCTTGGCATGAAAAAGAAGAGGGAATGGTCAGACGAATCCGAGGAGGAGCCGGAGGAGGAGCTGGAGTTGGAGCGCACCCCTGAGCCCAAGGACACCTGGGTGGTGGAGATGCTGTGTGGGCTCAAGATGAAGCTGATGCGCAAGCGAGCATCCTCCGTGCTCCCTGAGCACCACGAGGCCTTCAACAGGCTGCTTGGTAGGAGGATACCCCAAAGAGCACCTCCAACCCAGTTCTTTTTTAAAAGCAGAAACTTTCAATAATTACTATTTCCCAATAAGAAGAATATGCCCTCCTAGGGGGTGAGCGATCCATGTGGGAGGAGGATGCTTAGGAGATAGAGGATTAGGCTGGTATTAATAAAGGTCTGTGCTTGAAATAAGAAAGCCTGGTTTCTGGCCAGGTGCAGTGGTTCATGCCTGAGATCCCAGTGCTTTGGGAGGCTGAGGTGGGAGGATCTCTTCTCAGCAGTTTGAAGTTGCAATGAGCTATGACCGCACCACAGCACTCCAGCCTGGTTGACAGGGAAAGACCTTGTCATAAAATAAATAAAATAAAATAAAAGACAAAAGAAAGCTTGGTTTCAGCTGAACCCTCTGAAACTCTCTCTTGCTGACTTTTCTAAACCTAAGTGTCTCCATCCATGGAGGGGGATGACAAGGTCATGGGCACACCCAGCTGTGACTATCTCCGGAAGCCATGATGGGAATTCCATTATGACTTCTGCGGTGGTCCCTTCATGTATGATGGGAGGACATCATGGCTTATTCACAGCTCCTCATCCTGTAGACTCTGACACCAAAGGCCTCCTTCAGCCTCTCCTCAGGGCAGTCTCAGAGCAGGAGCCTCCCTCCTTGCCCAGTGAAAGTCCTTCTCTCCTCTCCCATCCACGTAACCCTTGACCACAATCCTGAGACTTCCCCCAGAGGGGCACAGTTCTCCTGTCTGCTCTGTTGCTCCCACGGCAATCCTGTTCCGCTTCTCACCCTGACACAGGCTCTCTTTTCACAGAGGATCCTGTCATTCAAAAATTCCTGGCCTGGGACAAAGATCTGAGGGTGTCAGACAAGGTAAGGTTGTTCTCCACTCAACTGTGTTCCTGTTTTAACACATGTCCTGGGGGAGGGTGCAGCATCTAAAACCACAGTTTCTCTCCTCTCTCCCTCCACCATCTCCCACCCGCTGATCCCATAGTCTTGGGCGCCCACATTTTGATTTTTATTTTTTCGGAGAGAGGGTCTCGTTCTGTTGCCCAGGTTGGAATGCAGTGGTGCCATCATAGCTCACTGCAGCCTCAACCTCCTGGGCTCAAGTGATCCTCCCGCCTCAGCCTCTCCAATAGCTGGGACTCCAGGCGTGAGTCATCACACTCCGGCTATTGTTAATCTTTTTATAGTTTGTCAGCATCCCCTCAGGGCTCTAGTGGCCTATTGCATAGAGGACGGGTGGCCCCTGCCTCTGCCCAGGGCTTGAATCCCTGGGCCACAGTCCTGAAACTCCTGACCCCTATCCTCTCATATCTTTGGGACAGTCCTTTGCTCCAGCTCACCAAGACCCTCCTGACATTAGCCGACCTAGACACACTCCCTCCAATGATCCCATTGGAGCTCATCATCATGGGAGCATCACAGACCTCCCTTCCCCTGACTTCCCGAATTTGCAGCTGACTTTGAACACCTCTCCACCCGCAAGCCTCCAGTGAGCATAGCCACCCAACACTGAGGTTCCTTCTGTGATAGGCAACTGCGCCCCAGCCCCTGTTCCCTTATCTCCACCATCTTCCTCTTCCAGGATGTGACCAACCTTTCTCTCTCTCTGTTCCCTTCTCTCCATCAGTATCTCCTGGCTATGGTCATAGCGTACTTTAGCCGTGCCGGCCTCTTCTCATGGCAATACCAACGCATTCATTTCTTCCTGGCTCTGTGAGTAGTTTGCTTCTTCCCACCCGTCAATATCCAACACCCTGGGACAGTGGAGGAAGTGGGATTCCAACCTCTCGTCTATTTTTTGACCCTAGTTCCCCTCTTTACTCTGTGTATAAAAACGTTAAGATTATACTACGGCGTACTTAGTTTGCTCTTTCTAAAAACAAACACAAATGCAGTTGACAAACAGTAGAATCAAACAAAAGGAAACATAAACTCGTCCTAAGGGGAAAGCCGTGGACACGACCCTGCCCCCCAAGCAATCAGCCATTTCTGGTTTTTCTGTCTCTCGCCTTCCCATATCAACACCAAATGCAATTTTCCATCCTCCTCCTCCAGGTTCCCATGACAGAGGCCGAAATTCAGGTCGTCCTTGCATAACACGGATCCATCATCAAATACTCCCTGATGGGGCTTCCTGCGAGTCCCACCCCAAGCCAGGGGGCTTCCTAGTGCTGCCTGAATAGCTCCCACCCCTTCACTGCCCACCTGAACAACTTCCTTAGCTGATTTGCCTATAAATGGAGGCCTGGGTCCACAGGGTGAATCCAACCCTCTCTGCAATCCTTCTACCACCAAACCTGCCCACCATCTTCATGTTTCATGGTTTGCTTTCGCCGCTCCTTCCAAATGCCCTCCACTCCATTTTGATTTTGTGTTTTCTGTCTGGGTGTCCTGCACCCATATGGATCTGAAGGGAACGACCCATTTGTTGAAGTCAGTTCAGCCCCCACAGCCTTTCCATGCCTCCTCTGATCTGCCAGCGTCTGCATGCCTGCAGCACTTCAGTTACATCCTAGGATAATGTGCCGTTTTGGATTCATTGATCTGCCCTCCTTTTCCCCAAACCCATCAGACTAGACCCCTGTTGAAGGCAGGGTCTTGTCAAAATATCAAAGTTTTTGTTTTTGTTTATACCAGACAGAGACTTGCTCTGTCCCTCAGGCTGGAGTGCAGCAGCCAGCATAGCTCACTGCAGCCTCCATCTCCCAGGCTCTAGATCCTCCCACCTCAGCCTCCCAAGTAGCTGGGACAACAGGTGCACACCACCACATCCAGCCAGTTTTTATGGTTTTTAGTAGAGATGAGGTTTTGCTATGTCACCCTGGCTGTTCTGGAACTCCTGGGTTCTCACCTCAGCCTCTCAAAGTGCTGGTACTACAGACACAAGCCACCCAATCAACCAAAATATCAAAGTATTCCTAAAACACTCAGCACAATTCTTTTCATTTTGCAACTGTTCATGTTATATTGACTCTGTGAAATGATTCATATGGCATTTGCGTATAAGATAAATCTTTCCTTCTTTCCTTCATTCATTCATGTATTCATTTATTCAACAAAACCTTACGAAGTACATGATACGTGCCAGGGTAGGAAGGATGGGAAGAGAGAGTTCACAGCAATGCTTGTTGAATTAATGCACCAAGATAAACAAAGCCCTCTATTGGCCATTTGGTAGGCAAGAAATGATTTACAGAAACAAACCAGTCAGTTCCTGTCCTTGGGGGCACTTACGATGGAGGGGGAAGACAGGTGTGTGCATACATGAGAAGGAAGGGGGGTGTGGGAGGAACATGGATGGGGACTAGGATGAGGTGATGTCATCTCTCTTGTATAAGGATGGCAGGACACATCCTTAGGATAAGAGCTGGGTTGTTTTTTAAATTCAGAGGGGGTCTTGCCATATTACCCAGACTGGTCTCTAACTCCTGGCCTCCAGTGATCCTCCTGCCTGGACTCCCAAAGTGCTGGGATTCCAGGTGAGAGCCACCACTCCCAGCCACCACTTGGATCGTCGCCTTCCTGAAGGTGTGAGAGGCGCCCTTAGCAGGTCTCTGTCCAGTGGGGCCTCCTGAGGAAGGCGGGGCTCTCTGCAGGGTGGGTGTTGGTGCTGAGCTGAGGACGGTCCCTTCCCCTCCTCTCTGGGAAGCT
This sequence comes from Macaca nemestrina, assembly GCF_043159975.1. Classification (NCBI taxonomy): domain Eukaryota; kingdom Metazoa; phylum Chordata; class Mammalia; order Primates; family Cercopithecidae; genus Macaca; species Macaca nemestrina. The sequence goes on along the minus strand of NC_092141.1, from coordinate 8,953,672 downwards.
GCCCTCAGGCAGGGGTCCCTCCTGGTGGGGCCCCTGAGTAGCCACCTGATCTCTCTCCCCAGCTACCTGGCCAGTGACATGGAGGAGGACAACCAGGCCCCCAAACAAGACATCTTCTCCTTCCTCTATGGCAAGGACTACTCCCAGCGACCTTTGTTCCACAAGCTTCGCTACCAGCTCATCTGCTCCATGCGCTGGAGGACGTGGGTGTCCCCAGAGGAGATGGAGGAGGTAAGTGGGGCCATATGAGGAGGTGGGGGTGGGGAGGGATGGGGTGGATTGGAGGCTGGAGGAGGGCAGGGAAGGGTCTTGCTGGGGAGACCCTGGCTTCTCAAGTGGTACGTGTTTCTCCAGATCCAGGCTTATGACCCAGAGCACTGGGTGTGGGCCCGAGATCGCACCCTCATTTCCTAGAGCTCCGGGGATGTGGAGGCCTGAGGTCATCGGCCTGAGGGAAGGTACGTGTGTATCCTTCGAGGTAAAGGCAGAATAGTCTCATCTGTAAGAAAATCCGAGGAACCCAACTGCTTGATCCGGCTTCAAGCCTGGTCAATATGGCAACACCCCATCTCCACAAAAAATACAAAAATTAGCTGGGCATCCTGGTGGGCGCCTCTAGTCCCCACTACTCAGGAGGCTGAGGCGGAAGGAACACCAGAGCCCCAGGAGGTCAGGGCTGCAGTGAGCTGTGATTCTGCCACTGCACTCCAGCCGGGGCGACAGAGTGACACTGTGTCTCAAAAATGAGACTACTACCTAGGTCCAGGGAGGTTCATTATGGTTGACACACTTGAGTTACTGATTTGGGGAAAGGATTCGGTGAAGATTTGGTTGACATCTTGTGCAGCTAACCACATTTAGGACCGAGCATTAGACTTAAACATGAGAGATTAAGGTTCAGGATTAGGAATCTGGTCTGCTGGTTCGTGAGGTTGTCATGTTAGACATGTTTGTAGCATGGTTAAAAGTTTAGATCTTAAGCAACACAAAAGGCCCCAAGTGTGACGAAGTCCAAAGCCACATTCTCTGAGGGTGCTCTACTCCCTGGGTGGACCCACCCAAAGTCCTTGCTATGAAGCAGATCACTGGGGCTGGCCTTGGCTGTATTAAGTGATTTTTGGAGTCAAGCTCACCAAAGTGTGAGTGTCAGAAGCAAAAATGATGGCTCAGAATCAGGGTTTACAATGAAGGGTTAGAGATAAAATCGGATTTATACATTGCTCTGAACTCTAGCTAGGATTGATGTGGGATGAGAATAACCTTCTTGTCTGGAGATCTGCCTATTTGAAGTGTGACATCCTGTCTCTCACTTTCAGAACACTGGGCCCAGGGGAGAGGGGAATTTTCAGCAGGAAGTTTATCCCAACGCTAATGCCAGACACCAGGAGCCTCCTGTGCAGATCATCTAGAAGAACCTGGACTCTTCTAGAAGGAGCAAAATAGAATGACCAGGTTTTCCTCCTAGGAGCCGTGGAAGTACTTCTAGGAGTCGGTGGAGGGAAAGTGAGAAACCAGGGGTGTTTCTGGTTCCACCCCTTCCTGCGACACCACCTCCCTTTTCACATTGCTGAATCCCAACCTCCCCTGGGCTGGAAGCTGGAGTTTCCGTTTCCTATGGACTTTGTTGCCACAGTCCAGAGCATTTGAAGGCACAGCGCAGGCGCTCAGATTGTCACAGAATTCTTTGTTAAATATGAAATTACTGCCATAGGATTTTAAAAGATAGTTTAATAGATACTATACATTTTATTGGTTTATTTTGAAAATGTTGGCCATAGAATTATTACTATGTTGATTTGAAATAGTTTGGAATTTTTGTAGTTTTGAAAACATGCTGTTCCTATAGAGTTCTGTGATGGTCATTATATACATATAAATATAATTTAGTTTTCATTTTTAAGAGAGAATTCTTTTTATCACAAATGTTTTCTCTTTAAATTGTTTTATCTATTATTACATGTGCTCCCGAAGTGAGCGCTCTTGTTAGCTATGATACTGACCTAATATATCCATTATATTTATAGCTAGGTGGTAGTTTCCCTATGTTCTTATAAATTTTCTGTTTAGTGTTTGTTACTGGACTGTGAGAATTCAGTTGTGATTTTTAACATGCCTTACGTATATACTAACATGTCCAATATACACTAGACATTTTATTTGTTTATTTTGAAAATGATGGGCATGGCATTCTTACTACATTTATTTAACTAGTTTAGAAATACAAGTATTTTTTAAAAGACACTGTTCTTATGAAGTTGATGGGTGTTATACCTGTTATATACATAAAAATATAATTCTGTTTTCATTTTTAAGAGAGGATTCTTTTTATCCTAAATGTCTTATTTTTAAATCTTTTTATCTATTATTACATGTGCTGCTGAAGGGAGCACTGTTATTACCTAGGGTAGTTACATAATGTATCTATTATATTTATAGCTCGGTGGCATTTCCCCGAAATTCTTGTAAAAATAAATTTATATTTGATGTTGAGTGTTATTGAATTGTGATAATTCAGATGTAATTTTGTCAGCTTGTATTGAAAGGTTTGTATGTTCCTTTAAAGAGGGCATGTGTTTGAAAGGAGGACAGGAGCTGTGTGTTTGAAAGAGGACAGTGCAGTGTGCTGCCCGCGAAAATGCAATAAAGATGAAGTTTTCTCATCTTCACAATGATTGTGACCATATTGGTCTGGATTGCTTATTTGTTGTCCAGTGATATTTTTGTTTAATGGGGTTTTAGTTATTTGAACGAATTAATTAACCCTGGAAAATAATGCTGAATCTTTCTTTTTTTCTTTTTTTTTTGAGATGGAGTCTGGCTCTGTTGCCCAGGCTGGAGTGCAGTGGCGCAATCTCAGCTCACTGCAAGCTCTGCCTCCTCCGTTCACGCCATTCTCCTGCCTCAGCCTCCCAAGTAGCTGGGACTACAGGCAAAGGCCACCACGCCTGGCTAATTTTTTGTATCTTTTTTTTTCCTTTTTTTTTTTTTTTTTTTTTTGAGACAGAGTCTCGCTCTGTCACCCAGGCTGGAGTGCAGTGGCATGATCTCAGCTCACTGCAAGCTCCACTTCCCGGGTTCATGCCATTCTCCTGCCTCAGCCTCCCGAGTAGCTGGGACTACAGGCGCCCGCCACCACGCCCGGCTAATTTTTCGTATTTTTAGTAGAGATGGGGTTTCACCGTGTTAGCCAGGATGGTCTCGATCTCCTGACCTCGTGATCCGTCCGCCTCGGCCTCCCAAAGGGCTGGAATTACAGGTGTGAGCCACCGCGCCCAGCACTTTTATTTATTTATTTATTTATTTATTTATTTATTGAGACAAGGATCTTGCCCCATTCCCCAGGCTGAAATGCAGTGGCTCAATCTCGGCTCACAGCAACCTCCGCCTCCCACGTTGAAGCAATTCTCTTATCTCAGCCTCCTGAGAAGCTGGGATTACAGGTGCCTGCCACTATGCCCAGCTAATTTCTGTATTTTTAATAGAGCCACCATTTCACCATGTTGGCCAGGCTGGTCTCGAACTCCTGACCTCAGGTGATCCGTCCCCCTTGGCCACCCAAAGTGCTGGAATGACAGGCGTGAGACACTGCATTCGGCCCATACAGTAAAACTATTTATGAGAGGAGGGAAGTATCTTGGGTTACTTAGTAGAAATCAAAATACTGAAGTCAGTGAACTCTGAGGAGACGCTTGACAGACACACAACCTAAGGAGGAGGAGGTTGCAAAGTGCTGACATTTGCGTAACCACAAGCGTGGCTGAACCTAGAACGCAATTACTATTCCAGCAAATGGAACCGTGAAGCTATTGTTACAGATTGCCTCCATTCTGGGACCCTCATGTCGCCAGTACCATAAACCACACGCAAACGAGGCAAGTAAGATCTTGGAGGAATTTGAGAAGCGTCTGTGCAATGTCCAAGAGTCAACTTATAATGGGATGAACCTAGGGAGTCAACAAGAGTCTGCACTGAGCCTGAGCACTCAAAACATTCTTGGGATGGCCACGTGCAGTGGCTCATGCCTGTCATCTGAGCACTTGGGGAGGCCCAGGTGGGCAGACTGTTTGAGCCCAGGAGTTCAAGACCAGCCCGGGCAACATGGTGACACCACACCTCTATAAAAATACAAAACTGGGCCAGGCATGGTGGCTCACACCTGCAATCCCAGTACTTTGGGAGGCCGAGGCAGGCGGATCACGAAGTGAGGTGATTGAAACCATCCTGGTGAAATCCCGTCTCTACTAAAAAAAAAAATTGCAAAAAAAATTAGCCGGGCATAGTGGCATGCGCCTGTAGTCCCAGCTACTCAGGAGGCTGAGGCAGGAGAATCAGTTGACCAGGGAGGTGGAGGTGGCAGTGAGCCTAGATCACGCCACTGCACTCCAGCCTGGGTGCAACAGAGCAAGACTCCATCTCAAAAAAAAAAACAAAATCAAAACACACACACACACACACACACACACACACACACACACACACAACTTAGCCAGGTGTTGCAGTGCACACCTGTAGTCCCAGCTACCCAGGAGGTTGAGGTGGGAGGATTGCTTGGGCCTGGGAGTCAAGGCTGCATGAGTCATGATCATACCACTGCACTCCAGCCTGGGCAACAGAGCAAGACCCTCTCACAAAAAAAAAAAAAAAAAAATTCAAAACATTCTTGGGGACTGCAGGTCTGTTGTATCTATCTGCCAACGATGTAGTCACAGGGTAAACAGACCAAATATTGCCCACGTCTCCTGTTTAGTGCCATCTCTGCTGTTAGAGAATCCCAACCCTAGAAGAAAGGAAAGCTCGTTCTTCTGCTGACTTGGTGAATCTGCCTGTGTGTCTGGCTGTTGGTCAGCCTGCCACGGATTGCTGCCTGAGTTGCCTTCCTGTCTCTTGCTGCATCCAATGAGGGTCCAACCAATCTTCTCAAAAGTATTAGGATGAGTAGAAGTGAGCGTCAAAAATACAGGATTACTTTCCAGAATACATAAAGACCTTCTATAAATCAATAAAAATGCAAAGCAACTTGATTTTTAAAATGCATATGAAACACGAACAGGAGACTCAGAGAAGAAGAAATGACTGTATACAGATGAGTAACTTCACCTATCAGACTGGCAAAATTTAAGAGATTGGTAATATACCATGTTAGTGAGTGTCTTAGTCAGTTTGGGCTGTTCTAACAAATTCTCATAGACTGGGAAACTTAAAACATTTCTTTCTCACGTTTCTGGAGGCTGGGAAGTCCAAGATCAAGGGGCCATGAGAGGCAGTGTCTGGTGAGGGCCCATTTGCTGGTTTGCAGACTGGAAATCTTAAATATTTCTTTCTCATAGTTCTGGAGGCCGGGAAGTCCAAGATCAAGGTGCCAGGAGAAGCAGCATCTGCTGAAGGTCGGCTTGCTGGTTTGCAGATGGCTGTCTTCCTGTTGCTCTGTCACATGGCAGAGAGCAAAGAGAGAGAAAGCAAGCTGTCTCTTTTGTTAAAAGGGCACTAAAGCTATCATGAGGGTACCACCACCCTTAGGAGCTAATACATCCCAAAGGCTCTATATCCAAGTACAATTATATTGGAGATTAGGGTTTGATATGGTTTGTGTCCCCATTCAAATCTCAACTTGAATTGTATCTCCCAGAATTCCCACAGGTCATGAGAGGGACCCAGGCAGAGGTAATTGAATTGTGGGGGCCAGTCTTTCCTGTGCTATTCTGATATCCAAATAAGTATCAAGGGGTCTGATGGGTTTATCAGGGGTTTCCACTTTTGCTTCCCTTTCGTTTTCTCTTGCTGCCACCATGTAAGAAGTGGCTTTTGCCTCCCGCCATGACTCAGGCCTCCCAGCCATGTGGAACTGTAAGTCCAATTAAACCTCTTTTTTTTCCCATTAAGCCTCTTTTTCTTCCCAGACTTGGGTATGTCTTTATCAGCACCGTGAAAATGGACTAAGACAGGGTTTCAACACATGCATTTTGAGGGGGGCACAGATTCAGTTCACAGCAGTGCGGATGCAGGGAAATGAAGACTCTCTAGGCTTTGGGTTGGAATGTACACTTGTAAATTAGACTTGTAAAGTCTTCAGAGACTCACATACGACTTGTGAGATCAAGGCTGTGTTCTGGTAGTTCTCTCACCATTGGCAAAAAAACAGAAAAGTATCATTTCCATTGAATACCCTGCTACATAATGAATTTTCACATTGAACATTTAATTTCCCATTTAAATAAACCCATCTGGAATTTGGTTTGTATATGTCTTTCTTTTTTTCCAAATAATGAGCTAGTTATCCCAGCACCATTTGTGGCATACTCTACACTTTCCCCACTGGGATATGCCATGATAGCATATAATGCATTCCTATAGAAACTTGGGACTATTTCTGGATTTTCTATTCTGTTTATTGTATCAAGGATCATAAACTGTGGCCCTGTAGCCCATTTCAGGCCTCCAGATGTGTTTTTGGTCTTGCTTTGGTTTTGGTCAGAAGTGTCTTTTTAAATTGTGAGTTTTCATGCCATTAGACAGCTCACAAAGTCAGGCCTATCTTAGAACAAGGTACTTGCTCAAGCCATAAGAGCACTTGAGGTTTTTTTGCCTGGAGTGACACCAGCAACATACTGTTTTAACACTTTCACCTTAGAACACATTTTGGTGTCTAACAGTGGACATTCCCTCTCATTCTTCTTTTGTGATGGTTCCTTAAGTACTCAGTTCTCCAGATGAACTTTTACACTGTTTTGTCAACATCTGTGGGGAAAAACTCTCTGAAAGTTTGATTGCAATTGCATAAAATTCCTAAATTCATTTGGATGGAATGTACAGCTTTATCATATTGAACCATCATTTAGACATTCTGTAAGTCACTATTCAGTTCTTTTATATCCTCAGGAGAGGGGAGGGGAGGGGTGGAAAAGCGGGAGGGGGAGGAGGAGGAGGAGGGGAGGGGGAAAGGGAGGGGATGGGAGGGTGAAGGAAGAGAAGGGAAGGGAGGGGAGAGGAGGGGAAGGGAAGGGGA